>NC_088605.1:47300183-47607683 GCF_036013475.1 Columba livia
GCGGGAGGGAGGTAAGAGACCATGCCAGCCAGGAATTAGTTAGGTTGCTGTGAAACTGCAGCCTGCAAGCTGTTAGAGATCCATTCATGTGGGGTTTTCTATTTGGTTGGTTGGGGGCTTGTTTGTTTGGCTGATGTTTTTTGCTGGATTGGACTGGGAGGCTTTTTTGATGGTTTAATGAACTGAAGAGGCTTGCTAGACAAGTGCCAGAGCTGATGTTAAAACAGGGAATGAAAACCTGGGGACATGAGCAGATGAAATCGGCAGAACCATCCTTGTTCATGGAGTAGTCACATCTCAGCTGACTTGTCTGCCTGTTCTTACCCCACTACATGTCATCATGATGGAATTGTCTTCTCTGTATTCAAGAAAGCTTTTTAATTAGCATGTTCTGGAAAAACTAGGAGAAGATATTAAGTAGAGCAATTTGAGACTTTTCTGATTAAAAGATTTTCCCTTTGAGAAAATACCGCTTGATTATTTTTTTTTATATGTATACTTTTTTAAGTACTAGGTAGGAGAACTAGGACACATTCTTTAAAAACTGAGAAGAATAAAAGTAGCTGCATAGGTTTTTTAAACTGAATCAGCTGGTCACCTGCTGTGGGAAAGGAAGCCAGCCAGCCTTGTTGTTTTTTTTACTGCAATGTTAATAAGTAAAATAATGGGATTGATTTCTACCCCCCTTGTTGCGTATTTCTGTCACATACGTTATTGCTCTGGGAAGTAATAAAGAACACTGGATTTTTACTGGAGTTTTTGGTTTAGAATGTATTTTTATTTGGTCTGTTTTTAATAAAGTGGAAACAAAAAAAAAAAAAACAAAAACCAAACCATAACCACAACCAACAAAAAACAAACTAAAATCCTATTTCCCCAAAGACTTACAAGCATTCTCCAGTCTAACTTTGAAACTTAATCTGGCATGCTTTCCTATTTTGACTAGCTTTTGATTCTGTGACTGCTGACTAAAATAAGTGGATTTGCAGGAAGTTTTTAGTGAATATAGTAAATCTTAGTCACGAACTGCATTGGTTTGTTGTGTGTCTTTGCCGCTGCATTAGGGCTGAGGGAGAATCTCAGTATTCTGATGTTATCTAAAGTGCACAATAAATTTTTAACATATTTGGTATCTGTATTTGAATTCTGGTCAGTGTTCCTTGAGAAAAAATAGTCCATCGTGGATGTGGCAGATGTTTCCTTACTTAAAATAAAATTGCCAAATATAGAAGTCAATAATGAAATTTATTGGAGTTCATAATGAAGAGCTATTGTGATTTGTACTTTAATGTGTGGTTAAAAGTACAGACGGTCAATAATACAAGGAAAGGCTTTGACTTAATTTAAATTGTTCTGTTTTACTTATCGCAAATGCTTGTCAGTGGTTTGTTCCCACACAGAGGCTGTAAATTTTGCACATGAGTTTTGCTATGCTGACTGAAACATCACTGCATGGTTTTTTTGGTTGTTTGAGTATTTTTGTTTTTCATATTCTGTTTTTCCGTAGAATTCCAGATGCTTTCTGAAACTTTTTTGACTCTTGTGGGTAATTTTAGATTATGGGTGAAATAATCTATTTTTGGTTCATTGATTGACTGAGTGCTTTGGGATTTTTTTTTTGCCAAAACAAGATCTAGTTCAGAGTTGGATCAATTCTTTACACTCCCAAAACTTCCACATCAAACTGGCACTGACTTGTTTCAGAAGCTGAGAACAATGAGCTGTGTCCAATATAACAAATTAAGGCTGAATATTTCACTGCTCAACATGTTGGGTGGTTATGGGGGTACATTTGTGTAGTGTATCTGATGAAATTCTGTGAACAGTAATTTGCAGGCATCGTGGACTTTTTACAGATAAATTAAGAATTTGAAAGAAAAATGCTGAGCAGTTCTTCACATCTTAATGCAAAATATGTGTTTGGTCTTAAGAAGGAAAGTATAAGATGGTCAGATTCTTCATGGAATTCTTAAGTCGGATGAAGTGATGATGTCCTTCGGTGTTCACTGGATCATACGTAACATGAACAGCTCAACCTTAGTACTCCCCAAGAGAAAGCATGATTAGGAAAAAGGTGACTGCAAGAGTTATTAATAGTCGCTGTGTTCTTCAGATCTTAACTAGATCTTGTATTTAAGAAGTTGAAAGATCGGTGTGTTACCGAAGTCAGCATTTTTCAGCTGGAAACTTCTTTGTCTGCATGCCTGTGTCCTTCAGTGCTGATGTGGAATTTGTTCCGCTTGTCAATAGTGAGAGTACCTGTTTATTGTCTCTTATTTAGAGAAGAAAAAAAAAAATCCCAATAGAGCTGATCAACTGTCTTGAATAAATGTATAAGTCTACCTATGATCTGCTGGTCAGTTCCCCCTTAAAAAGGGGCCTGGGAGGAGAGTTGGGGGAGTGGGAACAGCTATTTGTTTTATTTATTTAATCCGTTGACTCACAAGTTCCAGAAGTGGTAGAACTGATTGCCAGCTGGGTGTCTCTTCCCTCTTTCTCCTGAGATTCAGTCTGTTTTGTTTTTGTAGTCCCAATGCAGGCTAAAGAGCTTCAGTTTGAATAATTGCTTGAGGCACCACCACAGTAAAACGCTTAAAATACAAAGAGCACAAATAATTTAATTCTTCTGTAATAATCTCTTAACTGGTGCTAATATGTTGTATCATGTAAGTATTAAAAAGATTATCTGATTAGCCTTTTCCGTAGCCCATTGAAGTTACTGTACACATTTCCAGTAAATTTCATAGTATTTGAATTTAGCTTGCTTGAGGTAAATGTAAGATACTAACTCAATTTTTTGTGGAAGTTAAATAATGTAGCCTATACATGGAAATTCACCAACATATCTTGACATTCAAGTGTACTGTCAGTGGCAAGAAAAAAAAAATGTTTGCAGTTAATTGACCAAGAGTATAGACTGAACCACAGAGAATGTATATTGTCTAAAGAAACAGGCTGCTAAAAATGAAGGCTGCTCTAAGGAAAGTGACGTCTGATAGTCAATAAGGGGACTCCCTAGCCAAGGAAGCTCTGGAAGGACAGATAATTATAATAATTATTAAGTGATGAAATGGATGATCTTTGTTTAGCTTATAGCCAAAGCAAGGCACAAAAATGTATCATTGCCTAGGGAGTGGTGAGTTTGCAGCCAAAGAAAATAACCCATTGAATTATGATTGCCTGAAGACCTTGTTGTTAACTGTGTTGCAAGCAATCATTTCCTGTCAAGGTAACAAATAATAAATCTGGGTTATTGCATAAAGAATGGTGATAAACGCAAAGGGCAGAATGAGTCATAACCTCTTTGCAACAAGCTTTTACCATAGCGTTTGTTATTTACAGATGGAAAAAACTTAAAAACAAATATTGATTTGTAAATAAATTTGTTAATATTTGCTTTTGACAGTATAGCCTTAATTTAAAATCTTGAAACAACAGAGAAGTGGTGTTGACACTCCATTAAGAACTGATGTAGTTCTATGTGTGTCCTTTCAATAAGTTTCTCTTACAATATGTGCAGTATGAAATCAAATTTTATTTTGATAGCACTTAAAGCCAGACATAACTTCTTCTGTTGATGCTGATTATCTATAGTTATATACAGTACTTTACATTTAGCATAGTTCAGTTTCTTTGTTTTGATGATTTTGTGTTTGTGGCCATTGGATTGTTGGTTTGACGCTTTTGTGGTTTTGGCTATGGAAATGTTGTCTGAAAGGGAGCTACGGGGTCACCTCATCCAGCCTCCTGCTTGAAGCAGAACTGTTTCCAAGGCTGGATCCATCCAGCCAAGACTTTGTCCAGCTGTGTCTTGAAAAGTCTCCCAAAAGAGCAGGATTTATTGCCTCTGCAGGTAACCTGCTCCAGTGCTGCACTACTTCCTAGTGAAAGAACTTTTCCTCACATTCAGCCTGAACCTCCCAAGCCACAGTTGTAACCCTTGACCATTGTAATATTGTCCACTTACACCAGGAAGAGTTTGCACTTGGGATCTTTGTTGCTACCCTTCAAGTAGCTGCATGGTGCTGTTACATAGCTGCTTTGCCTCCAGAAGTCTCATTGTGTCATCCTGCCTCACTTATTCAGGTTCTGAAACTGTACAAAATGGAGTGGAAGCACTGGCTTCATTGCTGGCCAAGATTTTTCTCTTCACTTGGAAAACAGCATGCACCAAAGTTACTGAAGCATTCCAACAGCAGACTTGAGAAGACAATGTATTAATATCATCTGTTTATCTGTGGTTTATGTTTGGCAAGCATCCTTCCTTTCAGTGAAGGACAAAAATAAGTTTTGGAGGAAAGCATAGATTTAGCGGCTGATGGCACACAGCAGGAAAACTTCCTTTTTTCCCTCAGCGTTGTATGAATTTTGAAAAACACGGGATTTTATGGTCATCGATATTTTTAAATTGACTGTCTGATGTAGTGCTGTGTTACACTAACTGCTTCAGGTGGTATGGTAAATCAGCAGAGATTTATATGGATTGCATTTATTATTCTAAAAATATCAATTTGACATTCTGACTTGAGAATTTAGAATCTTCTTACAATATTTAATGGAATTCTAAGCAAGATGTTTCAAATATCAACTTAGTTGGTTTATGAAGTCTTGCATATGTTACAAAACAAATCTATACCTGCTTTCTATCCTGTATGTAGCTGTACTTGGGTCCAGCTTGAAGGGCTGGATGAAAGCAAGGCTGAAAATGTTTACACCATAGTAAAAGCTGTATGCAACAGATCTCACTGTTATTTTTCTTCCCTACTGCCTTTTTTTCCCCTCAAGCTTTGTAAGAAGTTGTGTTTATTTGGTGTGTGAGTCACCACCTCAGTCAGCTTGTTGAGATTTTGGAGAAAATGTGATTGGGTCAGAACATGCAGAAGATTTCAAATGACTGACATTATCACTCCTGTAACTAATAGGGTGTACTGCTTCAGCCTTTCAGAACTGTGATAGTAGCCTATGTGTGCCTCATTGTGCAAACTGAAAAAAACATGGAACAAGAATTTTATAATTTTCATGTCCTTAGGAACATGATACTAGATCAGACAAGATCAGACTAGCTCATCATCTCAGCTAACCCATTTCTTACGTTTGCCTACAAGTGTCTTCAGGAAAGTGTGCAAGAAACATCTTCTAGGGTACAGTTTTTACATCCAAGAGAGGTTCCTTCCCCTCTGCAGTCAGTCTTAGCAACTTCTTGAAGGCTGCATTTGAAAGACCCTGCTAATTACTTGCCAGTGGATTCATCTTTCATGGATTCAATTCCTTTTTGTAATCTGCTTACCTTTTTGATCTTTAAATCTTACATGGTGGTAAAGAGAACAATTATCCATTATATAAAATCAGTTACTACCTTTTACATACTGGTTGGTATTTTTATTGTATATTCACTAGTTCTTGAATTATGATGAGAAACTTCTTATCTATATTTTGCTTTTTTAATATGGTTTTGAGCATGATGATATACACTCTTAAAATTGTAGGTAAATTTTCAAGCACTGTTTCCTACAAAGGGGTTTCTGATCCATTTTTCTTCCAGACAGAATATTGTATGTATTAAACAAGCCGTTAGATGTTTTTCTTCAGCTATAACATTTTGATTCTATTTGTAAGAGGTAAGCTACAATTAGTATCAGTTGTTTTCTTAAGATGATAAATTTGTATTCATCATGCACTCTGTCTTGCATTAAAACCTGACCACTCACTATCACAGATCTGCACATGAAAATTGATTCAGGTTGCGCACATCTGTGTTAAATCATTTACAAGGATTTTTGAGTGAACTGTGCAGCGTGATGTTATTCATGATTAAAATACTGTTGGATCATCCTGTTGAAGCGATGGGACATAAACGCCTGGAAACAAGCTCAGCATTTTGATAACTTTCTCATAATAAATTGCTCCATCAGCGTGCTGTATTCGTTTTATGACTGTCTGCACTGTAAATTTAGGGCCCAGAAACTAATAGAAATGTGAGACTTGGGATCAAAGTAAAAGTTTTGGAAAAAATCTCTCTCCTTCAACCTAGTACTTTGAAAACTACATTGTCAGGTGCCACAGTTAATCTGATAGCAAATGCTGCAAGCTTTTGTCAGTTGTCATAAGCTTGTCAACTGTTGTAAGTATGTCTGAAGAAACACAAAGTGACCTCCAGACTGGAATGGTGAAGTTCACCTGAGAACAGAGTTCCTGAGGGTGGGACACCTGCTGTAGTCTACCATGTCCATTGTTTAAGCAGTTCAAGACAGTGCTTGGAAGAGTGTCACTACCAGCGTGGGACAGGTATCACTGAACGATGAGATGGGATAATGTTGCAGACCTCACCTATCCAGCGTTCATGGGCATAACTTCATGATGACAAAATCCATTTTTCCATGCTGGTGTGCAAAGCTTTCCATAGATCACCAATATAATCCCTGGGAAATGCATGGTAGCTGCTTCTGTGACATTAGGCACACTACATTTCTCTAATTGGTCTCCACTAGCTTGATGTTGGTGGATTCATTATCAAGAACTATTTAACTGAGGTCCGTCATTATGGTATTTTACTCTTGGCGCAGTAGCGATGTACAAGTACTTATTAGTGTATTTACAGAGGTTGGATGCCTCTGACATGACCTGTAGTCCTTTTTGGTGTGTGCACAGGAGTGGGAAGAGAAGAGGTCTGGGAGTGCGTGGGAGGAAAGGTATTTCTCCAAAGTACTGAAGAGCTCTGGCATTACCAGAATGCCCAGGAACCCTGGGTTTATCTGTGGTAAACACAGCATTTTCCTTTCTTTTGAGGGCTTCTGGATGCTTATGGCTTTGCCATCCTTTTGCTTGGTCATTTGAAGTTGCTTTGTGGTTTTTGAACCTTCTCATTGCACAGTAGGGAAGCTGCTTTATGTTACCATGAATAGCAACTGAATGGATGGAATTTACATTTAGAAGACTGACGACAAGATGCATTGGCCTGGTGTCAAGGCTAGAAGCAGCTTTAAAAATACTTTTATAAAAGCTGATTTTTCTATTCTGCATTTTTTGAGGTACTGGTACGAGGAGGAACTACAATTGTTAAATGTGGAAAGACAGATGAGAAAGCTCTGTGAAATACTGTCATTTCGCAGAAGCCCAGAGATTGGTGCTGTCAGCTTTTGTCTAAAGTACAAGGACCACAAGTGAAGAATGAAAGGTGTATGAATCAAATATGAGTGGTTGTTTATGAGACATTTCTTAGAATTGTGACTTAGAGCTTTCATTTTATATACAGAGAAACTACAGGATTTTTATTATGATTTGTATGTGTTTTGTAAATTGTGCTGGATTAAATAATGTTTTCAGTTTTTAAAAATTAATACACCAAGCTGTGTGTTGTGAACAGTAGTATTTTTGCTGAGCATGCTTGAAGTTCTCACAAAGTGGTATTGGAGCCTGGTGCTCTGGAGGGGTTGGCTGCCTCTCTTTCATCACAGCAGGTGCTCTTTCTGTTCTGTGGCCTGCTGTTTTCTTATTGTCCTGCTCTTTTTTCCTCCTGTCTTCCTTTTTTTTTTTTTTTTTTTTTAATAAAATATTGTTATCTTGTGTTTTGGAGCTTGAGAGGATACCTGTATTGCCCCCCACTGGCTGGGCAAGTGGATCCGTGTTAGGAAGGTAATGGCACTGTTGTCCAGTGGCTGCATCTTTCAGTCCTTGTCACAGTTACTGAGGACCTGTGGGGCTTCCTCAGAAATCCTCTGCTCTTTGGCACCCTTGCTGATTAACCAGTGCTCCCACTGTTCGAATTGGCCTTTCATTTCAAACTCCTGTCTCAAGCTGTAGTAAGATACAGTGTTGGTCATGTGAGTCTGCACAGCTTCATTTTCCCATGGATGTGAAAGACGTGGCTACAGAGCGGCCAGATTTAGTGCACAGACAGGTCTTCTGCGGGAGGTGAAATCACAGTGCAAGGAATCCAGCTGTACATAGTGACTTCTGGTCAGGATGGTCCTCAAGGACCAAAGGTGACATGTATACAGATCTACACACACATTACACTAGTAACGAAGGAGCCTGAGGTACCTTAAAGGGAATTTGGTAGATGTTTAACACTTCGCTTTGCGTAGATGTGGATAAACTCATCTCACACCTCAGTAAAATGTCTTCAGAATGCCAGGTGACTCACGTGTTAAAAAATTGAATTTTGGATGCTGATCTCTACATTATCAAATGATGTGCATTAAAATATGACATGTTTCAAGAATAGACAAGTGCTGGGCTTCCTGTTTTGTGGAATAGTAGCCTGGAGTTGCACAGCTTTCAAGTGTGTGCTCAAAGCTAATGGATGAGGGTTATCTCAGGTTGAAACAATTTATTGGTACATACATTATTAAATCAATTTTTTACACCTTTGATTTAATCCCTTTTATGATGTTTCTAGATCTTGTAATCTTTATTTTATAGTAAAGCACAAGAGACCTTTTTGGGAATGATCCATGTTGTTGTGCATGTGAGAAGCAATTGCTACATTCCCTTATCAGAATTTTTTATTTCTGTGTTACTGTTGGACAGAATTACCAATGTCACTGGAGGAATATATTTTGTTAATAGGCTAATTTCAAATGCATTTCTGCAGAAAATCAGTACTTGCAAAAAACAGTTAAGGTTTAAGAATGTTCTCTTGTTAGGTGCCTTTATGTGGACTGGGTGAACAATTTGATGATTCTTTTATCATAAATAGTGACAAGGGACCACAAAATATTCCAAGAACAAGCTATTGAGTATTTCAGCGGTATCTTAAGAGAAGTAAATATTGTTATTTGCCTGCTATGTTTCTTCTAGTTTTATAGAGCTTGTTCTTTTATGGTTGAGTGTGTTACAATCTTTTAATAAGTTATTTTCTTTTTCTCTGTGTCATTTCATCCCCCTAGTCTCAAAATTCCTCCCCAAGTGCAGACCTATGCACTTAGTTGCACTCACCATAATGTCTAATTCCTAAACTGGAAGAACCATTGTCCCTGTTGCTGTCACTGGCTTCATAAAATGAAGTAATCTAGAAAGGATTTTTTCTTGTTTGTTTTAAAGCTGAATTAGTTTCCTATGATACAGAAGTAGAAATATCTTCTGCTGAATTGTTATTCAACACTTCATTGTGAATCCATGTCTCACCCACATAAATAAGATTTAACTTCCACGTGCATAATGCATAAGATTACACTGGAGACATTTGTTGTTGAGGTTTGCCATCTCAACAGTAAAAACATATTGTTTTGGATAAGCAAATTCAGAAAACTTTGTATTGTGCAATGGGACAGGGTTGTTGGGTTGGCGAAGAGAGTGGGAAGGAGAAAATTTGCCAAGTGTTCTACATCCAAGAATAAACATTCTTATTATATAGCATAGTAGATGGAGATTCTGGCTTTTGAAAGTAATAAGGTAGGGTGGGATTTCTCAAAAATGGTAAATGATTATCTGAAATGTATACTACAAAGGCTGTTTCTACAACACATGCTTTTGTACTGTGTAGGTCATAGGAAATTGTTTAAATGGTGGAAGTAATATCCCCTGCAGTCATAGCCTCAAATTACCCTGCCTGTGGACAGAACACACAAGTTTAGGAAACTTTCATTCAACTGAAAAAAATCCAAAACAAACGAGCCAAATGCCCTGTAGAAAACTTAAAGTAAATGGTGCTTTTTATATTACTTTTAGAAAGCTTTTTGTCATGATTGTCACCGTCACTCAGCAGCAGTACTTTTCTGTGCATATCTTAGGTCTCCAGGCATGGAGTGTGCCCCTAATTAGTGTGGTAAGGAGCATCTTGTGTTGCGTAAGTGTACTTAGCATAGGTGCTCAAAGCTGGAGGCCCTTTTGGTGCTGGATGTGCTTGTCCACAAGCAGGGCAAATGCCTGAGGAGAAAAATAATGGAATACACTTAAATCTTGCATATGGTGTATCAGTGTTTATAAGAGGGTCTGTTAATACAGTGTAAGAACCACAAGCTTATTCACACATCTAACTGTATTGCATTTATTGCATGTTATGTATCAGCACCCTATGGCATACTGTAAGACTGAGCTCTGTTGTCTAGTTGAGGAATATGCAAAGCCCCTGCAGACACGCTCAGCCTCTGATCTGGGAGCAAAAAGATAGTGCCATGGTCTTGAAAGATAACTTCCTTTTACTGGCAGTGCTAGCAACATCAGAGAAATGTTTTTCAGAAATGTACGTCTAACATTTCTGAAATGCCTAGAGAGGAAGGTATTTGGTGGTTATAAATCTTTTGTCTATCAAAAAGTTGAGTCAATTTGTCTTTTCCTCATGAAAGTATCAAAAATATGAAGTAGTGGGGCTCATCTTGAGTAGCTCCCGCTGTGATTCTGGCAGTCTGCGTATCCCTGTGTCTGCTTGTACCTGAAGTACATAATCTAAGAACTACATTGCACTGATCAGCTGTGATGTCTTATATGAAGATTTAGGACTTTGTACTTCTAGGAGTTGCTCATTTCTTGAAAATGAGCTTTAGAAACAAATGTATCCTAAATTTCCCTCTTAAACAAGTGTGGTAAATGGTGCAAGTGTGGCAACATGCTGCATGTATTTGATTGCTTATATACTTTGTTAATCATTCACAGCCTGAGAACAAGACCAATTCCTGGTGCTGAGTTTGGTCTAGGTTCTTCTAACATGGACCTTTTAGAGAAGCACTGAGAGCTTCCACAGCCTGTTCCCTTTCTCTCTTGTTTCCGCATCAGTCCTACTCTTACGCTGGCATGTATGTTCACACTGATGCATGCACATTCCTGCTGTTGCAATGCGGGAGTAACATAGGAGCAAAAAAGAGGGGGTGGAAATTCAGCAGCACAAAAACAGATCGGCAGCAAATGTAGCACTGGCATATGTCGCCTCTGTGGTCCAGTAAATTCTTTTTCACTTACATATTGTACAAATGCACAAAAGGCTTTAAAGGTGACTATTGTTAATCTCTTTAGCAAGCTAAAGAATATGGTCTTTGAATAATTACAAGCTTTATGGTTTTCAGTAGGTTTTGAGGTAAAATACGCAACCACAGGGGTTCAATGCATTCTTAGCTGTGTGTTGGGGTCCCCCTCCCCGAGCCATATATCAGTCATGCTTAAGAGTGGGTGTAAAAAGCATTACTCCAAGTATAAAAACCTGTAGGAATGTTTTGTGCTTACAAGACTCAGTTACTGTTTAGTATTAAAACTGACAGACTAGTGTAATCTCATTTGGGCGTTATACTGTATTTTTTTTTCCCCCGCAATGTACTGCTCTGGAATTCAGCAGCATACCGCAGAATTTAAAGCCAGTATAAAAACTGTCTGCCTTTACAATTATAAACTTTGAGTGTGTCCTGTTTTTATGGCCTTTTGGAATAAAGGGAAGGCTATACATAAACTAAATGAAAAATGTTTCTTCCAACCCTCTCATTAATCTCTCCTTAGGCCTTCTGCCTTTTAAACAACTGATAAGGGACACTGCTGTTACAATACTAAAATACATGAATAAATGTTCGGTTTTATGGGGTTTGCTGTATAGCAGTTCCTAATAAAATTGAGTGAAATTTATAGTCAATTATATACAGTGGAATTAATTTACGTTGTTCTGAGAGAAGCGCTAAAGAGAAGGAAGAGTCGCCGTGAGCTGCAGTGTGCCTTAACAGAATGGAAGACAAAAAGATTGCAAAGTCAATGGCAGTTATTGCTTATCTCAGTGCAAACAGAACAACTAGCATTGAAAATCCTGCACAAATGCAGATTATTTTTCTTTCCCTAGCAAATGTGCAGTTTAGTTTGAGTGAGGGCTCTGTCTACATTGGCAATTTGAAATGGAGATTTTGGGCTCTTGATTTAATGCAATTGGCTAACAGGGACTGTTGCACCATTTGGCCACAATGATGGTAGGAGCCTTCACATTTCTACATGATGCCTTGTAATGCTGCTGCATCAGTCTCATCATGGAGGTTTGTTAAGGCCTGGGAGTTTACAGAAGCGTGTTCATTGGGGACTAATGCATTCCAGTCAGGGCAGTTGTACAGCCTCTTTCAACTATTGCCTATTCTGAGAATGTGACTTCTCTGTATATTTTGTATTTTGATGTTGCCAGCACTGCTTAAGAGCCCAATGTTCCCATTGCCTGGTTTATCTAGAGGTTTATCTTGTTACAGAAGTATTGTTATGAGCATCTCCTGCTACTTTTCATTGTGAAACTGCTATTGTGCCATCAGAGGCTAAAAAGAGCCAGCTGGTTCCTCTACCAGTCAAGAGTGTTGT
Organism: Columba livia; assembly: GCF_036013475.1. Classification (NCBI taxonomy): domain Eukaryota; kingdom Metazoa; phylum Chordata; class Aves; order Columbiformes; family Columbidae; genus Columba; species Columba livia. Next base: position 47,312,436 of record NC_088605.1, read on the forward strand.
GATGTCCTGCTCCCTCTGGTGGTGGCTCAATTCAAGACTCATAATTAAGGTGAAAAATACAGAATTTCCCAGAAATGGCATGTCCCCCCTTGGCTTCAGTTCATTCAACTGAATAAACAGTTCATTCAGCTTTTAAGGGAGACCAAGCAGTGGGATGGGATTAAGAGCAGGAACTTACCTGCCTTGGGAGGCAGTTCCATTGGAAGTTCCCCAGTAGTTTTGAAAGTTCGAAGTGGCAGAATGTGCGTTAACTTTCCACTCATTTTCCAACAATATTTCATGTTTATACTTAAATTTTTTTCTAGTGAGAGCACACTTTTCAGTTTAAGTCACTCTTGGCAACGAGATACTTTGAAGAAGCTCGCAAAATAAACAGAGGAAAACAATGGCTCTGTTTGGTGTGAGTTGCCTTTTTCCTTTTCTTTGCTTGTCTTTCCAGAGACAAAAGTAAATGCCCTAAAAGCTATTGTTTTCTGCTTTAGTGGTCTTTTTGGCAAAAACTTAAACTATTCTGAGTTTGTAGACCAATTGAAATAATGTTGAGTCAGTTATTTTTTTCCTGATGGTTATGTTTATATTTTCCTTGAGAAGAAAAATCATATTAAAAGCAAACAAACAAGATCATTTTCCCATGCTCGAAGGGTAAAAGAATCACCAGTTAAAGAAAATTGACTCTTTCTAAAACAACGGGAACATGGCCTTTCTGTCTGCTGCTCAATCTTTCAATGCTGAAAAAAGGCATAACATGTCCATGCTGTTGATGAAATATACACAGCACAATTTTGTAAATAAACACTAGATTTGCAGAACAGTTGTGGTATGAATAACAGATCTTTGTGTCCTGATGTTTTCCTTAATTTCTCTGCAGTGCTTAAAACTTGGCACCAGTCTTCTCTACCTCAGCCAGGAGTCTCTGACTTCTTCTACCTCATCTGCTCCACCTGCCAGCTCCCTGCTTTCTTGCACTGTACCCTGCTGCTGAACAAGGTTAAAGTGTTTCTCTTGCACTGGCTCTATTTGTGTAAGGACAGCAAAGATTTTGTAAAGAGTAGATACTAGTATGAAACAGAGAAAATCTCTTAAAGTATGGACTGCAGGAGGTTGAGGGATGGTTGATTCGTATGAACTGAGAGACTGCACGTTTCTGACTATGCGAATTGTGGATTGAAGGACAGGTAGAAAGAGCTTTTATCTGTCTGTGGAAGAACCAGCTCTGTGGCTTATGTCTGTGATACCTGAGCTGTCTGAACTACCTGGCAAAAATCTGCCATAGAAAATTAGAGAGGTGATAGCACCGCACCACATCTAGGGCAATTATCAGTAAATTGAGAACAGATCTGCTGTGTTAGCACAAAGCCCAAACTACACTGTTTCCTCTGCCAGGTTAGGGAGATTATGCTAATTTTCACAAACAGCTCATTAGCCAAAATAAACTTGAAATGAAGCAATACACTCCTCTAGTTTGTATTAGCTGCTTAGGAATTCCTAACCTGTTTGACTACAGCTATTTATACATATGCAGTAAGGAATTGTATTACTTTAGCAATGCAAGGAAAGGGAGATCAGTGTCTCATCTGTGGAAGCTTGTGTCTGGAAGGTAGTATCTGTCACGTGAAGTGGAATTTTTTCCTGTAAATTTCCCATGCCGGAGTGCAGGCTGCCCTGTTTCTTCATTGTGCATGCAGACGTGCTGTGTTTGCTCTAATCTGACGTGCAGTTCTGGCTTCCAGAGTTACGAATTAAAGGATATACAGTGTTGTGCTAGAAAGACATAATGGCCATTAATGTTCTATAGCTATTTATGTCTTTGATAGAGAGGAAGATCTGTAGTGCAGGATTTGATTTTCAAGTCTTTGCATCTATATGGTCTTCTTGCTTATTTCTGTTGGAAAAGATTACAAAGAGATCTCTCATTTGCCGAGGTAACATGTATAGAGTAGAAAGCAATCAACTGTGGGCGTGGACTTTTGTGACCCATCTTTTGCAAGCCAAGGATTTGCCTTCGGAATGCAGGAATGGGATCTGCGTGTGTGGGTGTTTAAATGTAACAACATATTTATGTGTTTGTGGGGAGAAAAAAAAGGGGGGGGTTGGCTATTTCTTCTGGTCTTTCAGAATTCTAGAGGTGTGTGACATTATTTGAGTTGGTGCTTATATGTAATGCCAAAAGAGCATATAGAATTGCAGAATTTAAGAACTAAATTGAAAGATTCAGCTCTTTGAGTCTCTTGTTGCACTTCATACTAAATCAAATTTAAAAGATCAAGTTCACAATAACCTTAAATAGGTGCGGGTTTTATTTCTACTTTAAAATACTAACTGTCTGCTTGTAGGATTATATTTCCCTTTGTTCACTTTAGCAAGACCAGCATGCATGTGGATGATGTGCTTTCACTAAGTTTAGCAGTAAATAAAATGTGTAAAAACAAAGCTAATATTTCCTGTTTCAACATTTCAATAAAACAAAGGAGAAAAGGGAATCGCATTGACTTCCTGAAGGAGCAGGTTGCAGCGCGGTGGCTGGGCTGTGGTGGATTTGCAAACAGGTGTGGGTTCAGGGGAGAGCTCCCAGATGCTGTGTTTACCTGGGCTCTGACTCCTTTTCTTCCTTCTCACTGGCTTATTCACATGATCTTTTTAGAAGTGGGGAGTTTTTGTCTGAATGCTGTTTGATCATGGGTGCATACATTGCAGGGAGCACTGACAACAAGAAACAGGTGGCAAGCAGGTTTCAGTAGGAAGTCCGACCTTATTTTTTTCGGTGCTCACAGGTTAGGAGGTTCCATGAACAAACTGTAAGGATGGAAGGAGCCTTTCTGTGTGTGTTTGAACTGCAGCTGCAGCTCTGGTTTGAACTATACCATGCTGTTTCTAGCTAACAGAGTAGCACATGGTGTGATGAAATTGAGGTTGCTGTGAGTCAGAACACAATAAATTATACACTGTGTGGCTATGACAGCTCAATAGGAGCACCTGTGGATGCAAAAAACATTAGATACTTCTTTGGGTACTCTTAACATGCAATATTTTTTTTACAGCTTTAATGAGAACAGTCAAATGAGCACATGAAACTTTGAGAGGAAAATATTTATTCTGTACATGAGAGAAAACTATACAAACATGTGCTATCAAGAGAACAAATTTTCTTTCAAATGCAGAGCTTTAAGGTTAAAAATACAACATCTGAGTATGAAATTTTTTTTAGGAGGACTTGTTATTCTGTACAGACAAGCTTTTCAGCAAAGTGTTTACCAGCACAAGAAAAATAGCTTTCTGTTTAAAATACACATAGGTGGAATCAGAAGCAAAATTACCATGGTCAGTGGGGATTATGTATAGGTGTAAGAATATCCTTCTAATTGCATAGTAGATCTTTCTGTAGTAAATTATTAAAACCCTCTCTAATCTTAGGATATATGTATTTTAGGAGGACACAAATCTCAATTATTTCTTTCAGGTAGTTCAAAAGTCATGCAGTAGGAGATATTCTGGATTTACAATATAACTGATAATATGTGAATTCTAATAACACAACACAGTGATTACTTCGTAGTGCTTGTATGATAATCTTAACTCTTAGGAGAAGTATTTGATACTCCCTTTGCATATCAGAGCTTTCAAAAATAAATAAACAAAGCAAACTTAGAAATGTATGTGAGATGACTTTAGCAGCTGATAAATTGTTCAACAAAAGAAGTTTATCTGAGTTGATATTGTTGTGCTGTGTAAATTTTTATTTGTGGGTCAGTCTCATTAGTGCAGGTAAGCCTCTTGAAATACTCACAGGTTAAACAAAACGTTTTCTAAAAACACAGAATGATTCAGGATCTAGAACACCCAGAAGTGGAAGAGTTAATGATGGGGCTGCACTGGATTCAGTGTATTTGCAGATGTTGCTGCAACCAACTGCTGATTTTTCTCCCATCCTGTCGGGGAACTCTGCCAGCCGTGATTCATGGAATGATTTTTTTGCGCTGAGTAATCTGTGGTTTTTCTTTTTTCCTCTTCCCTCTCCCTTATTTTTACCCTAAACTAACGTCCTATTTATTTCAACTAAAGGGAGGGGAAGCTTCCAAAGCATTAATACAAAACATTAAATACACTGTGTTTTGAGTAGAGGAATTTTAACAAACGTTAAACTTGCAGTAATTTTACTTGGTCTCAAGCAATGTAGTTCTGTGCAGAAAAATAGTTTTATACCAGAATCAGCTTTTGGTTTTGCTAGTCACAGTTCTTTTAAGACTTCTACGCGATTATTGCTAAAGAACATCCAACTTTTGTGCTGATCCTATGCCTCCTTTCTCACAGATCGCTCTGAAAGAAATAAACCAGACTGCCGCTCTTCAGGGTAAGAACCATATTTCTGTATTTATTTTTCCCTTCTCTCCCTTTTTTTTCTTTAATTTTTTCCTTTTATGGGATGAACTAGGAAATCAGCCAGAAAAATAAAAATACCATTATTCTACTTCTCTGTTTTGGTAACAGTAATGGAATACCAAAATAACTCTGTGTTTAAGGTAATTGTTTTATATTCCTTATGGGAAACATTTTCCAAGGAATTAACAGCGTTTACTACACTGTAATCGTGTGCACTTGAAATTCAGAGGCTTTTTATGTATCACATACAGGGTGGTTTGGTAAAACTGTGGTTTAAGACAAAAAGCCCTCATGACTTTTGCTTCTTTGGACTGTTTGCTTCTGTAGCAAGGAAAATAATTCTTGGTTCAGTTAAGAATAGCAACTTTATTATTTATTCCACTAACTCTGATCCCATCATACCTAGTATTTCAAAACTGAGAGAAGCAAATGAACGGGTATTAAATAAAACACACAAACATTTTATGTTTATTTAGGATTTTCATCAGCAATTGCCATGAACCTATAAGCTATTGATTTGCAAGGCCACATTTTCCATTAAGCTTCTGACTATCCTGTAGTTCTCCTTCTTATCCTCTCGTGGTTTTTTTTGTTTTTAATCTCTTTTTGCCTTATTTGCCAAACTTTCCCTCTCAATTCTCCACCAGGGAATAGGATCCTGTCCATATCCTGTGGTGGATAATGGGATTTTAATGAAGTGATAGAGCAGACCAGCTAACTCTGGCTCTCCCACTCCTTTGTGAAAAGAATTTCCAAAGGATGCCCCTCATGTCCAACCTTCTGACATGGCATAACCTTTTCATTTGATTTTTACAGTCTGACTTTTTTGTTACAGTTTTACAGTACAGTGGGGTGGTTTTTATAGCTAGAACAGAGGGAACTGTAGGCTCTTTTAATAGCACAGCTGATGTGTTGTGTCTGCCATGTGATCAGATGGAAGAGGATGCTTTTCCCTTCCCTCCCATATCTGCAACAGCCCTGCAGCTGTTTCCAGCAGTGTGTTTAAGTTGCAGGGGAGTATTGCCTTTGTTTTTAATTGCTTGTATCTACTTAAAACATCAATCACTGTATTTCCTTTTGTAATTAAAAATACTTAGCTTTTTTCTTAAAATGATGCAGTTACAGTCTACATGTTTGAACTTTTATTCGATCATGTCATATTACAATAATGTCAAATAAATCCAAGTCATTATCAAAATGAAATCTAATTTTGTCAAAATGTTCCATTTAAGGTTGAAACAGGTTCAGGCTGTTACCATTTTTTCTGGCTGGTCCTTCCCACCGGTACCTTTTGCTCTGGAGTATATTTTAGAAGTTCTAATTTGGAACCAAAAGCAAAGTAAAACTTCAGATTTTTTTTTCCATGGAATTGGAATTTCAAATGTGGACCAGCCCTGACAATAAAATACTGCCCTGCATTGTTGGGGTTACAGGTTCCAAATTCACATGTTGGAAAGCACAGACAAATTAACAGTATAATGTGGGTTGCTCATCATGTTGAGAAAAATGCCACTTTCAATCGTGTTTCGTTCCTTTCAGTAGTGCATGTGCTTTCTAACCATATCTATGTATCTTCTGCTCTCTTCTCAATCTCACTGGCCATCGTGTCATGATAGTTCCGTTTTTTGGGATGAGCTATGAGGAAGAAAATAATTGTTTAAAGGGTGATGGGTTTTGTGCATGTCTTGCTGCTGCTTCTAGGCTAGAGCAGGAGCAGCCTGCCTTACTGAGATGATGTACTCTGCTAATTGATACTGCTGCACTCTGTGGTTCATCTCTCATTATAGCTGGAAGCGTAATCCTGTGGTGACAGATTGCTGGGTAAGATTCTTATCCCCAGTCTGACCATATCATTTCTGGGAAAAGAGCTGCAGCTGCCTGAAGACAAGAGCCCCTTGCTGTAAGAACTGAGGGAAGACTTAATAGTGAAGTATGGACGACTTAAAGCACAAAGCATGCTCCTCTTGTAACATGAGCAGCATTTTAGAGCTGTGTGAGTTCCATTGGGGACAGTTTTATGGCTTATGCCATCTTATGATGAGCTACTACAGTCACGACACTTTCTTCTCTGGGGACAGCTCATGAAAAGGGAAAGACAAAATACATTGACTCCATGGAATCCTGTCTACTTTTTCCTTAAGCTGCATGTTGTGGGATGCATCTCTTAAAAGTGCAATAGAGCATCCCTCTTATCATCTAAAGTGCAACAAAAATGACCCTACAGGCCTTTGTACTTGGACTCAAGGTCTAGTGTCTAGTAACAAGAACTTCTTCACTAAAATTACTATAAAATAATGGAGGTGGAAGTGGGGATACTAACTGGCCAGATGAAGACAGATGCAATGAACCTTAGGAAAGGTACGTATCCTAAGATGAAATAGTGGGTGTAGAAGTTTCTGAGACAGAGAAGTAGAAGTTTTATTTCATACAAAGCCCCAGTGAGATATTGCCCAGAACTCTGTCCAGTCTAATCACAGATGTGTGGAACACTGGCATAAGAAGAGACAAAAAAAAAGTAGCCCAAACACCACCAGCCAGAAGTCCTCTTCAGGGTCTGTAAGGTGAAATTTCAGTCTGGAACACAATCAGCTTAATAAAAAGATAACATAACAATATTTCTTGTGATTGGCAGTGTCTAAAGCTTGTCCTTTTCTACACTGTGTTCTTCTATGTTGCTGTATCTGTGTATTTCTAGATCAGCTTGTGTTTGAGTCTTCGCAGTATAAGGGATGAAGAGCTCATATACAATAAAACAGGAATAATTTTAAAACATAGCTTGGACATAATTCATTTGCAATGAGAAGCATAGAAAATCTGTTTTAGATAGAACAGTATATAAATGGTCTTTAATATAGTTCCTTTTATTATAGGATGATGCCATTTAGATAATGCAGGGTGAAACATTTATAGCATTATCAGGAACTCTGACAAATATTCTGGTTTTGTTACTAGCCTATCAAATGTTTAGTACAGGAGAAATGCTACAGGAAGATGGAGTTATTCTGAGTGGTGATACTGGGATCTTGCATGACGCTGGAGAAAATTTGGGGAGTGTATGAACCAGAGATCATAGGTAATGTTTAACAGGAGGGAAGCAGATGATAGATAATGCTTACAAAATGTGCATTAATATAGTCTTTTGTCTCTTGGCAATTAGCAACCATCTGCCACAAAAGAGAGTTTATCTAAAGTGAGGAGTAGGAGAACAGGGCCTGTGGCTATCTTTTTCATGTGTCAGTCTGCACTCTTTTTTTTTTGTTAAATATTAGTACATTAGTAAGATCAAAACCAATGTTCCCTGAATCCAAATAATACCTATTGCTGCTATGTTAAATTCTTATCAAGAGACATTTTATTTCATGACCTAACATTAACCATCCTTCAATTGCCATATTTCAGACAATATTAAAAATATGTCTGTACTGGGAACAGTGGTCTGTAATTATCACTAAGTCTTGATTTTACTGTCAGGTCGTGCATTGTCTGCTCTGATAGCTTCAGGTCATGCACTGCTGTAACTCAGGTCAATTATGTCAAAAGAAGTGGACACTTCATTCTTATGCCTCTAAATGTTTTCAAACTGAAAATTATATGATAGTGATAGAAGAGAAGGTTTCAGGCATCCACATATTTGCAGTTAATCCCTGAACATGAGCAAAGCTTGTAGAAGGAACTGGATTAATTTCATTATGCCTTTTTTTTTTTCCTTTGGGGTAAGGATTATGGATCAAAAAATACTGAAACACAGTCTTGTAATGTGATATAATAATTCATTGTGGTTGCCTTGACCTTGGAGATGGAGAGGATGAAGGTAGCTAAACACTGCAACAATTTATTGGGAGATTTAATAGCATATCAACCACTTGGAGTCCATCAAGAGATTTTGATTTTTAAAATCTAGGAGTCTACTGTGAAAGCTTGCCCTCAAAATGGGGAGGAGAAAGAAAATAATTAGTTCATTTCTAGAAATAGATTCTAGGTTTTATTGGCACACAGTCTGCCTGCTGATTGTAATGTGCTAAAGTTCTTTTACAGCTGGTTGCCTTCATTTGATCAAACTAAATTGGGCTTTTTAATTTAAAATACATCAAGCCAACAATACAAATAGACACAACCCTTCTTTTGTTCCTTTACAAAGAAGCACTTGAAGTGGCTGATCAAAAGGGCTACACATCCCTTTGGTGCAGATCTGATAAATAAAGCTATCATTTTTGTGAATGGTATTTTGTATCTTGTTAGGGTTTTTTTATGTAGCAGAATTCCATTAGTGAAAGCTTCTCTGCATTTCAGTTTCCTTTGCTATATAATGTTGATCTTGTGGAATTGTGTTTAATAAATATAACACTAATGGTCTGATTATATCTTAATAATGTGTTTTCCCAGATAATCTGTGAAGCCTGGAAGACACCTTTTAATTAAGATCTTAAGCCTTTAACAGAGCATGAAGGGAGTCTTAAGGCACAGGCCTGAGAATGTAGTGGAACTGTCCTCACTTTACGGTTAAATCAATGTGCTTTTACAAATCAATATGCTTTTGAGGTCTTGAGAAAACAGACAGGAACAGGATTTTTTCCATGTTGTAACCATTACAGTCAGCCTGCGGTCAGTCATTTAATAATCCCAGTTTTATGTATCTGAATGGGAATTAATATGAGAGTCCTTCCTTCTGCTGCAAAGATCTCACTAGTTCCTAATCCCTGGATCCTGGGTTTCTAATTTGAAGCCCCTCACAAATTGCTGCTGACATTTGTGTGTGTAAAACTTGAGTTGTTTTGTTCTCAGAAGTAATTTCACTGCTAATTTTCTAGACTACTTAACAGATTTTGTGTGTTTTAGGCAAATTTAACATCCAGACTACTGCACTGGAATTGGGCATTGAAAAGAGTGAGGGGTGCTCTTGTAACCCTACCCAAGACCTCTGCTTCTCTGTTGTGCCTTAGTTGAATGGGCAGAGAGACCTGTGCTGCTGTTGCTGTTGCTTCTGTACTGAGAAGTCACAGAATGGGGTGGGACTGTTGGTGGGAAGGGACCTCTGCAGGTCATGTAGTTGAACATCTTGGTCATAGTGGGGAGGTGCTAACACTAGATCAGGCCTGTGGTGTCTTTTTCTAGCCATGTCTTGAAAAACTGTCTAGAGAGATTGAGCCCACTTAGCTCAGCCCACTTACAGGCTGCTCATCTGTCTCATACTAACTTGATTTCCAAATGATAATGCTGTGGGAAACAGTATCAAAAGAACCAGTCTAAATCTAATTCTTTAGTTCAAACACTGGACTACTTAATATCTGTAAGGACCAGATTTGTTCTCACAAGCATCCCGAAATGCAGTTTTTCATTCCTGTTGTTCAAAAGTCTTGTGTTGTCTGCCGACAATGTCTGCATCACCTCATCAATGCAGCTGTTCCAGACAGAGGATAATTTCAGGCTTTTGCCCACTCAGCCAGTGTAACAGGCTATAATACAGATCTGAAGTTTGAGACTTTGAACATTGCTGACACTCCATTTGAAAGGGAAGGGGTCTGTGTAGAAGAAAGGATGAATGTTGAGGGATGACACTTGTTTCACTGTTACATTTTTATTCTTTATATTTAGCTTTTAGGATTTTTAAAGCTAGGAAGTAGCAGGTTATTCTTAGTCTAAGCATACTTTTAGGGTGTGGGAAAGAGGAAAGTCCTGCTCCCAGTAGGTCAGAAATAAATGTAACAAAAAGTGTTTTTCCAGAAATCTTGTCTCCTTCCCAAACGCTCAGGGTACAGTTTCATAATTGCCCTGAGTTGAGCTAAGCCAACGCTGCTGCAGAAGGGAGGATCTTCCTCCCTCCTTTGGGCTGTTATCAGTGCTCATGTGGGTAGTTGGATCAGAAAGCTGATCTCCAGGGAAAAAAAATAGCTGTGTCTCCACTTTACAGATGGAGCAAGTTCAGCAGAGGAGGGCAGAGTGATTTCTTGCAAGTCGCACAATAAATCAATAGCAGAGCTGGAAGCAAGGGCTCAGCATCATGACTTTTGTTGTTGGTATCCAAAAAGTAGGATCATATGGCTCATTTTTTTTTCATTTTGAGAGCTAAATTTTGGGCTCAGTCACTCAGAGTGTGATGCAATTCCACTGGTTAAATGTGGATTTAAACTGCTGAAACTTGAGGCTGGAATCTGCCTATGTGTCTTTGTTTATCATGTGTCTCTGGTCAGCAGCACGTGCTGTGCATGTCAGAGATGTGCCTCTCTAGAGGAGAATAAGCTGCATATTTCTTTGACAGCTTCTTTGCAGCAGTAAATCATTATGTTTAATTTATTTTTTGCAATGTTAATTTTCCCTTCTGAGTTTATACTTATGTGTAAATGTGAAAAAAAAAGAAAAAAAAATCACAGGTAGAGCAGGGGAATAAATGGCAGATGGGTTCAGCTTAGTTGTTGGCAATTACGGATCATGTGAGTATCTAAAGCCTGTTGCTGTGGGTGTTTGTTTTAATGCCACCAATTAATCACTGTTGTGTTGGGGATTTTTGGCTGTTCATCTCTCAGCAGTAAAGAGTTATTGTGAAGGGCGCATCCTAGCCAGCCTTCCAGATTCCTTATTCCTAAGCAGAGAATAGGGATTTGTTTTAATAAAAGAGCGCTCTGTTCCTGGTTTCTGTAAAGGGAATTTTGCAGGACTGTTTGCTTTGGTGCCCTGAACAACTCCTTCCCTTGTCTGGGCTGCTCTCCAGTGCTTATGCTAGTTCATAATGGAAAATAGTGTTGAGAATAAGAAGATGGTGGTTGAAGAAATAAGGAGAAAAGGGTTCACTCTCCTTCTTCACTGAAAGAATTTCAGTGCTCCTTTAGGCATCTTGGGTACATGAGCAAATTTCACTGTCCCATCACCTTTTGGAGGATACTCTTGTAGAAGATACCAAGGACCATCCAGCCAAAAGGCCAGTTTCCTTGGGCATTTGGAGAATTGTCTGAGGCATAAAAAAACATGACAGACCTTAGTTCTAGAAAAGGTGGTTCCAGGAAGCACACAATTACACGTTGCAGGTTTTTTTTAATAATGGAGCTTTCATTTTAAAGGTTATTTTGACAATATTTCACTTTTCCCTTATAAAACGGCAACAATTCTCTTTAAAAGAGCCATAAGGCTTTGTCTTTTAACTCTGCTTAGAGGTGAATGGAAGCTATGGTGAGAACTGGAATTCTCTATTTGTAAGTAATGTGTGATGGGCCAAATTAATCAGGCATGGTTATAATTCTGCATCTTTATGATTATTCTTTTTTTTTCCCAAGAGGTTTCAATGACAAATAGCACATGAAATACATCTGGGGAATGGGAAAGAAGGCTGGAAGATAATTCTTTCCAAAGGTATTTGTAATAGTCTCAAAGAAAGCCGAGAAGGAGGAGGAACTGCCCTGATGTGTGTCAGGGCTGAGGAGGCAGACTCAGCAGGCTGTAAACTTCCAGCTCAGAAGTATTAGTTGTCGTTTGGTTCTCTCTGAAAGAATTTTATGTAGATATTTTGAGAGTGCTGGAGCTGATACTTGAGCTTTGGTTTGTTTCCCTAAAGATTTGTGTAGGTTTTTCTCTAGGCTCAGGTCAGTATCCACATTTTCCGTCACCTCTGGAATTTGAGTGGGAGAGCTCAGTTTGCAGTTATATTGTGTTGGTTTCCATGGCCACTTACTCTGATGTGCACAAGAGAGAAGAGATTGTTATTGCTTCACTTTTTTTTATTTTTATTTTTTATTTTATTTTCTGTACTACTCACCTACTTTGTCATTTCGTTTCAAGTTATTCTGTGGTATTTGTAGGTCATTCTAGTATAGGTAATTGTTTACCATAAGTAGCATCAGATTTGGCAGGTTGAATGTTGAAATGGTTGATGAAGAACTCTTTAAAAGCATCTTATAGTTGCATCCTCGCTACATCACGGAGGAGAAATATTCCTAGTGAGGACTATCACATTGATAGTTTTTTCTTTCTTATTGTATTCCTGTTTAGTGCTTTCTGTGCATTTTGCACAGCTGTACTTTAGGCTCTGATCCTGCCATTTGTAAGACAGATTACATTTCTGATTTTGCTACAAAGCTTCAGCAGCATTTTGCTCAGTGCAAGTATCACCATTTGAATTTAGGCCATGTTTACATACGGGATTTGTCCTAGTTTTGGCCATCTGTGACAAACCACAGGCTCAACTGAGCTAGAACTAGTCCTTAGTGTAGACATGGATGAGCTGCTTTTGCATCTGTTTCCAGCTACCTCAGGTTCAGGAAGAGAGCTAAGATTCCATGGTACAAAAAGTCATGTTGCCTGTTCCCTTGGAGGCTACAACCAAGGCAGGTCATGGGCAGGTCCCTTGCTACAGGGGACTGAAATTAGACCACACAACCCTAAATGTGGAAAGTATTCATGTAAGAATGGTCTTTATAAGTACGCATTGCCACATCTTAATCTTGGGAGAGTTGTTAAGAGAGGTTTGTCATCTGTTCTGGGTATAGTGGACATTCCCATCTCCTGAGGCTTGAGGCAAAGGTTGACTTCTAATTAAAGACAAGGTCCAAATCTAATAATAGTGTTCCAAACACAAACAATGATTACTTTGTTAAATCCCTCTTTCGATCTACAACATAATATCTAGTTCAAGCAAAAGAAGCGCATCAGTGGTCTCGTGTTATATTAAACTATTTTTGTTTGGAATAAATGCCTAGTGGAAAGAAATAGCTTTGGTTTTACTGTTGTAATTCTTCTATTCCATGTTGCCTGGACTTCTGCTTCCCCATCCCCTTACACACCAGCATCTAGTATTTGTATTAGTTCAGTATTAGTTCAAACAATCCTGATACCATTTTGTGATTGAACCAGTTTAGGAAGTTTCCCTCTTCTCCCAAGAACACCATTTCTTTTGGGCAACTGCTTTTAAGACCATTGTGTTTATTACCTTTCCCACTGCCCCTTCTAAGAAGGAAGGGGACAATATCACAGGACAAATAGAGTGAAGAAAGTGGCAGGAGAGGCTTTCCTACCACACCTTACTGGTGTATAGAACAGAAGATTATTTGCGTTACTGTCCAGTCTATTTTCTTCCTTCTGAGGCTGTTGATGAGGAAGTATGTTCTGTTAAATGAACATTTTACAGTGTGAACAGACTACCGATGCTTTCTGTTAATAACAACTTTTTTTTTCATGTAAGACAGACCTGAAATGATGACGCAGTTCTCTGTATTTTCTTTAATTTCTGTTCCCATACTGTCTTTTGTAGGTCTTTTGAATGATGTCTCTTAGTATTTGAATTGACAAAATGCGCTTCCTAGTGTGCTAACTGCCTTGCTGCAGGTGCTAAACAGGTATTTTGCTTAGTGTAATACAGATATACTTGAATAGCAATATAAAACAAAATGATTAACCTTCTTGGAAGGTGTAACCGTAGAAATTGCCAAGATTATTTTCACGATTAAAAAAAAAAATTGTCAAATGCCTTTAAAAAGTAAACAACTCAAGATTTGTCCTTTTATCTTAAGCTTTATCTTACTAGAACAAGTGAAGTAACTGGAAAAAAACAATTAAGCCTTCAGACAGGTGACCTCCTTCCATCCTGAAAAACAACTGAAGTTGTAAAAATGGCCTTTGTGGAGCAGACCAAGAGTCCATCTATTCCAGTATTCTTATTCTGTCTTCGCTTATGTGTGAAGTAGAAGCCTAAGGAAGAAGATATGGACAAAACAAGTGTGCACTGGAAAGAATCCATACATTCTGTCAGCATCCAGATTTGTGTGGCTCGGGGCCTCTAAGAGGGGGGTGATGCTTTTTGTATTTAATAGCCCTCAGTGGATTTTCTTTAGGCTTTTTTGAATTCATATACACTTTTAGCACCCACAGTGTTTTATGGGAAACAGTGCCACAGCTTAACCTTAAGTTGTATGCTAAAAAGTCTCTTTGACTCTTTCGAACTTGATGTCTGCTAGTTTTACATACTGCTTTCTGCATTCTGTAGTGTAAGAGACTGAGCTATCGTTCCTTATAGCTTTGCTGCTTCTTGAGGAAGTTAAAATGCCGTTGTTCTAGGTTTAAATAGATCATGTTAATCAATTAGGCAGCCTTAAGGAAAAGGTCACTATTACTTTTGGAGGCCCAGAGACACGTTAGCAAGGGCAGAGGGAGACAAGGTTGTTGGCTGACATGAGAAAAATTTTTTGCCTTTGGAGTTCAGGGCATTGCTGAGGGTGGAGGTTAGAGAAATTACCTGTAGTGTTATCTGAATCCAGAGCCTTTAAGCTGCACTGGAGATTTTTCTCCCTTAAATTATTTTCTAAGCTTGTCTTTGTAAAGATTTGGGATCAAGAGTCAGAGATGAAGTGGCTATGAGAGAAGGGTAACCCCACTGGTCCCTGGTTTTTCTGTTATTTCAGTTGCCCAAGGAAGCCGAACCTGATACTTTTTAATTTCCTCTGAGTAATTTACCTGATGGCATATGGTGCATTGATTGAAGTGCATGGAGGAGTACGTGAAGGAGCTTCTGTATTTGGGGATTCTTACTGGCTAGGGAGGGGCATTGATTTCCATGGCTGTGAAATGTTTTGGCAAGGTATTTCTTATGACTGTTGCCCCAGAAAGGTCCGGTTCAATCTGTTCTACAAGGTGTTTGTTTCTGAAGCTGAAGGTAGTTGAGTGGTGAATGGTGATGATAATAATTATTTCTTCCAAGTTATAACCATCCATTAGAGGCTACAATATTTATTGATTTGCCATATAATTGGAGACCTATGATGTTGTAAGACAGGCAGGGTATATGATTGAAGGCGGAGGAAATTCCTCTTGTCTTGCAGTATGTTTTCATGGTGACTTGCTCAAAGATGAGATCTGTTTCACTGGAGAAGTGTCCCCAGCAGTTAAAGGCCTTCTCTCGGTTGTTGGGTAGGTATTTTGTGTGCTCTTACAGCAAATTCTGTGTTGTGCCTGCCTGTCAGGCTTTTGCAGTGTGTTTGAGATAGATTCAGGTTTTGTAGGCGTAGGTGTGATTTTTAAAAATCTGTTTGGATCCGATGGTTTGTGCTTCTATTTCACCATTGGAAAATAATTTGTGTATGTAAAAACTTGGCTGTTTTTCCCTGACTTGGGCTAACAAAGATATTACCTTTACCTATACACCATACCTTACCTACATCCTTTGAGAATCAGAATTACAAGACTTGAAAAATAATCTTTGATGCGTATCTTTTGGGATATGCAATCTCAGAGTTGCTAGATCTTTGTGAATTAATATAAAGGTCATGTTTAATCTTGGGTGTAAACATTTTAGACCTACAGGTGTATGAATGTATGGTTTGTTATGTAGTGCAAGTTTCTGAGGAATCATTTTCTGTATTTTGTAACCAAAAGCTCAGTCAGCATCTGTGGTATAGAAGAAAAGAGAGTGTTTTAGTGTTTTTGGAGGAAGGGCAAGGGAAGAGTGTATAGGCCAGCATGCCATTTCTCTGAGCTGGATGCAGGACACTTCTGGAAAGACAGGTCTGGTAAGGGTGTGGTTATGAGATTTTATTTTACGATTCCTGTGCACTGCACATTCTGTAAGGGCAACTGTTACAAGTTCATAGATCTCAAGTACTGTAGGGTGTAACTGGGTGAGTCAGCAGCCCATTGGAACAAGATGTGATCACACATTAACATAGTTTTGTGAGGCTTTAACATGGGAGGGTTGAAAATGTTTCTGCTGCTTGTTAAATTATAAATTATATTTATAAATATAAATGTCCAGTTTGAAGTCAATATGTCTCTTTATACACACGACCTTGTAATATTCTTACACACCTTTTTTGGGTGCTGATTCACATTTACAGTGTAGAAGGGGATTTGTTTTCCTGTTTTTAGGTGCTGAGTTAAGACTTCACTTTATTTGATGCATCTGTATTAATACATCTGTTTATAGACTGTCCCTTCACAACAAATGTCTTTGCTCTCAACACACATCTGTAATTAAAACAATGAGGAAATTTATTTTGTTTCCTCACTCAGCTAAAGCTTAAACTCCAGCACATTTCACACTGCTTATTTGACTTGGATGGCCTACAAAAAAGTTGAATTAGGCTAAAGGAGCGTGGAAATCCTATGGGATGGAACTTGTCAAAGATCTCAGCATTCTCAAATGTACTCAGCTGATTTTTTGGCACTGAGGTCACACCAGCATTGAACACTTCTCCTAATCCCACTTCTGTGGTTTAGGCTGAATTTTACATTTTGAATGCTTCTCAAACAGTTGGCTTTTGTATCGCAGGGCTGGAATTGTGTGCCGTTAAGTTCTGACTAGGCAGGATCCAGATGTTATCTTAACTACTGAGTGTAGAAGCTATTTGGTACTGTCTCTTGGAAGTGAGGCTCAGTTATCCATCTGCCAGAGGCCTTAACATGCCTCAGGATTCCCCAGGAGCTCCTTCCTCACACATACACTGGTTTCCTCCTCAAAAGGACGCACAATAGTTGAAGCAAATGGGCCTATATTTACAGATTATTTTTACACAGGAATCAAACAGATCTAGGCAAGATAAGAAACACCTACACCTTGTTCCCTTGGCTTAATTACTACTCTGAAGTCTGTATGCTTGCAGGCACTCGAGCATTCTCCTCGGGATTCCTCACCTCCAGCTCTTGCATCCTCTGGGTCCTGCTGAGTTCTCGCCTTTGCAGTCAACACCCTTTTTAGTTCCTGCTTGCTCCTCTCTGGAGCCACACTCTGTTGTGTTTCTATCCCTAAGGTTCTCAGCCTCTGTGTTTTCAAAAGGCCTGTTGAAATGCACCCATCTTTTCATTACCTTGTGTGATTTCCATCCTCCGTTCTTTTCTTTTTGCTGATCTGTAGGTAACTGGTTTAGTAGGGATTTCAGATACTGTTGTAAAGCAAAGTTTTTATCTGTTTTGTTAGTAATCATTATTAATGCTTGTAGTCATATGAGGACATTCACATACCACTTTCCCCTTTTACAAAACTTTAAAGGTAATCTTAACGCTATACTTACATGTTCTATGAAGCACACAGGCTACTTGAAGAAAATCTAATATCTATACTTTGTAATAGTTAGAACCCTGTAAAGATACCTTGAATCTTATGGATCCAGGCCTACAGGTTTTCTTTATACCTTTGTCCTGCTCATCCTTCATGATTAAACCAGATTTTATTCATCTGTATGTCAATTACAAAGTGTCTGGAGCTCATTCAGACACCAGATTGTATTTGATGTACAGAGATGTATGAAGCAAGCAGAATGTCCTGTCAATGGCTAGAGAGGGCTTTGATTTACTGACCAAAATGCTACTGCAAATAATTGAACCAAAGAATCGTTTTTCAGAAACAAGCTTTGTTTTGTATTGTTTCACTGTAGAAGTAGGGCACTGCCATCTTTCCCCATTTGCAAATGGAGCAACTATGTAGACTTTAATAGTAAAGAATTTCCATCAGAAAAAGCTGCAGTTTACAGCTATGTTGTTTTATCTGAAAGAGGTGGTTCTTCCTTTTGTTTTTTTAACCCTTACTTTTCTGCCTGAATATATTGCTGGCTGGGCCCAAATATTCTGTCACTGTCACTATAACAGCTCAGTGATACTTGTATGTACATTTATAGTGCTACATTGCTATTATGCTATTATTAAAATTATAGGTGCTTTCTATTGCTAGAAATATTTACTAGTATGGTTAAATTGTCATTAAAGCATAAATACTGTTTATTAATTTTAATCAAAACATACTAGCAGGCTTATTACAATGAGTAAAAAATATGTTGATAGGTGGCATAGAGGAGAATCTTTTTAGCTGTTACAGGAAGGCCAAACTCTTCAATGCTCCGAGAGTTTGCCTTTCTGGAATGAGCGTGTTCATACAGTCATCTTCAGGGGCAAGGTGCAGTTGAGTTCCGGTTTTTGTCTGAAACAAAATGCTGGGGAAAATCTAGCTAGCATGTCTGTAGCTCTGGATCAGGAAAGAGTTAATTCAGGAGACACAAGCTGAGTGACTCCAATTCACAAAAAAATTGGGAGATGTATTGTCTGCAAGATCTAACCTGGACATTATTAAGTGTGGAAGCTGTTGCAGCCTCATGACCTCTATTTTGCTGTGAGAATCAGAGTGTGAAATGTTGTCATCTGCTGCCATGATCTGCTTTGACTTCCTGACTGTGTTCTGCCTTAAAATTGATGGTTTGGTTGCTAAAATATGATGCCCAAGTATGACAGTGACAAGCACATTAATATGTAATAAATGGTTGAAGAAACAGCTAGAGAGCAATTCCTGGAAGGATTTCCTTATGCTGAAAAATGTGAGCTGTTTTAATTAGCTGAGCAGCTGGATTTTAGCTGCTTTTTGACTACATCCTCGCTTGTCCAGACAGTGGGAAGTCACAGCCGTATACATTAAGTGATACAGAAGTAGGCATCCCCAGCATAGTCACAAGGATTGAATTGTCACTAGACTTAATTACTGGTTCAGGATTTCTTGCTTTTGGGGCAGGACCCAAAATAGAAGTAAAGTTGTCCCATGGTGGGTTTGATTTCCTAGTTGACTCGATGGCAAAACTGCACCTGAAGCCCGTGTGTCACGTAATCCGTTGGAGGACTGGGAGTCCTCTGCAGTTGAGGCATGGAGGAGGCTGATCACTGTGGATTAATACATTTTTCAGTGTAGATTCCCTTAATCCACAAGTTGACTACAGTTCTGTCTATGGCATCCATGTCATGACAATGCGATAGCTGGTTCTTCTGTCCTAACTTTGGGGGCTTTTTGGTCAAACTGTCTTGGGTCTCCTATCGGGGTGGTGGTAAATCTGATCTTTTACACCACCCATAATTTAACTATAAAATTACTAAGATCTTTCTGTGATTCAGTCTGCAATGAAATAATTTAGGTGGCATTTCAAACACCTCGCCTTTGGAATAATGTATTCTAAATAATATTAGAGGGGTTTTCTAATAATTTTACATTGTAGTACACAGGCTGTTATAAAGATGGCATGATTTCTAAAGTAACTGACAGGAATATGTGATGCTTTCTACTAAACTAGTGTTTTGCCTCACAGTAATTTCAACCTCAGCTATTTAAAAATTTTTGGCTCACATTCCAAGAAGGCATTAAAAAGGCTCACATTCCAAGGCATTAAAAATAGCAACATTTTAACTTTTTTTTTTAAATATGTGTCTTTGTGTAAGACAGGCTCAATAACCATCACAGTTAAAAATATATCAAAAGGCTTTTTACACTGGTGTGTGAACATAAGGAGTGATAGCTTACAGAAAGCATTGTATAACATGATGTGAAGGATAAATTTTGAGATTTTGCAGCAGATGCTTTGGTATATTTGTTTTTTAGAACAAGTGATCATTCTTCTTAATTACTTTTCTTTTCCCACCAGACTTTTTGTGTGTGTCTAGAGTGATGTATGAAAGAAGCACAATCAGTTTTCATGTAGAATATTCATTGTTGTGTAAGTTTAGATAAAGAAACCAAAGGTTCCAGTCCTGATAAAGGAAGCAAGGTCTTGTGAAGGATTGCTCGACTCCTGCTGAGAATACCATGCAAGCCAACAGGAGACTGGTGGAAGTCACAGAAAATCACAGAATAGTTGGGGTTGGAAGGGACCTCTGGAGATCATCTAGTCCAACCCACCTGCTGAAGCAGGTTCACCTAGAGTAGATTACACAGGATCGCATCCAGGTGGGTTTTGAACATCTCCAGAGAAGAAGACTCCACAACCTCGCTGCGCAGCTCTTCCAGTGCTCTGGCACCCCCAAAGGAAAGGAAAGTGAAGTGAATGAAGAAGAGATGTTGAGACAGTATGGTAGCTTGAGATATCTTTTGTATCCCAAGCAATACCACAACCCATAGGGCAGAAGACTGTAGATAGCCTGGGGAGACCCCCCCCTAAATGGCTGTGGATATGCTCATGGGCAGGAGGGGACAGTCCCAAGCCAGTACTCTCTGTTCCTTCCAGAGGCAGGTAAAACCCAGTGCTCCTCTGCCAGTTTGCACTCAGGAGCAGATCTGGCTCACCATCTGGTGGGAAACATGTCCATGAGGTGCCCTCGGCTGGGCTGGAGCCACTGCTGCTGCTGAAACAGCCAAAAGATGTGGGTGAAAAGGTAGCTCAGAACCTCCTGGCCTCTTTGCTTGGATAACATGTGACTTAAATGCTGTCCTGCTCTGGGCACGCATAAAGCCCTGCCAGTTCATTTGGAAAAGCCTGTGTGATTAGAGCTTTATTCCACTTGAACCACACCCCCTCCCCACTGCTGTGCAGGGGCTCTTCACGTGAGTGATAGTCACATGGTCGCTGTGTTGGGTCAGGAGTCACCCCACAGGAGTGAGCCTGTGAGTAATACTGTAGCTACGCTGAAGTTGGATTTGAAGAGAGGCACTGCTCAGTGCAAGTAAAAGTGTCAGAGAAGAGCTCCTAATGAGGGAGAGACCATGGCTTATGCACAGAAAGTGCACTTACTCTGCTAAAGAGTTCACAGCTCTCTGCCCAGTCTAGTTTTTGACAATTTTTTTCCCCAATACACAGAGCTAAAATATGCTTTTGAAGCATTTTCTTCAAGTGTTTATATTTAGAAAACCCATCCTTGAAACCCAGAATAAAGCCTTCCAAGAAGAGTGAGTAGGTGTTTTAACATCTTCAAACACATCACTCTGGGTTCTTTATCTTTCAGAAATGGTGACCCATGAGACCCTTTTCATATTACTGCTGACTTAAAGTACCCAACTGCTTTCAGCTTAGCAGTTACAGCAGCTTACAGATCCCCTCTGAACCTGTTTGGTTGGGGTGGGTTATTTCCTCCTTTTGAGGAGCTGACACGGGAAGCTCAACAAAGCTACTGCCTTAGCTGGAAATGGAACAAAGTTTGTGCTTTAAATTAACAGTGAGCAAGATCTAGGATAAACCTGTGGATGTTAGAGGAGTTACTCCAGTTGTCCACTCCTGCATGGTAAATCGTGGGGCGGTTCATAGAAGTTGCATCTTTACTTGTTCCATATTAGGTGTGGCTGGGCTGCTGTTGGTCTTTAATATTCTGAAACTTCCTGCTGGTTTATGTGTTTTCTTCTGGCAATATGAGTTTGGGCTTTGGTTATGTATGTCGCAGGGTGACAGGTGACACAGGAGCTGCTGTCCCCCACCCCCAGGGGCTGGTTATTGTCATATAGTCCCTTCAAGTGTTCTGGTGTAACTTTTGGGCAAGTTGCACTAGAACCAGGATCAGAGATCCCACATGGATTAAACTTCTTCCCTTTGTTTTTTTCTTGACATGTGTTTTTGGAGATTTTGTGTGCGCTCTGGTTCACTTCTGTGCCTTATGGACAGGAGGAAGAGGTAGAAAAAAGGCAGGGACTCCATACAGTAGAGTAATTGCTGCAGCTCCTACCTCATCAAATAGGAGAATTAAATTCAGTTTCATGATGTTAATTATTTGCACGGTTTGAGAGAAAATGTGTTATTAACTGTGGAGCAGAGGAGGGTATTAGTAACGTTATCTCCTCTCTGCAAGACAGGACTAGAGACCAGAAATTGTTGCCTGTGGAACAGGGAGGTGTTGGCTCAGCATAAGGTGTGGGCAAAATTGCAATTTGCCCCAAGAACACCATCTTACTTAAATTACTGGGGTTTAGTGTGTAACAGTTATGGAATTTAGAGTTCCTTTACAAGCCCTCATGGCAAAACCAAAACCAAACAAAATCTACATGCATTCCCATTTCCATGTTTTTAAAGGATTTAAATTGTTATAAGCTATATGCGAATCAAGCTCACCTGAGGGTAGAAAATGTAGTGCTTTGCCAAAAGAATGTTGATGGGTGACCTGTTAATGGAAAGTGGAAAAAAAACCCTATCCGCTAACAGTTTGCTTTGCCTGTGATCTCATAAATTTTCTAATGAAACTGTGTTATCCTGGGTTTTAAATTACATGGATAGTTGCATACTTGCAGAACTACCTTGCTCTGGGTATATCCATATTTCACTAGGTTGGTTTCATGAAATGTTTCATTTCTTTGGTCTTTGCACTTTGATTTTGAAGTCTTTTGTGTACCCTTTTGATCCTCATATTGCCTGGAAAATTTGAACTTTTGTCTACATGGTGACTCCTATAATTGCTCCTGCTCCTATCTGAAAGCGCTCATCAGATTCTGAGGCAAATTGCAATGGGTCAAAATGCTCTGGCCAGTAGAAGTACTTAACTTGTTCTTTCTGGTTCTTACTGATATTTGAGCATGCATACTTTATAGATTTCCTAATTTCCTGATAAAAACTTAAGTAAATCTTGAATTCTGAGTATAGAAAGTTTTTGCTACTCCAAAAGATTTCAAATTCATGTTACCAGACTTCAGTCTCCTTCCTGTCTGATACTAAATATGATTGAAGTAAAACACTAAAGATTGTAGTTATTCACAGCAATGAAAGCAGAAGAATAAAGCTTTGAAAATGAACATCTGAAAGACAGAGACTTGAGTTACCAGGAATTTAAAAAAGGAGTCTGGGGTACATCTGTGAGGAACATAAAATTTAAAAGTGTTTCTTAAAGATAAGGCGGCATTATGATGAGGCATTTAGAAGGAAAATCAGAATCCTTTTCTGCCGAGAATGTACAGTGAAATATGACTGATGGAGATGTTTTCTAAGGCAGCTTTGCTTGCTGTGTGGATAGAGGCAAAGCCACATTTGAACTGTTTCTGAAACCAGACAAATAGGCATTGTTTACCCCAGACTAGCCAAACCAATTCAGAGAACAGTTCAGTCAGAGCAACATTCACTGCTAGTCTTAACTAGCTTTCAGAATGACTGTAGAGGGAGGACATTCTTCATCCGCGTCCTTTTTGACTGTCTGTTTCTCCTGTCCTCCAAATCCCCCTGTTCTTCATCCCGCTGGAGCAACTGCAGCCATCAGCAATCGCAGCACTAGTACATGCGGAGCTAACCGAGCCCCGGTAGGGCTGGTGTCCTGCACGCCTGCTGTTAAAGCACTCATGCTCTCCCTGTACTAACAGTCCTCTGTTGTATCCCTCGTGAAGGCTGTGGCAGGTTTCTGGAAACGACTCAATTAGTACACCTTTCTGTTGTAATTAAGGTATTACGTTAATTTGAACAAGATATACTCTGTTTACTTTCAGTCTTTAAAAAAACCTGTTCAACATGTCCAGAGGCTTCTCACTAACCAGTATTCTTTAGCTGTTGTGGGTTTTTTTGTTTATTTATTTATTTTTTTTTTTAAAGGAGCAAAAAAGTCCTTTTCTGAAGTAGTTGTGTGTTGTTTTGGTTTGATTTTTTTTTTTTTTCTTTAATCTTCTCTGTAACTTTGCAGAAGTGACAGGTTATTAATACCATGTTCTTCAAATTAGCAACACTTTCTGTAAATGATAATCCCAAGTTAGTTTTGATTTTTACCTGCAAAAGTATTAAGGATTGCTGTATCTGTTAAACAAGACTTTCAGAAAAAATATATCAGAAACACTAGTCTTACCAAGAAAACAGATGAGTTGGCACAAGGAAACATTTTTCTGTCCTTGTGTATGAACAGTTTTTTGGTCATGTTGCCTTCCTGTCTAACTCCACCCACAAAGTTATTACTGAGAATGCATTCTCCACTGAAGATGAAAATAAGTTGTTAAGTGATTGTTAAAAATACTTAGCAAAGGGATTGTAGGTTTTTACTTGTCTGTGTAAGTTTTATTTATTTATAAGAACGTTAAGTCATTAAATAATTATAATCTGAGAATATGCACACCCACATGGGCTCTTCTCCAAGTTTTCCTGTCAAATGAGGCAGAATGTGAACTTCAACACAGAATCGAGAGAAAAAATGGTTCTAAAAATTGGCTTTCCATCTTCGCGGAGTCTTGCAGCTAAGCGGTAACCTGGTTTTCATTAGAAGGGGTTGGGTATGGTTGTATACTCCAGGAGATTTGGACAGGTTTCTGTAAGATAATAATCTAGGGGAAAAAAGCACTTGGCAAACCCTTTACAATATATGGGGAAGAGCTGTATTATTTACTTTGTTGTTTTCGCTTTAAGACATTAACCGCATTGTAATTTTTTTTCTTCATTAAGCCAAGGACCCTTGTCATCCATAAGAGCAGCAATCAAGAGATGTAAGTCTACTCCTATTTTTTGAGAATCATAATATTTCAAGATTGTATTTAGTAACTGGTTAATTTAATATGTGAAAACGAAGTAGCTAGCAGGCTTTGGGACTGTAATTTCTTTCTCACTCTCAATTTTTGCCATTAGACTATAATTTTGCTTTGCTGACGGGTTGTTCCTTCTTGCCAGTTACTAACGTTTTCTTATTTTTGCATTAATACGGTTGTGCACAGATGTGATCCATCTCTGAAGAACCTGGGTTGCATGTGCCCAATTTTTACTTTGCTTCACAAAGCAGAAGATTGTTCTGTTTTAATAGAAAGCTGCAGCAACTGCTCATTGGCTATACTGGGGACATGATTAGACCCATGCACAAGGCTCATTTTGGAAAAGAAAAAATTGTTTTTAAATCCTGACTGAAAGTTTAAACTCCTCTTTCCTGATTTCCTCATTTAACTCATTTTTTCCCTTTCCCTGCTCATGATATTTCTAGGCAGAGAATTTCTTTAGCTGCATCTTCCAAAGTATTTTATGCTGATTCTTTCTTCCTCTTTTCATTTCTGTTTCCTTTCTGTCCATGATTTCAATTCCCTGTTAATGAAACAACCCTCAGGATATTGCTATGGGGGGGAAGAATTTAATGTATGTACTACTGATTTGTTTCTCCTGGACCTATTTGTCAGGGGCTCATTAGTATGGATTAAGTTGGAGGTAGTCAAAGGGGATAATGAAAGCTTTATTCAGAGCAAGTCTACATGATGCTGTAGTTAAAATGCAGCACTTTATCTGTGCTGTTGCTGCCATAGATAGGAAACTGGAAAGCAGAGAGCACCAGATCAGAAGGCCTTTTGTGGTGGAGTCAGAAATTGATTCAGACTGCATAAGCCCCAGTATCTCATCTAACTGAAAAAATCTCTAAAAGATCATTGAGCAATTGATATCTGTTTTTGAAAACATAGTAGCAAGTGATACTTCGTTTTGAGGCACAATCAAGTAAAATAAAAAAATCTAATCAATTAAAACTGGCTCATATGTTATAACATTATACTTAATAATATTAATATGTAAATAACTATGATGAAATACAAGTACCGTGTGAATTAGTCAGATGATAAGCTAGGAAAAAATCCCCATGCTCATATCAAGGCATTGTATATGAATCCGTAGTTCTTTGTATAACAGTAACCATATCTGTGGATGGACATAAATTAAAAATGGAACCTGAATAATTCCTAACTCATCTTGTCATTAATCTGTAAGAATTATGGTATTCTGTGGAAAAGTGTGTTTCCCTATCAGAGTTAGAAATCTCTCTTTCTTTCTTAATCACAGCTTCTGTGGGCTATTTATCTCTAATTTTCAAGAAACATGATAGGTACGTGCAGGGTTTCAACTTTCCAACCTGTGGACAATGCTTTACATGCCTTTGTATCGGTAATTATCTCCCTGTCTTGTGGCCAAAGAGGAAGGGGATTTATTTTCCTTTCAGCCACCCTTACTATGGCTCTGGATAGTAACCTGGTGGCATTTTTTTTCAGTTGTTTGACAGCTCAGTAGAATTTAGAAAAGTAAGCCCAAAGTGCTTGAAGAAAGCAAGCATGTGAACGTGAGGTATGCTCAGAAGTAATTTTTTTCATCTCAACTCTTCAAGAGTTACCCCTGAATTTTTGATGATGGTTTCAGGCCAAGACACACCACTAAACTCAGCTCCCACTGAAATCAGTGAAACTATTTCCATTGATGCCAGAGATGACAACATGCACAAGAATGCTAGAAAAAAGTAAAAAGAGGCAAGTCCAGTGCTGCAGTAGTGAGACAAAGGGGAACTTTTTTTTTTACCACTCTTCCAGAATAAGGTAGCGTTAAGGAGCAGGGCTACTGAAGCAGATCTGCTGCCCTAGAATTCTGGAAGAACCATTCTCATTCTGCCCTAAGCAAATATGTGTCTGAATGAAGGATGCATAACAGCTTGTATGCATTCTGAGGCTGTGGCTTCCTATTTGGCAGTTCTGCAGCCATTTTTGGCTGTGGGTTTTGTTTGTTTTTTGTTTTGTTTGGCTTGGGGGCTTCCTAGGTTCTTTTGGCTCCCACTTCTTACCAACCAGATCAATTCCATGACCTCATTCTCTCCCCATCTGCACAAACATTTGGGCTGGCAGAACGCAGGGAACAGTGCAGAGGTAGAATACAGAGCCCAAGAAAAGGTGTGGGAAGGAGTTAAGTGCCTTCATAAATCATTGTTGTCAAATTTGAGTGAAACTGCAGGCTTGCTCTAAGGCTGTAGTTAGGCAGATTTTTTTCAGCAGCAATGCCAGCCTCTGTGGTGCCAAGCAGTTTGGTCAGCTGTGAAGAGGGTATTTGATCTCACTGGGGGTAGGAAGAGGAATCCTGTCACACCCCCCCCCCCCCCCCCCCCCCCCCAGTTATTTTTTATTAGTTCCCTCACTGAAGTTGTGAAAAGAAGAACTGGAGCTGGGAACAGAGGCAGGACACAGAGACTGCTGTTGACAGTGGAACATTCCTGCTGGTGGTCTGAGCTCAAGATGAGCAGATTCAGGGGCATCACTATCTCTTTTAGCTACATTCAAGCATTAAGTTAGCCCAGCTCTAATGTCAGACAGCTTAGCGTTTCCCTGAGGTGCCTGGAAACAGAACTAGAAGGAGCAAGACCTCCCCCTGGTGCCAAGAAATAGTGCAGGAGAAAAGCTTCAACTCTTCTGCTTCAGAGATGCATGAAAATTTCTGATTAGCTTGAAACTCCGCTTCTGCAGAAATAGTCTAAGCAGATCCTGGGTGAAATCAGATTTTTTTTCTCTGGTTTTGGCTTGAGAATTATCTGATCATTTTAGTGTTCCCTAAAGAAGGACTTCACAGCCATGTAACACCTTTGGTATTGCAAAGACAGCAAAGCGTGGCCCTTGCATGGGGTCATTCTGTCAGCTCCTCTGGTGTATTACTTTGTAGGTAAGGGAGGGAGTGTTTGCCCACTCTTGAGGCTCTCTTTGAGATACTAAAATGAATAACCTTTATTCCTAGGCAGCTATGCAGTGAGAAGAATAACTTCTCAGTCTAACTGTCTATATATTTAATAGGATTGATGGATAGAAATGTCTAGCCTGGTGTTGGAAAAGCGTTGAAAGAGGCTGTGTTTTTAAGTTTTGGTACATGTTCTTGTTGTAGAAAGTAATATTATTACTTTAAAATCTATTAATAATAGTTAATACGAATTAAGTGAAGTAGTTAATTGTCAGGATCATGTTTATTCACAGTTACTGAAAAGAACAATATATAAAAATAATCAGAAAATTTTCGAGCTTCATTTCCCGTAAGGCTTGGGCTATTTGAGGCTATGGTTCCAATCTTTAATTCAAAATTAAACTTGCTTTTAAAACACTGCAATGACAAAACTGTTCAGTATTTCATACAGATTTGCTAATGGAAACATACAAATGTTATTATGCAGTGTCTGTTGTGGAAGTGCTCAGTGCTCACAGCAGGATAGTATCTCTGAGCAAATCCCTGAATTGACTTCACAGTTGCCTCTATATCACCTTAAAAGATTGCCCGAAAGCCTCTAAATTCTAGCCAAGCTCTCTTCCGAAAAAGCTCAAAAGTGCATGTCAGACTTGTGTTGCTATCAGCTTGTCTGTAGCATTGCAATACATGGGTTTGTGGTATAATGCTGGTTATACTTCTACACACATCTTGGTATGAGACCAAGCTTAAAATGCCCCCTGCCCCATAATCTGTATTTGTTTGAAATACAAATGACATATTCAGTGCTCTTGAACAGTAGGGCCCAGAGAAGAAACAGAAGAGGAAAACCATTCTAAACAGAAGTATACAGCATAAACTGAGTACCCTTTGCCACTACACATTCAAAAATAATAGGATAAAGCCTCCTAAATAGTACTTGTGAGAAATATGTACAAAAAATAAATCCATAAGTCACTGATCTGTCCTCTATTTACAGTATTACCATTAATCCTTTACTTGCTTAAATTTTACAATACTAGGTTAAAGACATTTAGATGTCTCGTTGACACTAACAGAAATAAACAGTGACAATGTTATGGGTTGGTTTGACATTTTTTCTTTCCCCTGAGACCAATGAAGTTGTAAAATGAAAAGGTGTGGATTTTATGCACTGGGTTATTCCTCTCCCAGCCCTGCTTTAACTGCTTTGCTTACCTTTTATGTAAATACCACTAAGCATGTGCTCCTGGAAATGTCAAGAATTCTCACCCTGAGCATTTCTTAGGGTGGAAGTTGAGGAGCCGACTATCTTCAGTTGTCAGTAGGTAAAGCAGTGCTGAAATACATTTCCATTACCTCCCCAATGGAAAAAAAGTTTTATGAGATCTTAAAGCTGTCATAATTTAAAATCTGAGGGAAAAATTAATAGCATGCTTCTTCAAGGCAATCCACAAAGGGAATGAAGAATAGACTTACAGGTACAAAAGACCACAAGGCCAGAAGAATGGCTGCAGGTTTTTTTCTTTTGTTTTTAAACCAAGTGTGTGCTATATTTTAAAAATTCATGTCTCCTCTCATACACTTTTAAATTAAAATTAATTTCTTTGAAATGGTAAAGGAATAAAAGCTGTGCAAGTCTGGAGGCAAGGATTACTTAGAAAGTTTGTATTTCCTTTTTCCCCAGCATTTGTGGAACTCCAAGGAATATGTGGGAGCAGAAAATGCAGTAGCTTTCACCTCTGCTCCTACTGTGGATTTAAGAGCTTAAAAAAAAAAAAAATTCTAAAACTGTGGTTGTAACAAAAATATGCCAGCAAAAAGAGGGGGGGGAGCGGTGGACGGAAGGAGGGAAGAACTTTGTCCTTAAAAAAATCAATGTTTATAACAAATGTTTATGTACATGGAAGTAGCTTCATTTCATAAATGCCTAGGAATTTGTTTGTTTGTTTGTTTTCCAGACAGAATGAGCACATTCTGAAAACATATATGATGGCTTAGATATTAGCCCTTTTGCAGAGACATATTTGTATCTACTAGTAAAGTTATTTTTAAATGCGTTGTTTTCAAGTGAATTTCCTTGTTTACTTGAAATTTGGAGTTTGATGGATTATGTAGATGCCTCACTGGAGTTTTTTTGCCTACGTTAATAAGGGATTTTTGTAGGTTTTTCTTATTTGTTTTAATAACTTTAATGAATAGAAGTACATTTAGAGTCTCATAGGAGACAGCAGCATGCAGAATTGTCTAGAAATGAATAAAGAAAGAAAGAAATTGACAGGTTTATAGTTCAGTTTTACATATCTCATTAATTAGCTTTTATTTCTGATGTCCTTATCATTGTAATTTGGCTATACCCCAAGCAGTTGTTTTGCATACATTTACCAAATGAACAGTTTCTTCCATCCTCTTTGCAAAAGTAATCTTGGACTTGGTTGGTTTGGGTCAGTTTGTCTTTTTATCTTTAAAGTGTGTGTTGGGTCAATGCTGTGTTAAGGTCTCTGAAGAAGAAAGTGAAGATGAGGTGTAGGGGGTTTTTGTTTACTTATTTTTGCCAAACAACTTTTACAGAACTGGGGTAGGAGATGCGCGGTCACGCCTGACACTTTGCAGTATTCCTCTTACCGGGACCAACCTGTCTGTCCCCTACCTACCTCTTTGGTAGTGTAACCCATTATTTTTGGAAGGGAAAAAGTGCAGACCAAATAAACTGTGATTTTAAACTATGTAAAGCATTCAGATAGCTCTGACTTCCATCTCCTCATTCCTACAGTGGCTCTTTGTTGAGCAATGCAGTAGACATTTCCATATTCGGTTATATTCTTCATGGTTAATTTATTGCAGGGGAAAATTGTAAACAGCCATTGTTAAAACAGGCATGAGACTGGAAATAAAGTCTGCTTTTATTTTAGTTTTTTAAGACACTATATTGTGAATAAATGTTACAGTTGCCCTCTTACAACACTGGCACATGTGCTGTTCTTGCGTGACTAACCCATTTGATCATGGTTTCTGGCCCTCTGAAGCCTTGATTTGTTCTTCCGCACCTCCTCTTCCTCTTCTGTAACCCCTTCTTTTTTTCCTCTAGCACTCATGAATAGTGCACATCAAAAATGCCCTCTGGAAGAGGTACGTCCCACACGACACTATGCAACTCTTGAATCAAGAATGCTTTGCTGATTTCAGCTAATGGTTCTGTGATGGCACAGGAACAGCATAATTGTCGTCTTCTGCACAATAAGACTCAGCCGCTTCCTAAATTGCACTTGCTGTGCAAAAATTTGTCCCTTGGATAATTTCCTTTTCTCTCTAAAGAAATCAAAATGAAAATATAATGTGGCCATTGAAAAAATTGTTTGAACACAAATATGGCAAAAATAGAAAAATTAAGAGGTCAGGACTCTCTTATTTTATGTAACTTAAAACACATGGTTTAAAAAAAAAAAAAAAAAGAGAAATGTTGCTGTCTTTTAATCCACAAGTGATTAAACTTAGGAAATTTCTAGCTGGGAACATTTAGTTTTTTCTTTTTTACATAAAGGAGGGTGAAATAGCATCTTAGATTTTTGTGCCTTAGTGCTTTTCACTCCTCTAAAACAAACAGAAAGAGACATTAAAAAAAGATTAAAGAACACATCTCAGAAATGAGCCATCAAAAGCAAAGCCAGCTGTGTTTAACACTTCTTTTTATTTTACTCATGGATTGTTTTAACTAGAGAAAAAGGAAAAGGAGTTTTAGCTGTAGGGTCACAATGCAGAATGCAGGATGTGTGGTGAAGAAGAAAGTGAACAGGACCATCTCTCTTGGTGGTAACTTGGACATAGAGTAAGTCAAACTGATTAAGAAACTGCACCCTAAACCTTTAAAAAACTTATCCTCATATTTAATACAAATAATTTCTCTTTAAACTTGGCCACTCTTAAAATCCAGAATTTATGTTCAGATTCTGTATGTTCTCCATTTCACAGATAGTAGATTGGTAAGGGCTATGTTATTACCCTCGTCTTATTGCTGTGACAGTATATTTTAACCTCTTCAAAACTTCTGTTTCTTATCTCTAAACAGCTTCTCGGACCTCTAGTCATACTGAACAGCAGAGGGATAGAAGGTATGATGCTGCTATTTGTATTGCAATGTTACTGTAAGACTTGTTAGATTGTGTCACAGTGTTACTTTATATGGTTTTCTCCTCTAATTTCTTTTCCCCCCTTCTCTCTATCCTTAGTGTGTTTAAAATTAAATTAGACTTGGAATAAAATAAAAATACTGTGATTCTTAAGCACAGGAAAGGTTAGGAACTTGAGGAGTTTGTCATCAACTTTTGTATGTGTCCTCAAACCTCCGCAAAACTGTTTTACTTTCCCAACATCTATTTACAGGATCACTTCACAATGGAAATAAGCACATTTTCAGGCCTCCTTCCAGTTTCTCAAAGGGTATTGAGAAAGGAAGTCACCAACCTTTATAGCTGGTGAACTGAGTGTGCCATTATTTCAGGTGTGAAGGATGGTAACCCTCTTGTAATTCTTTTTACAGTAGTTTCAGAAGTTACATTTCTGCGTTTTTTGGTTTGTATTTTTTTTTTTCCTGTCAGGAGACAGAGGCTTTTGAAGCAGATAGTTCATCTACTCACAAACTTCACTTCTCAAAGTGTGTTTTGTATGAGAATCTAGATGGATCAGTGGTACTCCGGGGGCCATGGCGTGGGAATGCGGGCCATCACTGCAGCTGATGCTCTAAAGCGGTTGTTACCATGATAAAACAGGGGTAGTACCTACAGGTCCATAACCCTCACACAAGTCCCTGTTGTACTAGGTGTACAAAGGCCTGCTGAGGTTTGCTTTGCCCCACTTGAGCACGGCGGGAGGTTTCCCTGGAGGTCTGATTGACAAGCTTTTAGGTAGCCAGTCAGAAGCAGTTTTAACTAACCGACTGTTTTCACATTGCAGCAGGCTGAGGGCAGACACATGGTAAGGTCTCATTATCCCCTGAAGACTAAGACTTCTTCCATCTAATTGAGTTACACTTGTGTTTAAGTACTTTAAGCATGTAAATTATTTCACTGAAACCAATAAACCTACTTTTTGGCTTAGGCTTTTAATTAGGTGCTTTGAATGGAAGCCTAATTGCTTGTTAGAAAGGTCAGGTAAGTTACATTGAAATAATAGAAAAACATCTTTGGTTAAATCAAAAAGACCTGAGCTGTTTTGATTTCCCATGCTGAGAAAATCTTTGTCTTTTGTACTTAAAAGAACTATTTTAAAATGTTTTAGGTAATTATTCCCCTTTGCCTTCATTTCCAGGCGTCCTGAAATTACAATAGTTGCTGCTGAACCCCTCCGGCAATCCTCCTGGTTTCCAGGTGCAGGCCCTGTCACTCCTCAGGGATTAGGATTCCCTTCTGCTTCGTCTCATGCTCAGTGGAGGAGAAATGAGCATATTCCAGCTGAGGTGAGTGTGAATTTACATGAGATGGGTTTGATTTACAAAGGTAAAAAGCATGTTAAGTTAGAAAGAACAGAGTTTTTGCTTGCTTAGTTTTTCATCATACTGAATAAAAGACTATGACAGTGTTCTTTTCCTCTGCATATGTTAATTTAGCATTTTAAAATTTATGTGCTGCTTTAAAAAAATCACATCTGAATGTACATTAATATTTATCTCTCTGTTTTGTAGCTTCCACCATCATATGAGCAGGTGATAAGAGAAATCAATCAAGTGCAAGTCAATACGACAAATAACAATAATGCTGCTGCTCCTAGACATACCACTACTTCTGCAACACAGACTGACTTTCCGGAGGAACTAATCAGCCATTTGCCAGGAAGTAATGTAAAAAACAGTGTGCCTACACACTGGGAATCTGCAGACCACCCAGGTGAGGCTGTTTTGGATTTCTCACTGATGAAAATATTACTCTGTCTCCTGAAGATGTTCTTTCATATTAATCTGTGCAGCAATTAATATGAATAACAGTTAAATTTCTGTGAATTATTAGTGCTGTAAATTCCTGTAAAAATCCTCTTTTCTGAAGAACTACTATTGCATTCATGGTCAGACTATAATTAAAACTTGAAAGTTTTGCTCTATTCAGCCATAGTAGCAATTGCTTTGGGGCCAGAGGAGCTCAGATGTCCAATCAGAATAGCAGCAGTGTTCCATGTTCAGACTGAAAAGTGTGCAAACCAAACTGGAGAAGTTACTATGCTGTTCTTTGGTGCACACCCCTCATGCTGCAAGCTAACAAGTGGATTTGAACTCACAACATGTAGATACCATGCGTTTCAGCAGCCTTCAGCTTCTTCTAGAGTTTATATATTTTTTCATTCATCTTTTTAGAAGGAGACCGGCAGTTTCACAAGCAGCAGTAAATTCTGAATGAAAACCATAATGTTTACCATCCTGATGGCTGACAAAAAAATAACATAAATAAAGCATTCTGAAATAGATAACTGAAACCTTTTATTTTCTGTTAGCAGGGAAGAGTCCTCTTAAACCTCCTAGGCCTGCAGCATCTCTCCTGAATAGGTCTCCTTCAGAAAATGAGAATCCATTAATAGTCTTTGAAATTTCAGAAGGTCAGAGCTGCCAAGAAAATCCCAATGCTGTGATATGTCCTGTGCCAAAGCCAAGATCAAGAAGCAATCTCAGACCTGTGATCAAAAATACTGAAAGTAAGATAGACAATGGAGAAGTGACCCAGTCTTCCACAAAAAGGCAGCAACCTCCAGTTCAGCAGTCACCTCTCTCAGATGACAGCTTACTAGACAGTCACTTGGCAATGGACAGCATGAGTACAGAAAAGAGCCAAAATAGTATTGTTTCAAGGATCAAAGTTTTTGAATCCCAAGGAAATAATGATACCTCAGGATTATCAAAAAAGCCAGAAATTACCCCCCGTTCATTCCCCCCAAGACCTATTACTGCAAAGAAGCCAGTAGTTGCTCCAAAGCCAGGGGTAAGCAGAATTTCAGGAGACTGGGATGCATGGACAGAAAGCAAATCAACACTTTCCAAGGAATTGCAGCCTCAACCTGAAGTAGCTGGGAGCAGTGTTGTAACCAAACCTGAACTGCCAAAGAAGCCAAAACCAGGCCTTGTTAAAAGTAGTAGTAGTGATTTGCTTGACACAAGGAGTGGATCAGCTGCAGAGAGCGGCAATGGACAAAAGAAATTTCCTGTTCCTGCTCCAAGGCCTCTTGTTCCTAAAAAGTCACATTACTCAGAAAATCCTGCTCTTTCTTTGGCCTCACTAAAACCGATTCCTGCTCCCCCACGGGCTTCTGTATCTGCCCAAGAAAAGGTTTTCAGGTCTCTGGCGGAATCATCACCTGCAGCCACCTGCTCAGCACCTGCTTCGCTGAATAAACCAGATGTGGAAGGAGATCTGATCAGTTTTGATGATGATGTTTTGCCTCTAAGTCCAGCTTGTATAGTTAAAGATAGCATCAGTTCTGAAGCAGCAGCAGGTAAGGAGAAATTTTTTCATACTGTCGCTGTGGTTACTCTTTCCAGGGGTGTGAACCTGTGTGAGTTATGTATACCTATCGTGACAGGGTTTATGTGTGTATATTAAATTCTTTGATTTCTGTTATGTCAAGATCACTATGAAATTGCTTGGTTTTGAGACTCGGGTGGTTTCAAGGCTATATAAATCTCAGAACTTGCCTGCTGGATTTATTATGTGATTACTAAAATAATGGTAAAAGACTTGATGCTCTGCGCTAGTTGTCACCTCCAGAATGTATCACAATTGTCTCTGGGGAACTTGAGACATCTTACGTCTCGCCACCTAATCTGACTAATTTATTTGAGTGCCTGAAGCTCTGTAGTGGAAATGTAGTCATCTAGAGAAGCAGAAATGTTTGTTGCATTTAGGGAAACTTGCAATCAAACATACTGGGATATTCTGTCCATCTCACCAGTGCTTGCTTATTATTAATTACTACAACTACATCCCTTTCATAAACCTTGTTTGATTCCATTAAGCACTTGAGGTAAATTTTTTTAATGCTGTTTTAGGCGGTTTAAGACACAGGTGGGTATTGGGATGTCATTAAATTTTATAGTAGTAGGTTTTTCCCTCTTATTATTATATATATAGTCCAGAGAGACTTCTGCTTTAAAACAGATGGTCTGTCATACAAAATGCCTGCTTAAGGGACTAACTATGATTTTTAATCTTTTTTTTTAACCTCATTTATCATTAAGCATCTCAGCTTTCTGAAAAGAGAATCTCAGATACTGTGTAGTTGTCACAGTAAATCAATATTGACGATTGTTAACAAATGCGATTTCTTCACAGTTTGTGGATTATATCATTAAAAGTAGTTCTAGTTTATTATTATTTCTCCTTTATATCAGCATAAAAACCCCAAGGCAGATGTAGAAAGTCCCTTAAATCCCTAAACTGCTAAGACTGGAATGTTCACACATACAGATCTCAAGGGAGCTCATGAAAGGAGTGAAATAAGGCAAGAGAAGATCCTGCAGGAGAGGTGATCAGCTCAACATGAACATAAGTCCATCTTTTCTTGGACTGACAGGTTCCAGGAGTGCTGCAGAAGGTATACCAGGTCTGGAAGGAGGCAGGAGAACAGGATGACTGGAGAAGTGTTTCGTATATATGTTACAGAAGTGTCTGATTGACAGTGTCTAGCTAGGAACAAATTATCATTGTGTCTGGAGGCTGGAGCCACGGAACAGCTACTGTGCATGTGATGATTTTAGAAGAAAGTTAGAAGTGTGAGGGATAACTCTTGCTTTTTGTGCATTTAGGGTGAAACTTGTAGTTTTGGTAATTTTGTTTTGATTAATAAATGCAACAGAGGGAAAATGTAACTATTCTAACTACAAGGCAAGAAAAGAGAATACTTAAATTTTCAAAGTGCATAAAAAGGGCAATGATGTTTTGACTATGTACCCTAAAACAGACTGGTTTTCCCCCAACCTGGAAAAATTGAATGAACATTAAATCTTCTGTTAAATCAGAGGCTGACTGATCTCACATGAAAATCACCTGAAAAAACAGCTTTCGTGAAGTGGTAAGAATGTCAGTCTTCATCTTTCTGGTTGGTGTCCTAGGCATTATTCTTGATTTAATTAAGAAGAAAATACTTCCCATTCTCATGGCTAACAGAAAAATTATTCAGGTAATAGTTTCCTGAGTTGTTGAGTCACCTGCCCATGATTTTATGCATTCAATAAAATGGTATCTTTGCTACAACCCCTTCTTATGTACTAAAGAGGAAAAAGGTCTGACAATACTGTCACTTTATTACACTCTAAAATTAGGATTCATTCTACCTTTTTGCAGGCATTTGTGAGCTCCAGATCATACCCTGTACCCTTGAATACTAATGTCGAGCTGCGTCTTGACAAAGCATCCACAAGAAGCACACTGCCTTTCTGAAAAATGAGGCAACGCAGAGTACTAATACTAGCTATTTCTCATGTTCCCACGGGAACATCTTAGGATTTGCGAGATGAATCCACATTAAAATGTTTTGTAAGGACAGGAAGAGAAGCGCTAATCTTGGTCCCAGTTCCCCAGACCTTTGCATTTCTTACAAATTTGTCATTGTCATTACTTAGCAAAATGACAGTGCTCTACTTGTTGTTATGGCAACCCTCAGAAAGGAAGAAGGCTTTTATGCAGCAGTGATTGAAACCAAGCATTGCCAGCTTGGTTGTCAAAGAGCAGTGTTACATCACAGATTACAATATTCACAAAACTTAATTTTCTTCTGATACAGCAGAAACGTGGCTGGTACTTAGATGGATGTAAGTAGACCTGGACGGATCGATCACTGCTGCTGCTAATGCCTGATGCATAAGCAAGAAGGTGAAGCGTTCAGTTGATGATAGGGAGGGCACAGAGGTTGCAGTGAGCGTATGAATGAAAAGGTGAAACGAGCAAAATAAATCCAGAGCCTCCACAGCAATTAGTTGACTGACATAAGATATCAGCTTCATCTAACAGAAGGCAACTACCTCCACAGTAGTGGAATTTATTTGAAAATCTGAATATTATTTATGTGCCAGCAGTATTGACAACAAAAGCGTTTACAGTTTCACTAGTTTAACTGTTAGTGTTTAACTGGTAGTTTAAAACTGCCAAAGCTGGCTGGATGATTTTCTTTCAAGTTTACCTCAGGCAGTCCTGTGGTTTTCATCCGTGTTTGACAGAATTTCCAACAGCACAGCTCTTAGAGTGAGCTTGCCCTCACCAAACACCAAAGATTTTATATTTGTCCAACCCATATGGAGAAGGGGAACCATTCTGGTGCCAGTAGAGACTCTGGGTTCCAGGATCCCTTTCAAAGCTTTCAGCATCCACTCTGCCACTTAAAGTCTGTGGGAGCTTTGGAAGTTCAACGGGTCTGAGATTCAGAAGTGAACTGTGGCAGAACCTTGCATCCAACTCCTGTCTCTGATGCTGGCCCAAGGGAGGTGCCAGGAAGGAGAAGTCAGGAATGACAAGTCTGTAGAACTGCTCCTTTTGTCAGCAGCCAAAATTGGTGCCAGTTTTAAGTGCCATAATTTTGGACTCATAGGCAAGAGATAATGTTCAAAGCCATTTGTATCCTAATGAAATTACTTCTGTTCAAGTCAGTCATTTGGAATGTGAAGGCATCTGTTTGGGACTCTAAATCTTGAGGTGCTAATGCTTTGGATGACAGTTGTGATATTTTGGATCATCTGGGGTATTTTTACATTTCTCTTATAGCTGATAACAGGAATTTGTGTAGTTTCTGAAGGTTAAAAGTTCCGGTAGTCTGTCAAGTGGGCTCTCTTCTCACTACTTCATTTTTACAAAGGCTTGGAAATGAAATCCTTGTGCAAGTTGAACGGAGTGTAAATTCCACTTCTTCAGAAGATCCATGATTTTACCCATAACTTGTATTAGTTGTTCTGTTAAAGTGTGTAGTGTGTCTGATTGCTAAATGTTCTGAGAATGTATGTTTTGGACAAAGAAAATAAGGTAACAGTGCATTCAAAGCACATATTTAAATTAAAACCTGGAGGTGATCTTGCTAGAATGTTTTTATTCCTTTTCATATGTGGAGAGCTACTCTTCTGTCTTGTCTTCTCTCTCAAAAACAGCCTATAACTCACTTATTGCTCTGTGCCTGATATACCAGAACTCTGTTTAAACCAAATGATTTGAAAAGCAGTTCAGAGAGAGCCTTACCTTACCAGCAGGAGATAGCTCTCTCTTTTCATATCTTCATCATATTTCGTGTATTTCAACTCTAACAGTAATACAACTGCTGCATTTCTTAATTATCTCTCTATCTCTCTAACTGCTTCATTGCAGTTTAAAAGTTCATTTCTGCCTGCATGGCAAAAAAAACCTCCAAAAAACAACCAAACCAGTGCTGCTCTCCATTTATATGTTTTGTTCCTTCTTTTGGCATGAATGGTGGAATTTGTGTGACACTGTAGTCAATCAGAACTGCTGCTTGGGTAACTCCAAACTTGTCTGTTGTGGGAGTATTGTGCAGCTGTTTGTTTTTAATTGCTTCCTCAGGAAGGAAAAGAAAAAATGTTTCTAACTGGTAGATTAGTTCAGACATATCTTCAAAATAATGTAGCTTTTCTTAGGATTCTGCCGTGTTACTTCCGAAAGCTCTTGTTGTGGTTATTTTAAAGTTACCTATCCCCTTTTTTACTTACTGCCAAAAGTATCATCTCCAGAAAAAAGTGAGCTCTCTCATCCATTTTAGTCTGCTATTTGGCTTACACCTCTGACAAAACCAGATTTACCTGAAGACTTGCTACCGTGGGGTGGAGGAATGGAAGTTTGGGTCTCTGCTGTGCCTTGTTGGTTTTGCTGCAAGGTTGTCATTCCCCAGCAGCAGTGGTAACAAGCATCCGTTAACTCTTCAGATGCTACAGATCTATGCTTAGTAAACATAAATTGAAGCCTTCAGGGAGCTTGGAAGTGACTCTGCTGTTACCACAGGAGGCGCCCTTATATGTACTTTCAGGAAACAATTAAGGCTTTTGAATCATAGATACATAATAGATGAGGAGTCCTTTGGGTTGTCAAATACAAATGAATTTTCTTTTGAGTTCCATGTCTGTAGATACTGTTAAGTGGTAACATACAAGTAGTGATGTTCTTAATAACAACTATCTTATCTGATTATTAAATCTGTTTATTTTACAGTGGCACGTAAAATGCAGACATACTTTGATCAGGAGGATTGTCCAAGAACAATCAAATGCTTATTTAAAAGAAGTGTTTATAAATAAACTAGTATTATTTTCCTTTGCTGAAAGCATGTGAGATTCCTGCAAGAGGGTAGATAGGTATTTTAAAAAAAACATTACAATTTCTCTTTGCCTTCACATTTTCATTTAAAAGATTTTGTATGCCTACAGCTTTCCATCACAAATCCTCTGCTTTGGAGATTTCCAGCTTGCCTGTTTTGGGACACTTGAATCTATTGCCAGTGAACTAGCCTTTGTTCACCTGGCAAGAATGGACCAGGCTGTGTTTCTTAATCTGCAGGCTAATTGGGGAGGTTTATGGTGTTGTTTTGTTTTGTTGGTTTTTTTTTTTGTCACCCACTGTATGTCCAAATACCCTCTGGCATCCAACTTTTGAAGTTAGACCAGGTTATGCAACCAATTTCTAACAACATGATCTCATGGCTGACCTGTTGAGGGCAGGAGGTTGGATGAGAGACCTCCTGAAGGCTCTTGCACTCTGAACTATTCTAGTTGTACTTGCACTACCAAAATAGATTAATGGTGTAGGAATAGGCTCCTAACTTTCATGTACTAGCTCGTGCTGG
Organism: Columba livia; assembly: GCF_036013475.1. NCBI lineage: Eukaryota > Metazoa > Chordata > Aves > Columbiformes > Columbidae > Columba > Columba livia. The sequence continues at coordinate 47,352,671 of NC_088605.1, forward strand.
TATAAGCAGTCCTTCTGTGCCAAAGGTAGTATAATTGCTATCACCTTCACTAGTATGGACAAGCTGGCAATGCACTGGTCGGTTGTGCTATTAGGTACAGAGAGGTACTAAGTGTGGGCATTGCCACCCTTTGAGAGGAAAGCGCTAAAAGCTCGGAAAAGGTCCATTTGTGTCTGTCTCTCTGTAAAATGTAGCACTGTAGTTTTTCACTTTGTAAACATTTGTATTGCCATTAAATGTTACAATAGCCCAAGAAGATTTGCTGTTCTAGTAGTAGATTTTGTTTTGTCTGCTCTCCAACTTTCTTATGCCATGGATGAGATATTACATTGCTCAGTTAAGGGTGTCTTGCATTTTCAACAAGTACATTTAGGTTGGATCTTCTATTGCATCTCTCAGCATTTTTTTATGTATACTTTCCAGACAATATCAGACTCTACATAATTCTTTGACTTTGGGCACTTTTGTCATACTGATGGCTAGGCTTCTTCTCCAAACTCCACATGTATCCTGTAAACATCATTCATTCTTTGAACTAGACTCTTTCCTCAAAAGCAGTCATCGCTGGCCTTGAGTTGCCGTGCTTTTTTAGTAATCTGTCAGATGTCAGCAGTGAACAGGGAGCAATGCCTGTTAAAAATCTTCACCTAAGTGTGGGTTAAATGTGCTTCCACAAGCACCAGCTTGATTTCATGGGGCTAGGTTGTAATAAAGCCATTTTTTCAATATGGGTTAGCTCTATTCTGTGTTCAGGAAAGAGCCCAATAACATTTATGTTCTGTGTGAAGACAGTGTGTGAGCCTTGCCTTTGACAGCTGATTTAGTTTTTTTAATTAAACATCGAAAGTAGACACAGTTGCATACTTCTGTAGTAGCAAGTGTTGTAATATCAGCATCAACACCTTTTATACTACATGGTTCTCACATGTACTGAGAGTACTTGCAGGACTGAGCATCTTCACAGCAGATAATACTATTCTGTGCTTTCATCTTTCCATGTCTGATTTGCTTGGAGGTTCCCCTTATTGCTGCTGAGGCATCTGTTACCATCTTATTGCCACCTACTTAAAGACCACCAATCCATGTTTCAGAAAGATATCCATCTGTCCATCTCACATGGGCAAAACCTGGTGTTTGTTCTGTAACCTCCTGATTTTTTATTTTAAACAAAACTGGTAAACGAGAGTCGGGGGAGGGGCATAGCTGATTCTCCTACACTGTATATCATCTTTCTTTTACCAGTTTATTTGAATGCACAGCTTTCATTTGTCTTTCCTGTGAACAAGAGCAGTAATATATGTTATCACATAAATCTTTGAAACAGAGGCTGTAGAAAAGTGAGACTAAGGAAGACACAGTCTTTAAGCATCATTGTAAAAGTTTAATACAAAAAATCAATAGAAGTCTGTTGGTATGTTATGAAAAATGCCTTGCAGATTAATTTCCTTGAGCTGAGAAGCTCTAAATGAGTATATTAACAATTCTGTTTTCACACTTCTGTGAATTATGCTCAAACGATGTCCAATGGTTGTTAAACAACATAAAAAATTGATATGTTGTCAGTCGCATTGCACAAAGCAGCGCAGTCATTTACTCAGCCAATTTCTGCTGCAAACCCAGCACTGGGGAATGGAATAACACAAACAAGGTAATGAGTTTTAAACTAATTATGAGGTGGCAACAGTATAACTGAACGTAAGATAATGAGTAGAAAACTAAGGTGCAGCGAATTGTTTTCTCAGCCTTAAATTACTTTTCTCAAACTTTAAAATTACTTATCAGATTTATTGATTTAGAGACCTCTACCAACTGTTGAATGGTTGAGAAAGCCACTTCTATGCATAGCAATGATTAACAGCTGACAAACAGTAATTCTGTACAACTATAAGTCTTCCATAAATTTACAAGAATACAGATCTGTGATTATTTGCGGTGTTTACAGCATTTCCACTTGTTCTCATGATACCTGTATTTTTATAAGATAGAGGCTTTGGAAAATTGTTCCTTCATTTTTCATGCAGAATTTCCTGAAGCTCTGCAAAACCCTACCTTGAGAAGGTGCTCCATGTGCCAGCATGTTCCCTGTGGTCCTGCTCTGGCAAGGAGCCTGTGACTGAGCCCTGCTCACCTTTCTTCTCTCCCTGTGTCTCCAGCGTACCTATGGGCCAGTAGAGCTTCGAGGCCCCACTATCTCACCACGGTCTGTCGTGGAGTTGACAGCTAACCGAAAGAGAGAAGAAAACCCAGTTCCAGGGTTTTTCTTCTCTTTTCAGCCACACTAAAGTTACTCTGAAAACCAGCATAAGAGTTAAGATTAATCTTTTTTTTAACGCAATTCAAATATTAGCAGTGTAGCTAGCAAGACATTGGTAGAAAGAAATGAAAGAAAATTTTAACTGCAGGCTTGCTGTAAGAGTGGGATTTGTGTTTCTTGTAGTGACTGTGCTGCCAGAATGTTTGCACCCATTTTGTCACCTGTGCTTTGAAGTCACAGAATCATTCTGGTTCGAAGAGACCCTCAGTATCATCAAGTCCAACCAGTAACCTAACTCTGGCAGTAGGCCATGTCCCTGAGAACCTCATCTCTGCATCTGTTCAACCCCACAAGGGATGGTGACTCCATCACTGCCCTGGGCAGCCTGTTGCAATGCCCTTTCCAGGAAGAAATTGTTGCCGATATCCAATCTAAACGTCCCCTGGTGCAACTTGAGGCTGTTTCCTTTTCTCCTATCACTTGTTACTTGAGAGAAGAGACCGACCACCTTTCCATTAGGAAAACCCTTGCTCTGATGCAGCTTTCATTGAAGAGACCTAAACCTTTTACTGGCTAGTGCTAATCCATAACTTGGACAAGGTGGGTTTTTTACCTTAACCATTTAAAACGTTGTAGGTTGCCTTTCCCTGGTTTCTGGGTGCACCAGTGTCTTTGGGCATAATGTGATGGAGCCATCTTCTCTCTAGATGGTAACAGAGTTTATTTTTAACTATAGCCTGTATATCTTCAGCGGACGAATCTTTGACCTGTCATGATCCTTTCTACCTGAAGTGTACACTCAAAGCTGTTGCGCGAGCAGCCTGGCAGAAGGAATTGATGTGCGTTTGATTCACAATTAAAATGTGATGTGAAGGTACCCAGGCAGATGTCTGGGGAGCCTGTTGGCAGGTAGATGCCTTGACTTTGGCACAGCTCCCCACGGCACACCTCTACGTGATGGATACGCCTAGGAAGAGAGCCTCAAGCAGGGGGCTGGCAGGAGGTGGATATTTGAGCAGGGCCCAGCGGGCACAGGCCCTGCAGCATCTTGTCCCGCTGGTGCTGCAGCTGCCTGCAGTGGGAGCTGGGGGGCCTAGGGGCACTGGCAGAGGGACCGGGGGTGCTGTGACTGCCAGGTCGTGTGCATCCCTGACACTGTAATTAGCAGCTCAATGTTACACAGTGTTTTCTCCCTCTGAAATTACTTTGGGCCTATTTTTGGCTAAAACAAAGAAACAGACCAACAACAAAACCCACCACAACAAACAAGCAAAACCCCACAGAGCTTGATGTACTTGATCATCTTCCCCTCTCTCTAAATATGCCAAAGCTTTTTAATTAAAATGCTAAAAGGTTTTTAATGGGGTGGTTCATAAATAAATACTGTCTTTCTGGATTTTCTTAAATCTTATGTGTATTCTAATACAGATTTCTAGTGTAGTGATAAACTGGAGTGTGTTACAGTATCCAAAATTATCTGGAAGAAATCATGACTTCGTATTATGTGACTTTTAACTTGTTTTTTTAAGTGTTGAAGTTAGAATTTTTTCAAATAATGGGGCTTCTAACTTTGTCAGAAAGTGCGATGGTAATTTTGGGGAAGGGTATGTTTTTATAAAAGGTGCTGAAGAATTTAAAGAGATGCCCAGCGTGCTTCTTCTCTGAGACTCTGACACTCAATAAATAACATCTCATTGAGCTACACATCTGAAAAGGTCACCAGAGGAGATCAAACTCGGTTCTTGGGGCTATGAATATCTAGCATGGGGAACTTACTGTCTGGAGTGATTCTCCAGTTTCTAAATTTACACATTTACGATACTATTAAGTGTTGCCATTTTAGTGCAGTTTTTGGTAACATCAGAGAAAAAGGTAGTTGTTAACAACAGAGAAGAGGCATAAATGAAGTATTGCTCTTTGACATGAAGGTGTACTTGAGAAAGAACCCATTGATTTGCATTTTATTTATGTACAAGTATTTTTACAGCTGCCTTCTACATGCACATATGTTCCCATGCCTATTAATAACAGACCAGTGCTTAAGTTTGTGAAGCATAGAAAACATTGCTCCTGTCTTAGCGGTGGAATGAGTGGACAGGCTTGTAGAGGAGTGAGTGATAGGTACAGGCAGGGGCAGAGCTCAGGCATGACTCCCAGTCCTTGGGCTGCAGCAGTCTCCTCCATGACACCAGGTTTATAATCAACAAAGTAATGCAGAGTCTTCCAGGGAATTAGTTGTTCTACAGCAAGGACGTTTTTCAGTCAGTAATATTTAAATGCTTTGTTTTGTTTCCATAGGCATTTTATCTGTTGCAGAGCTGATTGTTTAGCTTTGGCAAGATTTTATTGACTAAAACTTTTTAGCGAATGTGTTCACAGCTATGTCTGCATATTAGAGCAACTGCTTTGAAAACATTTCCCTAAAGCCCTCCTCATTTCAGGTCTCTGTTACCAAGAAATGCAGTGCCTCTTGTTCAGTGGCTTATATAATCCCAGAAGGCATCTGGAGCATGTTTATGTTAAGTCAACTATGAATGCAGATGTACAGAAAAGACATACTATTTACAAAGAGCTGAATATGCTCTTTGCCTCAGCCTGATTTATGTATTTTTTTATTACTTTCTTGAATGTGAAGTATCAATGTTCTTAACAACAAAAGCAATACCTGGTGAGATTTGTGTTCAACAAATAAATTATAAACATGTTGGTTGTTTTTTCCTCTTTAGATCCATTTCAGTTCCTCACCAAAAGTGAACCTGCAAAGGAACAGACAGCTCAACCCGCTTTAGCCCGGAAACCCACTGTGATCCGAATCCCAGCTAAGCCTGGGAAACGTAAGTTCTTCTCCCAAACTGCCTGAGAATTTTCTGTCAGAAAATGTTTTTAACTGGGGCTTACTATTTACTAATTGAGTTGCTGTTTACTAGCTATATTAGCCACCAAAGGAATCTTGTGGTACAGTTTGACAAGACAGAGCAGCCAACCTAAGGGCTGTGGGGGAAGGGAAGGAAGAATAGCTGGGAGTCATGTTCCCCTCTCCCTACTTCCCAGCTACCTCCTCCGGCTCCCTCCCTCGTGCTGAATTCGATGTCCCTCAAACCTTATGGAACTAACACGTATCAGTGAAACAGGGCGGGGGGGATCTAAAGGCTGTCAGGGAAGAGCTGGAGGGGACCCTCTGAGCAGCAGCAAACTTGTTTCATCAGTTAAACCGCATCGCTGAGCTGAGCTGTACCTTTGGTCAAATTAACTTCTCACATCAGCTGAGGATATTTTAATGCTGCTCCCAAGCTTCCTGGGAACAGGGCTCCCACTTGTCAAAGGGACAACGTTAGTGTGTTAAACTTTGCTTCAAACACAGCATAGTTGGGATGTAAGCTTAGTTTTTGCAGCTTGCATAAAAAAGTTCCCTTGACCCTTGTTAGATTTGTAATCTGTGGCAATTTAAGCATGTGTTTTGGCAGCAGTTGAGGGATTAAGGAATGCCTGCAAGAACTTGGATGCAAAAACCTGATGTATTCAATTTTGTGTCAAGGTCTTGACTATAGTTTTCTGACAATTACTGTATCCCTAATGCCTTTCACCTCTAATCTTTTCCAGCTTTACAAATGACACTGACAGTATCTCAGAGTGAAAATTTATCAGAAAGCCGCAAGGTCTTTGTGTTGATCTTTGTATGCTGGAGTACACGCTTGCTGCTGTTCAGCCTTATGTTTTATCTGCAAAGCTTAGGGAGAAATGTCACCAGATTGCTCTTAAAACTCATATTTCAAAATCATATTTTACTACACTGAATAGTAGCAACTAGATGTCCAGGTGGGTTCTCTCCTAAGACCTTCTCTCATTATTTCCCAAGTTCCCTTCTCCCGCCACCACCACGCCAGTGCTAGAATATTAGGTTTTCTTTTCCTCTGCACACGTGAGAAATGCAGCGGAAATTATTAAAGATGCAGAGAAGACTGAGGATAAAGCTATGAGTAAAAGTCTTTCTGTTAATACTTGATCATAAATAAAAGTGGAAGAATATGTTTACAAACTACTTTTAAGAACCCAAGATATAATTCTTCACAAAGGAAATTGCAATTTCCATTTAAAAAGAAAAAAAGACTTGACAATATATTTTTTCTCTATTTTTGGCCTGAGCTGGATTATCTTTTGAATTTGGGGACAACCAGTCCCTTGCTGCTCTCTAGTGGTAACTGAACTTTCCGCAGGAGACTGCTGGTCATCAGCTACTGTTGTTGTGGGGTGCGAGGGACTGCTTTATGGGAGGCTGTGGCTATAAGATTAATGGCATGTGGAGGAGCAGCAGCGGGTTCCAAGAAAGCAGAGTAGCCTTTTGTCACACAGGAGCTGCTGCAGAAATGTAAGCTGTTAAAAAATGAAAAAAGTACAACTGGGCCAAGGTAAAACATGGATACAACAATAGGATTTACCTTGTAAGAGGGCCACATAGTCTCAGTGCAAGGGGTCTTTCACCATCATGGGTATGGAGGGAGATTAGTTCTGTCAGGAACCAGCACAAACCTAGAAGAAAAACCCCAATAAGCAAAATACCCAGCCAGCACTACCAAAAAGGGGACAGAGCTGGATGCTTAAGAATTTGAACTCCAGAAAAGCACTCATAGAACATTTGCATTTTTGTCAAGCTGTGATTAGAAAGGAAGCAATAAACTTCCACTTCAGTTATTACACTTTCAAATCACTGAAAATAACACCTGCCTTCGAGTTCTTGTGGATTTTTTTTCCCTTCCTCTATTTCCTTTCATTTTGGTCTTATGAAAGAGTAAAGGCAAGAAAATTAGGACATCTGGGTATATATCAAGATTTGAAGTGGTGAGAATAAAGAAGTCTCTCATGCTTTTTATATATCAGTAAGGTATGAGAAGATTTCTCTTGCAGTTACTGACAGGTATTTTTTTTTACTTTTCATCCATCATACTACTTTAGAAGAGTGATGAACTTCACTAACTTATTTCCCCCTGCTTGATCCCTGCCAACACAATAACTGTGACCTGCTCCTAAGAATATCCTTTAACTGATCAATTTTTAAACATCACACCAGTGTTTTGGATCACAGTAATGCAACGGAGGTGTTTAAAAGAAACAATACTTCTCCTTCCTTTGTGTTGTTTCTTTGCTGAGAGTGCTTTTCATGAAATGAGCAACTGGAAGTTTTCAGTTGGATAGAATCTCTCCTCTTTTTTTTGTCTGTAAATGTCCAGGCTGTCTAGATATATTTTTACATAACTTCAAGACTTGCTGGAAGTCAGAAGAGCTTAAGTGTCTGAAGATCTTTGTAGTAAATGAGTTCTCTTGGTGTACAAATATGCTGCAAAACAGATGGCAAGGTTCTTCCAATATATAAAGACAAAATAGTTGGTAAATGTGCTAGCAAAACCTGTCAAAGTGCTTCCCAGGTTGCAGTGGCAGAGATGTTGAAAGCAAATAGCATGTAATTAGCAGGTTTTTGTGTTCTCTATTGAGAATGAGGACATTGTCACTCTTCCCTGGTAAGAGTTGTACTGTTTCTTCTTCCATGTCCTAAATTTGCTTAGTTCCTCAAAGACTATGAGGGAGCTTCTGTCTCTGTTTTGATTCTGTCACCCTGAATTTTGTAGAAGGCAACAGTTTCTTTTCTTGCCTTTACCTTTCTGGAGATTGTTCCATCCAAGTCTCCTGATCTTTCAGGGTTACTTGAAATAACCCTCAGCTGTTTTCCAGCCTGAAGGATATTCCGGGAGCTGACAGCTGAAAAAAGTGAGCCAGTTTAGAAATGTGGCTGAGAGATGGTGATGGTGTTTCAGGGTATCCAGTAATGAGTCTGACATTCCCGGGGGTAGAAACTCTTCTACTCATCTAATATTATGTCAACAAGTATTGCAGCTGAGACCCTGAAACCCTAGAATACCATGCCGGTGTCCTGAGAGTAAAGTGAAGATCTGTTACACAGGTTGGGAAGTACTCTTGAATCAACCTCAGAGTTGCAATGATCCCTTCATGTCCCTTTTCACTAATCTTTAAGTGGTCCTGCCCATTGGCTGCTCTGGCTTCAAGGAAGGAAGTTGCATTCACAAAAAAATTCCCCAAACCAAGATGGATTCCTTTACTTATCGTTGGTCCATGTCAAGGAGCTTTTAATTAGACTTTAATTTGGGAACTTTTGGGTTTTTACAGCTTTAAATGAAATCTCACATAGCCCGCCACCACTTCCTGCTGAAAAGCCTATTGGGAACACCTCTGATATCACAGTGGGAAAATCCAACAGTGGTGACCTAGTGAAAAAAGTGGTAAGTTAGAACTGTTTTCCTGTATTGCAACTTTGTCTGCTTTGGTTAACAGATCTCTTGTGACTCTCAAGCATTTGTGAAGTGAGTTATCTGAAGGACCAAAGGATAAAAAGGACTACTTGAAAATATAAGGCATTTTTCTTACAAGAAAGTTCTCTAATTTAATTAGGTAATTTAGACTGCTGTCAGTTCTGAAAAGTGCTTTGTTGATTTTACTAAGCTTTGATCACATCTATTTTCTGTAGTTAGCAGCTGGAATCAGGATATTCTACAATTTAGTTTTAAAAGCACCACAAAGCAGTTCAAAGTCCAATGAGATTTACATAGTGAAATATTGTCCTTTAGAAATTTATCTTTTTTTTTACCTTCATACACACAGTACCTCTCAGTGTCTGTGCTAATTTCCAGCCAGAGAAAGCTTTTCTGTATATGAATGAAGCTTGCTTTCTTAAGCTGTTTCCTTCCAGTTGTTTTCTAATAGTCCAGAGTCATTTATTCTGGAAAGTAAGGCTCTGGTCCTTGCTCCTGAGCACATAGTAACAGTAGACATTGTAGCTGTTTTTCCTGTGTGCCCTTTGTCACAGATTTACAAAAGGGAATGAAAATAAACTGATAAATTACCATAGAGTTTCCAAATTTGGAGTGCTGTGATGGCAAGAATGGCAGAGAATCTTGTGGAAACCACAGGCAATAAAAAGATCAAATCAAAAGCCCTCACTAGATTGACAGCTGTCAACAGATGTCTTTGTGGCTACCTCTGCTAATAGCATAAAGGTTTTTTAAACGTCGTGATTGAATAGGCTATTAGTACAGGTCCCATCTTTTCTGGATAATGCTGAAAAAATAATTTCCAATACAAGTTGTTAAATAACATTTATACAATGCAACCCCAAAACTTTCACAATATCATCCAGGTTATTGTGACAGGCATGTATAAGCTTCAGAGGGTTTTTTTTAAAGAAAAAGACTGTATCAAATCCACGGAAACATTTAATTCATATCTTTGGAAAGATAAGAACTCCTGTGCTTCTGGAATTTGTATTGTTTGTCAGTGGAAGTAATTAACTAGGAACAGTAAAGATCATTGACCATAAGCAGCAGTTGGCACAGATTTCTTCCCTGTCACATGGAAGATTTTTGATATGAGGATAATATCCCCATCTGAAAGTGGCAGGTTGGTTTCTTTCTAGTCGGGATCATTAAATTAGGAACATTTCATTTGAGGACCTAATCAAGGGTCAAAATTTTGTCACAAAATATGTTTAGGTATTTTCTAGGCAGGAAAAATCATAGAAATTGTTTACCAGTTTCAAGCACATGTATCTCTAATCAAGTAAACAAGACCGTTCAGACCTGCTCAAAATTACTGATTCAAAAAGGATACTTTTGAACCCAGATTCAGCACTCTGATTCACCACACTGCTCCACAAGCAGATGTGCTTGTTCTGCAGAGCTGGCAGCACTTCCTGGCACTGGGATGGAAATGAACAGCAGGAGACAGAAAGGCTGGTAACTTGTTAATCCATAACTGTGGTCCAAGCCCTTCAGACATGGCACATGTTCCCCTCTACTGACTCTGCTACATGGTAGTGATGGCTGGCAGGGTCAGGGTGGGCATCTGGGGGAAGTGATGCTGTAATCTGCCAAAGCAAGATTAACTGGGCTTTATCTCTTAGATCTCTAGGAAACACACTTAGATACCTCCTTGAATGAGAACTAAAGTTATTTGCAAGAGACGCTGTCCTGTGTGAGTTGCATCAATGTCATGTTTTTTGCTTTAAGCCTGTTCAAAGTCTTTCATCTGTCAAAGTTAAATCAAAATTGATAATGTAACTGCAGTGGTTGGAATCCTACAGGCAGTGAAATGGTTCATTTGTATGACTCTCCTGAACTTGGCTCTTAAGTCCTGACTTTCATGTAGTAGGAAGAGAAGGCTGGCTCATACCTAATGCACAATTTAAGCTGTGATTCAGGTAGTCAACCAGGTTATTTACATCTCCCTCAATGTCCAACAAGATTTTAAAATGCTAGAACATACCATAATACTTACCACTTTATTCCCCAGACTTCCAGAAACTCTTGCTTTTCCTGTCGGTAATGTATAATTTAATATAAGAAATGCCTCATTTAAACAAGATCATTTTTGTGTCTTAGGTCTAAAGAAATGTCTTTTTCTTTTGAATCTTGATAGGAGTTGAATCCTTCAGAACAGGGTGGGGTGCCTCAGCTAGAACCCGTCCTGTCCCCAAGGTAAGCACAATTCTTCGATGGCTCACTTAGAAGTGGTGTTTATGAGTTAGTTTGCCAAGTTTGTTTCAACGTAGACACTCTAGTCATGCAGCTCTAGTCATAACTCAGTACACTTGGGTAGGAAGTATGCTCACCCGTAGGCAGGACCAAGTTGCTAGCTGGTTAGTACTTGTTTGTACATTATCAGTATGAGCAGGGAGATTATAGGAGGACAGCTGTTTGGCTTTTCAGCTAATGTACAGTGGCTGCTGACAGTCATTCCTTTCTGCATCTTTAACCTTTTCACCCGCAGCTGAACGTGGAACGTCACCTCCTGCATGTTGCTGACCTTTTGATCAACAGAACTTGCACTTGTGACTGGGTTTGAGTGGTGAAGGAATGGAGGTGGCAGGTGCTGCCATCCTGGAAAGGGCTGATGCTGGGCCAGCACCTTCCCAGAAGCACTGCCTAGTTTATACAGTTCAGGCCTAGAACACCTGTGAAGGTGCAGAATAAATTATAACTTTAGTTTTTTTATTATTTTGAACCAACAAGAAGGTCTGCAGAGGCAAGAGTAGCTGGCCCAGCCTTAAATTCATGTTTACTAAATGCCATACTAGGGGGAGATAAGGCATTGGCTGACTGGCCCACTGCAGCTGTCTCAGAATCTACACTCCAGATCTGTGGCTTTAAACATAAGAGTTTGCTCTGTTGTATCAGGACGAGAGAATCTTGCAGTTATTAAACTTAGGCTACCAATAATAATAAGTATTCAGTAACAGGAAAGAATGTGGTTGTACGCACAAAGAAACATCTCATTATTGCCTCTTATGGGCTTGTTACTTCCCCTCATTCTGTTTAGCATAACAGCAGTCCTGATTCTCCTGAGGGTCTCTGGAACTGCACTCTTCTGCTCAAATGGATTTTTATTTTTTTTTAAGTAAGCAGTAATAATTCTCTGAATTGCTTGTTAGGGTTTTTTGGTTGAGTTGCCTTACAAATGTAGGGGTTGGTTTGCTTCCAGATTTAATACAGTCTAACTTGGAATTTCCCCTTTTGTCAATATTAAAAATACTTCGTTTACAATGAGGCTAAGAAAGAGGAAAGGTGGAAGTTGAGCAGAAGTGGAATTTTTTCTTGAAATTTAAAAAAAGATCCATAATCAAGTAATACTAGAGAACTTGTATGAGGAGCATTAGTAGAGCACTAATATCTTCTCTAGTGGTGGATGACACAAAATATGACAGAAGGATACTCCAAAGATTCACTAATGCACAGTTGTTGCAGTTGATAATTTTTAAAGACCCTTGAGGAATTCAGACGAGTAAGTAATTATCCTGAATTATACTATATAAAAAATTGTAGCAGAAATTGGTAGTAACTGACCAAAGATTTCCCAATAGCGGTGAAGCAATATTGTATTTGTGGAATAGTAGTAGTGGCGGTGTTCTTAATATGAGGAAGGTAAAGATGTACATACATAATGCTTGTTTATAACAGAGGCGATTTTTAATTAGCAGATAATTGATTTGACCCTACTCTTTGGTTCTAAAAGTCATGGCTCGCTTATACTAAATAGGCAGCTTTTCTATCAGTGCTTTGGAACAGGGATTTTTTAGATTTTTTTTTTTTTTTTTTTAATTTACCACTGTCGCTAGTCTCTGATTTTGGTTTCTAAACTACTGGTACATTGATGAGAGTGTGGTACCTTCAGCATTGCCAGAAATCTTGAGTATTTTCACTGGTGTTTTCTTTCTGCAGTAGATATCTGTTGCATAAAAATGGTAAATTCTGCTATTGATGCCATTGTACAAAGTGGTGTCACATGCCATGAGTTTCAGCAGAGGCCAAAATATCACTTCAGGTAAGTGACATGCCAGGAAAAGAGCTGGGCTGATTCCTGAAAACCAGCTAGATCAGCAGAGCGTCTCAGGGCCTTCACTAGAGCTCTCCACTAGAAGAACTCCATCCTGAGATAGCTTCAGACAAAGCTCTTTCTAAAAGTGGATTGCTGAAAGAAATCTGCTTATGTAGTGAGCTCTTGAGAAAGCTGGCAGGCTGTTGATAAGTGAAAGTGGTGAGCAGGCTTGGAAGTACGTACTCAAGGGATCTGTCTAAAGACTTGACCATCCAGTCTGAGTATCTGAAGAGTTCACGTATTCCCAGAGAGCTTCAGATACTACACGCTCTAAAGCGCAGGTCATCATGAGTCGTGTTTCCTGATTGCATACTCTGTAGCTAGGGTTGCAGTGGAGGATGAGCTGGCAGGCTTATTAATATGCATATTTCTCTGATGGTTTGTCCTATTTTTAGGCCTGTGGATGGAAAAATTATACCTGCTCGACCTCCCCCACCTAAAGGTGCTCCTGGAAGGCCACCTCCACCAAAACTCTCTGCAGCCAAGACCTCCTCCCAGAAGGATGCTCTTTCACGATCTACTTCTAATATAATTCCTGATAAAAAACCCAGCAAGTTCAGGCTGGGACCCAAGAGAGCAAAAAGTCAATTCTTTAAAAATCCAGATCCAACATTACCTCCTAGACCTAAACCAGGTCATCCTCTCTACAATAAGTACACGGTGAGAGCTGAGGTATTCTGTCTGAGACTGTTGTTTGTAAAACAGTGTTGGGTAAAATAGTAGTGAAAATGTAGTAAAGTAGGTTACTGTGATTGGCTTTCAAAGTGCATCTATCAGCATAATCTTCCTTAGAAGATACTAATAGATAAATAGTAATACGTACTGTAATGTAATACTGGATAAAGCAATATATACATGTGAAGAATAGATATGTGTGTCTTTTTTTTGTGTATATATGTAATATTTTTATATATATATATATATATGTATATACACACACATGTATATATCTTTAATGCATAGCTTTTGGTTTTGGGGGGTTCTTTTTAACAGTCACCAGTTCTGAATTCTATTACAGCGTGTAAAACGATGTTAAATAATTGTGTATGTATATAGTTTTTCTCTGTATATGTCAAAATGCTTGAGAAAATTGGGGAAGCATAAGAACTTAAAAAGTAGTTTACCTTACCTAATGAAGCCTGCAACAAGTGAGGAATGTATCATCACTTACTTTACATTTTTGTCCTGTTGATGCCATCCCTTTTCATTGTAAAAAATGTTTATTTTTGGTTTTGCATGTGTTGTTAGGGAATATTAAATATAAATGGATCAACGTTTCAGATAAACAGGACAGAGTCTTTCCCCAGATACTTGAAACTGGTCAGTGATCAGGGCTGGTGATCACTTGAACCAGTGCTGTTGTCAAAAAAAACACCCACGCAGTCATAGCATGAACAACGTCAACATTCGGCCTGAAGTAGAAGCTTTTTTTGCCTTCTTTTTGATCTTCACTCTTTCATTTAGCTCCTTGGTGGAGCAGAGGAGCAAGGAAAAAAAAGATGAATCTAGGTTGATAGTAGGAACAGCTTTTAGATAAGGGAAGCATGTTGCTTCGTCTCTGGTGTAGCCACAACTATTTACACGTTTCTTCGTGACATATTTTTGTAGATGAGATTTTTTAAAGTAGCAGACCACTAGTAATTCCCTGCCCTCAAGTGTTACTGTAAATAAAATTTTCCTCCCAGGTTGTTTTTCCAGTGCCCTCCATGAGAAATGAATGCATTTCTGTGACAGTGTGTTGCTGGACACCATGTACCGTATGGTATGATGCCAGTTAAGTGGCTAAGACACTTTTAAAGTGGATGACAACACCTGGCTTTCTCCAAGTGGCAGTTCTTAGCACCAGCAGTCCATTCTGGATGCCTTCCAAAGGAGCTTGTCCTCTGCCACTGGACTTCTAAATGAATTATCTGTAGTAGGTGGTTTTAATAGTTCCATCATCTGACCATTTTCACTTGCACTGGGAATTTTGGGTGCTTAGAAATGAATCAAACTTCTCCATTTGCCTGTGTTTCTATTCAAGCACCCTGTGCCTCATGGAGTTGCCAAGGAAGATTGTCTCCCCAGGAACGCTGGAGAGCTGTCCTGTAAGGTAAGGCATTTTTTCTGCTGATAAATATTTAATGAGCAAGACTCCTGTTGCATTAAAGTATTAAGTGCTTTAGGCTTTAAAGGTTACACTGAGGAACGTAATAGTGGTTTATTAAATCCTTGTGTTTCTTTAATAAAAACAAAACGACCAACAAAACCCAATAATGGTGATTTGCCTTATAGCAAAGGGACATTCTGCTTATGGAGCAGAGCAACAGTAATTACTTGGAGTGCCAGAAGGGAGAGGAAACTGGTAAAGTTCCTCTGTCTCATGGGGAGATAATCACTCCCTTGGCTGAGTATCTGATAATTGGGCAAAAGATTAAGTGAGTAGTTTTATGAAGTTCTGTACATGATATTTCAGTGATTTGGCTTTGACATACAGACTTGCAAATATTTTTCTCTCTCTGGTTCTACAGAACCTAACCTGTTTTTAGGGCATTACTATTAAATAGCTAGTATAAAATATAGCTATGAGCAGCCTTTTTGATTATTCTCAGAAACCTACATGGCTGAAGTAGATTTCTATGCGATTTGTTGTTATCTGTTTTAATTCATAGTATTCTGGCCTTATCTTTGTGCATGTTGGGCTTTTTTGGTTGGGTTTTTTGTATGCAATGAATGAGTTTGAATGTAATTCACGCACAGTGATTGTCATCAGTACGGTCTAAAAATACCTAGTCAATGGAATAGAGAAGGCGACTCAACATTTTCCATATAATTTCTCTTTATAAAGATCTTGCAAAAAAATTGTCATTTCCCCTCAGTGTTATCTTCTTGTAAGCCAAAGCCTAGTGGCTTGCTCACCCCTCTAAAACGCCCAGCAGTCAGCAGATGTGCTGCCCCTGTCGAATGTGCTGGGGAGGGCTGGGCTGGGATATTCTCTTCAAGCAAGGAAGAGTAACTGGTGGCATGCACTACTGAGCAGCAGTCCAAAATTTGGCCACATCAATGTTTTATAAACATGTAAAGGGTGAGTGTCATGAGGATGGAGCCAGGCTGTTCTCAGTGACAACCAATGGTAAGACAAAGGGCAATGGGTGCAAACTGGAACACAGGAGGTTCTGCTTAAATATGAGAAGAAACTTCTTCTCAGTGAGGGTGACAGAACACTGGAACAGGCTGCCCAGGGGGGTTGTGGAGTCTCCTTCTCTGGAGACATTCAAAACCCACCTGGACGCCTTCCTGTGTAACCTCATTTAGGTGTTCCTGCTCCAGCAGGGGGATTGGACTAGATGATCTTTTGAGGTCCCTTCCAATCCCTAACATCCTGTGATTCTGTGTGATTCTGTGAACCCTTGCAATGAGAGTTGCTGGTAACACTCTAGATTTCTGGCCCACAGAAATACCTGAGGCTTTGTCCATACTGGGAAAATTTACATGCCTTCTCTTCCTTTTACTGGCTTAAAAGTAGATTTTGGTGAAATGCATTCTGATTTACACTGGTGAAAGGTATACAGAACTGAGACCTATAGCTGTGTGACCAATAGTAACCATTGCCTCCAAAGGTGATTCTCTGATACCAGAGCACCATTGTGTTCAAAGTCAGAAAATTACTTCCAGAGTACATAACAGAGAATCTCTGTTAGTATCTTACATGATTTATAAACTACTTGGATTTATTTGTTGTTGTCAGGATTCAAACCACGCTCCAAAAGTTTCTGACACAAGTGCGCCTCATGCTGTAGTCCTGCATGATTTTCCTGCAGGTAAGTAAATGTGAATATTCTGGAAGCTTGCTTTACTCCAGGACTTTCAAATGGGAATTTTCTTAGGAATTATTAGAGCTTAAAAATGATGAGGATGCTCAGCCTGCAAGGTCTGCATGTAGAGTTGTTGAAATCCATGGGTTTAGCTATAGTTGGGCCAGTCTTTTACTTAAAGCTAACTGGTTTATCAAGTATGATTAAGACTTTTTGAAAACTTGGTCTGGTTTTGACTGTGGTATTTAAGAAGGTTTTACTTACAGAAAATCAGTGAGTGTGACAACTACCATTAACTGAGATGCTGCTGTCTTTCAGAGCATGCTGATGACTTGGACCTTCATGCTGGAGACATCGTTTGTCTTTTGGAGAAAATTGATACCGAGTGGTACAGAGGAAAATGTGGGAATCGCACAGGGATATTTCCTGCCAACTTTGTTAAAGTAGTTGTATGTAGGCTTTCTGTACATTGCTTGCATAAGATCCTATTGCATTTGTTTTCTTGTTCTATTTTACTATAGCTCCTGTGTATTTAGCTCCATTCTGTATTTAGATAATCTCTTTTCCCTCTGGCAGCAGAAGACATATCAACTTGTTTGCATGGTATTAGAAAGACGCTTGATTTGGCACAAGCAACTTGTGTTATGGGGATTATTTTGCTGTTAATTTGAAGACAAGTGAGAAAATCATGGCCCTTACCAGATTCTCTTTGTCAGCTTGTCAGTTTCTCAGAGTCTACGAAGCAGACTATTTTCTACAGCTGCGTGTAGGAATCAACACTCAGGAAGACAGTTGCTTTTTATGCCTCCCCTTAGCCCCCCAGCTTTTCTTATTTTCTTCTCCCTTGAGCTGTGCGGGAATCACCACTTTTATAGCCAATTAGTGAACGAGGTCAGGGCAGCAGTTGGATCCAATGAAATATGTGGGTTTTTTTTCCTAGAATATATATTTTTTTTTCAGCTGGATCAATTTGCCTAAGTGGCTTACTAAGCGGCTGCACAAATGGCTGTGCTGGCACAGCGCAAGGATATTGTGTGTTTGCAAATGAGCAGCTTAAAGCAATCCTGTTACTGAGTGTGACACTTGACAGTAAATGGCAGGCAAGAGACAGGTGCTGGTTTGGAGCCCAATAGCAATTAGTTGAGTGCTTCATCTTTAAAAGTGATACAGTGTGATTCACTGCGTCAAAAGCTGGGTCAAATCTATTGCAAGCCTGAGTCTGAGACTGAAGTCCCTTTTGCGACAGTAGAAGGGCCATTGGGCTCCCCACACCAGGCCGAAGGTCATGAAGGAATGCTAAAGTGACGCTGGGCACCAGCAGCTGGGCACTGAAGACACAAAGTGTCTGTGTTGAGCTGGGACAGCTGGCAGAGGTGAGCACTGCTGCTACAAGGACAACACCAAGCATTTAGAATCATAGAATTGTGTTGGTTGCGAAGGACCTTTATGATCATAGAGTGCAACCATTACCCTAGCTCTGCCGAGTAGACCTCTACATCATGTCCCTGAGAACCTCATCTTATGCGTCTTTTAAACACCTCCGGGGATGCTGACTCCACCACTTCCCTGGGCAGCCTGTTCCAATGCCTGACAACCCTTTCTGCGAAGATTTGGTAACTATGAGAGTATAATTTGTCTGTTTAGTTTAGTTTTAGGCATTATTGGAGAAAAATTGTAAAATTTGAGAAGTGCTGAAGAATAAGAACTAAAGTGGGGGTTAGTAATAGTAGCACCATGCTCAATTTGCTTTCATGAGAAAGATTGGTTAGCTAAATTGATTCGCTGCTTCTACACAGACCAACAATTTAATATAAAAGATCTTGCTACTGCTGACAGCTAATAGAGAAAAGATTTTATGGTAAAGCAGTGGAATGAGTATTTGGGTCAAATTCAGCATTGATACAGACAGATACAACTTCATAAAAGCTAGGGAAATTGTGTTTCAAATTTCTATTTTATTTGTAAAAGGTGGTTACCCTTTTGAATGCAAAAATCTTTTGTTTCAGCAAAATGAAAAAAAAAGCAAATGCAGTACATGAGGCTAGTTTAATGAGTGAATTCTCCTGTTCATTTGTGTCAGATTTGATCTTGATACAAGATCACTATACAATACGCTATAGTGTGGTTTATGATATTCAGCTGGGTAGTAGCTTAGGTCTGGATGAGTAACAATACTACATGGTTCTTACTTCCACAGGCCCTTCAGAGCACCACAGATACCAGCTCTTCTAACAAGAGCATTGCAAAGATTATGTGTCCTAACAGGCAGCGTGATTTCCTCCAGTCCTTCGCATAAGCTAATGCAACATTCTTGTTGATTTTTGTGAGAACTGGCTCATGCGATAGTGAGCTGTAACCCAAAGCTCGTCGCTAGGGTTTCTAGGCTTGTAGCCTTATCCATCCCACGGGCCATCCTTCATGTCACACCAAAATTACAATTGAAGTCCTCTTGTGATAAAGGACTTGAATGTTTTCTGTTTGATATATCCATGTATTGATTTTCTAAATTATGTTTCTCCAATGCAAATGAGAATTGTGAGAAGTGTTTTTGTTTGGAGGAGAGCTGGCTACCAAAGCCCAGAAAGGATAAATGTAAACAATAATTTTGTCTATTGTGATATATTGTGCTAGTAAATAATAGATAGCAATTACCAATGCAACAGCATCTAGTAGCATCCAGTCCCATATTTTGTCAATAAGTCATGCAACAAGTAGAAACAGTAAACCAGCATCAAATTGTGCTCCTACGCATGAGATTGAAAAATGAGAAATCAGGCATACAAACCCAAAATCTACATTAATATGGTCATGTATCATAGCATGCCAGCAACTTTAGAGTGTCACAGAGGTCATAACTAGAGCTGATGCTTAGCTGAAAAATAGATTATTTTGACCAGTTCCAAGTTTATTGTAGTTATGTTGCCATGAGCTTGAAATGGAAGACTTTACTTTTTTTGTTGGTTTACTAGATTGATGTTCCAGAAGAAAGCAACAGGAAAAAAATACCCTGTTCATCACGATCTATCAAGTGAGTCAGATAAATCTTACTTTTCCTCCTCATTTTGATATACTAGGAAGTAAAAAGAAAGATAACTTTGAAGCAGGTGTTATCTGTGCTGAGGTTAATATGGTTAACATTTTCTTCATCAAGATATATTTTAACAATAAGGCTCTCGAAACATAAAGTTTATGATGTTTTAATAAAACTCACATCCAGGTGAAAAAAAGTGTAAAAACTCACTTCATGGCTTCAGAAAGCTGGTAGATTACTTTATAATAAATGTTTATGTAGATGTAGTCCACTCACTTTCCTTCCTTTTATGAGCTATATTAGAAGAGCATTTCCCATAGTTTTTCATGAAAATTGGTTACAGAAACAGTGAGCCAATCTGATTAACTTCAGCAGCATTGCACTCTCTTTACTCCCGGCCTTGCTACTTTCTTCCAGTATCCTCAAGGTGTAACACGGTCAGGCTCCTACTCTTTTGAAAGAACAAGATAAAATGGGACAGGATACAGCTGTACGTTAAGTAAACAAATCTATCTAACCTTAAAGTGTATAACTATACAGGTTAATCTAAAGTTCCCCAGAGTAAATTATCAAATGTACTTCAATAACTTTTAATTTCTCATTTGCAAACAACTTGTACTAAAATCTGTGGGCAAGGAACAACTTTTCATGCTATTTCTACTTTATGATGATTTGATTTCATGATCATTCATTACAGCAATTGAAACAAATTCAGGCAGAGGCAGGAACCACTGATATCAGTGGGATTATTTGATCTGTTCTTCAGATCGAGCTTGGCTTGTTTTAAAAGAAACTTTCATTTTTGAAAGCTGCTTCTGCAACTAAGTAAGAAACAGAAAGTGCTAGCTCTAGCTCTGTCCTGAAGCTTTTGCAAATAGTTGAGCTTCTTACATTGGTTTAAATGCTATGATCCTATAGAAGAAATTAAAGCCTATTATCACCTTTTTCCAGCATGGTATTTCTGATAAATCAATTTTTTTCCTAGAATAATTTCTTAAATCTATTTTATTCATTTATTAAGTTATTAAACCTATTTAAGTGACTAAAAAAATAATTTTTTTCAGTGCTATACCAAATTACATTAAATTCATCAAATGCATTGATGTTTCTTTCTTCAATAGATAAGTTATTTCCCCATGCCTGGGGTAGATTATACAGAAAAATGTTTGTCATCGTAGATACAACTAGCTTCCACCTGTGAAACTGCCATGGGTTTGAGATTTGGAACAAATACACAACACCCACCCCCCACTCATGCTTGATTGCATCTCAGTTGGATGCTAGCTCAAAAAAAAATCAAACTCATAACAGAAGTATATCAAGACACTTACTTGGATATAGGCAAAAATATAAAATGGGAGAGGTAGCCCAGGAAAAAAAAGTGTTGTGTTTTTTGTTGTTGCAAAATAAGATAACAGCCAGGAATGGGGATGCAGAAGTTGCATCCAGCTCCTCCAGACTCCATACTCATCCTCCTCACAAAGCAGAGATAAGAACCAGGGCTAGACCCCCATTTTCCGCATGTTCTAGCTTCAGTGCATTCTTTTGTTATTTTAATTAAACATATCAGTCCGTATTTTGCACAATGATGCTTTATTATTGAGTGGACAATAACAATAAGCAAGCAAATTAAGTTTCTTTTTTGTTTGTGCAGAGGTCCAAGATGTGTAGCAAGATTTGAGTTTATTGGAGACCAGCAAGATGAGCTCAGTTTTTCAGAAGGTGAAACTATCATCCTTAAAGAATATGTAAATGAAGAGTGGGCCAAAGGAGAGCTCAGAGGCATGTCTGGAATTTTCCCCTTGAACTTTGTAGAAGTAATTGAAGATCTGCCTGGAGCAGGTATGAATGCTTGCAAAAAAATCTTCAAGAACATGGTTTTGTACTGCATGCATATAGGCAGCATATAGGAGAAAAGTCCAAAATGACAATGAATGCAGGAAAGAGGTAGGAAGGGACAAAAGATAGATTTAAAAAAAAATCACAAGGAATAGTAGGACTTCTTAAAAAGCTATTCTTAATAATTACTCCATCTAAAATCTCTTATCATTAGCAATGTTTTGAATAGTCATTGCTGCTATTCGAAGTTGTGCTTTACTTACGTAGGTACAGGAGCAGCACTGAAGAACAAGGTGGAGGTTTCTTCTTCCCTTCCTCAGGTAATAAAGCTTTTTAGGTGAGTGCCAGAATTTACATAGCAGTTTCACAGATTTGCATAGACTTTCTATTATAATGTCAGATTAGCTGCACAACTTTAAACCTGAATATAACCCAACTAACTCCCACAGCACACAACGCTGCATGGTCACATCTTGAGTTCTGAGAGCTGGCCGAAAGCGATTGAATTCATAGCTTCTGGCAAATTAACATAAGTAAATTTTTATCCTTTGTGCTTAAGCAAATTCTTGTTAGCTCTATTTTAAGGATTGCTGCAGTGGTCTAATTTTGAATTTATTAATCCTGTCCGCTTCCACCAGTGATAAAAAGGAATGTGCCCGAGCCTAGATGAAATTCTGTGGTAATTGCTGAAATGCCATTCTAGTCTACATCTGCAGTGACACTATTGTATTAGAAAAGTCAGGACACCCATGTTCTGTGCAGCTGCTTTCATCAGTATCCATCAGCTTATGGGCTCTATTAATGCTTCTAAAATTAATGCATGTATTTTCTGTTCACTTGAATAGAACAACAGACGC
Organism: Columba livia; assembly: GCF_036013475.1. NCBI lineage: Eukaryota > Metazoa > Chordata > Aves > Columbiformes > Columbidae > Columba > Columba livia. The sequence goes on from NC_088605.1 coordinate 47,374,883, forward strand.
TCAGTAGAGTGGTGTGAAGCGCTTCATGATTTTACAGCAGAAACCAAAGATGATTTATCCTTCAAAAAGGGAGACTACATCCAAATACTGGAGCAAGTAGATTCAGAGTGGTATAGAGGAAGACTGAATGAAAAGGAAGGGATTTTCCCAGCAGTTTTTGTTCAGACCTGCTCAGGTACAGTGCTGCTACTAGATGGCAAATCATTATTCCTTGTGTTGTGACAGTCATGGCAGAGTTCTGGGAGAACCCAGCCATTCCATTGCATTAACAAGCCACACACTACCACAGTCCTTAGTATCCTAAAGCTGAACTAAGCATTGAACCAGCCTTTCTAATACTGGCAAGTAATCTGGGAGGTGACACAAATTCTGGGATGGTTCAAGTGTGGTTTGGGCACTGGCAAAACAGAACCATTGAGCACTGCCCTTAGTAGGAATTCAGGGGTGCAGAAGATGGGAGGCAACCAGGTTCTCAGTCAGCTGAAGAGAAACGCTGCAGCACAGCCAAAGAGCTGGTAGAGCTGTAAATAACTACAACCGTTGAGTCTTGGCACAGAACTATTGTAATCCCCTTGGTGAAAAAAAGGAACACACACTGCTTGCTCTCCTCAAGCTTCTGTTTGGTCCCCGAATCAGTGCAGTCAAAACCTTCACAGAGGACACAGAAAAATCATAATTCTTTCCCATAGTTTTTGCAAATAAAGCCATGAGTGAAAGCTGACAGAAAATAAATTCCACCTAACTGACAACTAGCACACACCATGTGCTGCTTCATCTCCAAGTAGAAAGAGGAAAAGGCAGCTTCTATTACATATTGCCATTGAAAAGTTCAAGTAAATGAACTTTAAATTTAGTCCTCCTAGAAGCAGAGCCATGAGAATGTGTTAGTACTGTAAGATGCACTGGTGCCAGAGGAGATTTTTATTCCAGTAGGAAAGTAAATTTGCCAAGTAGCAATAGTAATAACATCTGGACATGCAGTAGAACACTAGAGGGGAGAAAAATGCAAGAATGACAGGAGACTTCTTCAGAAACAGAGATTTATGTCACTCCAATCCGAATAACTTGTCTTGTCCATGTTCTGCAGCCAGGGTAGAGCTGTCACAGTCTGGAGGAGGGAAGAAAGGAAAAGCCAAAGCTCTTTATGATTTTCATGGAGAAAATGAAGATGAGCTTTCCTTCAAAGTAAGTAACTCAGCCCAATTTTCCAAAAGGTCTTATGCTCCTGAAGAATGCAAAAAAATAGGAATTATCTGGTGTGAAAATAGGCATGAAACAAGAAAGAACAAAGCACATAGAATGGGCATAGATATTAACAAGTTTGATAAATGCCCTCTCTCAAAAATCTTTTGCCTTTCACACTTTATTTCATATTGGCAAACTTTTCACTGAAGACTTTAAAAAGAGGTCACGAGTTGCAAAATTCCTTTGACTCTCTGATACATGACAAGACAAATAAACCTAACTTTGCAGTACACTCAGTTCTTGATCAGTTGGTATGGTCAAGGGAGCCTCTTTTTTAACTAGAAAGACAGCAAAGAGAAGGAGGATCATGTAAGAGAGCCAGTGCTACAGCAGCAATGCCTCTAAGGGACACCTGGTACAGCCACATCTAAATGTTTAGAGTTGCCATGGGAGCGAGGGGAGAAATTAAATAGTTGCTGGATGCTCAGATAATATTAAGCAGCATGAACAAGAAACAGCATGCCCTTGTTGATTCAAAGTCATGATTTAGGTAACCACGTCCTCAAAAGCAAGTTTCTATGAAACAGCAGACTTCCACAGCAGGCCCAAAATTGTGATTATCAGGTAGAAAACACTATTTTTCTCTTCTAAAACTAGCAAAATAATTTGTTTCAGTATTAGCAGCTTGCAGCACTGAAAGGATAGATGATTCTTTAAAGCAGAAAAGGGGAACGGAGGTACTGGCAGAAAGGCCAAGGCCATGATAGTACTTAAGCTGAAGGCATGGGACAATGAAAGCAGAAACAAGGATCAAACAGGAGCTGCAGTTTGTTTTGAACAGCCACACTAGTGATTTTTGGGAAAGTTTCCAAAGGAAGGAGGGACATTTCTAACTGCTGGAAAATATTTGTACTAAATTGAGAAAAGCAAGCTTTGAAGTGTTTGAAGAAAATAAACCTCATAAGAGAGCAGGGAAATACACACAAATTAACGAGTAAGGCGGGGGCCTGTGAGCAGCTCTCTAACATACCTGCCTACATGGAGAGCTTAAGCAACTCAAGAAGTTGCCCAGCAGCACTGTTTGTTCCTTCTGGACAGTGGTGATTTTTCAGCATAGACAAGTATTTACCCTAAAAAAAAAAGCTTCAGTTGGTTTTCGCAAAGAAAAACTGGCCACATCCTACTTTTTCTAAATGACTGATATTAATTGCTTCTGAATATCATCAGCTATGCATGCATTGTCACAGCACGGTAAGCTGTCCTGGCTCATGTTACTCCTTCTCTTACAGGCAGGTGATACAATAACAGAGCTGGAATCTGTAGACGAGGACTGGATGAGTGGAGAGATACAAGGAAAGTCTGGGATATTTCCCAAGAACTTTGTTCAGATTTTAAAAACACCGTGAAGTGTTGCCTCTCTTTGAACTCCCTGCATGTGGGAGAGAATGTTTTCTATCCTAAAGGCACAGCAGCAAAGACATCAACATGTTTTGACTATCAATGTTTTGCACTACTTTTTCTAGACAGTCATAATGGAATCTTGAAGTCAAATAAGAAAATTGTAGTCTTTCGTGATGGTGTATGTAGTCATGCTTCATGAATGCTCCGAGAGCAAATACAAGCAGGATTTTTAGCTGTTTTCAACTAGGGAAATAATGTGGTGCAACACCATTTTAACTTAAATAGCATTCTAGTATGTTTACTATCTGGTATTACATTTATCATGCACAAAGTCTGCATAAAGTAAGCTTCTTTGGGTTTCTTTAAAAACTTTTAAAATGCAAATTAAAAAATTATTTTAAAGATATAATTACAGCACTCACTATGTAGATCAAGTTTAATATTCAGGTTTCATTACTGCTTGACTTCCACCTTAGCAGTAGAATCCACTTGTTTTATGACTTAGAGGATGAAGAAGATAACTGATATTTTATAGCAGGAAAATATCAAATCTAATACTAGATAATCTAATTTCAGCAAGAGGGAAAACTCAGAAGCGAATTCCTGTGTAGTAGTCTTCAATTCTTAGCCCAAGCTGCTTATACAGAAAGATCACAAAACTCAAGTATTTTGCCTCGTAACAGATAATGTTCATATTGGTATGAATTATCTTATGCCTTCCTCAAAAATCCTTTCCAGCTGTAGGTTTAGATTCTACTACTGCCCCCTGGTCTTGGAGCACCATGGTTCCTTCCTTCCAAGCTGAAGCGAGCTGTGACAAACAGTGTTTACTGGGCTTTCTCAGCCCCCTCCATGCAGGAGCTGCACTATTCCAACTATTTGCCCCTCCACTCCCTTCCTGTAAGTGGAAAGCCAGTCTTCACTCAGTCTGCATTTCATTTGTCACTCAAGCACTGGAACATACTTCAGTAACACTATTCCTGTCCTTAACATGAAGGATATTATACAGCCTTGGTTTTATCTTTCAGCACACATGGGATTCGTTTCCAATTTGCTACCACATACCAACTATACTGAGCATCATTATAAATGGTCTGTCAAGGCCTTAAGGAAAACATGCCTGGCAGGAGGTTACTTCAAGAAGCTTTAACAAAAGCATTTAGCAAGAAGCAGTAGCATGACTTGAACGACAAACTAAGACATGATGGAGGTAGCTTCACGTTGTATGAAATTCTGGTAGTCAATTCCTTTTTGCAACGCTTGGCTCCTGACAAAAAAAGTTAAATGCATCTTGATTAACTGCTAACTTCATCAGACTGGAATAGAAAAAAATTATGCTGCAGTTGGCCCTTTCATTGCTGACAGTATTCTGTCACTTTTGTACTATATAACAAAAAGGAATCAGTAAGCTGTTAGCATGAGTCATTACTTCAGAGAGATGCAAGTCTTTAGGTATCAAGGTACCCTCACAAGATTTCTCTTTGTGGGTCTGGAAGTTCAGGCTGCAGAAGGGCCAACAGTTGAGTGGTGGGTGGAAACAAGAAACTAGAATAATGACTGACCTTGAGATAGTTTTGACTCAGTCTGCTTACAGCTTTATTGATATGAGGTCTAAGTGTTACAGGAACAAATACCTACTGCAACAAAAGATCAGGGTCCATCTAAATGGGTGTCTAAGCTGGTGAGGGTAGCCCTGCCCTCCCTGCGCACTGCCCTTTGGCTACCGTCACAGCAGGCAGAAACAAGTTGAGAGCCAAAACTGAGCTGAAGGACTCCCCTCGCAGCAGAGAATGGGCATCCGTTTTTGGTAGCAGACTGGAGTTCACCTGAAGCAAGCCCGAGGAACATAGGTCCGCAGCACCTTTGTGCTCTGCAGTCACTGTTATGCCACAGTACTTTCAAATATAGACACAGGTGTTAGCCCACTTTTTTAAGTCTAAAAGCTTCCTGAAGTGTTTTATATTTAAACTGCACCAATGCCATTCACACAAATAGGGGATGAAGATCACAAAAAGTTTTAATGAGCTGAGAGCTGGATTTCTACTTTCATTAAGGGGATTAACATTATTAAAACATTTATAAATGATGTGCTATCCTAGAACAATGGAAACATCATAATTTATACAGCTATTGTTCAGTTTTACAATCCCAAACAAGCCTACCCAGAACTCCTGTGAAATCAAACTGTAATGTAAGCCCACCTCCACCCCTCCAAGGACCATGCTTCCCACTCTCCAAGTTGTTCATTGCAATAAACCAGCCATCTCCTTCTAGAGAAATCCAAGGAAACAAATACATAGATAGCTAGCTTTCCTGACTCCTGCAAGCCCACTCAAAGCTTTTCAACCATAAATTTGCAGTGGATCACTCTATTAAATCAGGCTCCTCCCACCACGATCTGTGCCAACAGTTCCTCAACCTCCAGTGAGCACAGCAGGGAGAAAACAGCAGAACCAAGCAAAGCCCACCCCAACAAACAGAATACCGGGTCCTCACCAGAGGCACACTGCATCATTGTAGGGGTGGAGGAGGCTTAAGTGTTTGTTGTTTACTGTTTGTCTGGCAGTTTTCTAAGATTTTGATACAAGTCTCAGAGTAGAACTGAATTTTTATATTTTTTTCAATTTCCTGTTCCCCATTTTTTATAACTGTGTATTGATCAGTTGTTTTTGTACCTTCCACTGAATGTTTAAAGTCCGTGCCTGTCAGCGACAAGACCACTCTGCTTTGTTCTAATCATCTCTTGCCTATTATGCAGGGCAGGAAGAGCAGCAGCGCCTTCTATTCAGAGCAAGGAGTGCCATCTAAAGGCTGCTTGCATTACTGCAGGCAGCTATAACTTAGTAAGTTAGATGCTTGGCTTTTACAGGGAGGGATTTTCTTAAGACTTGATGCCTAGTATCGCCATGAAACTGCATACATATCATAACATAAAATTCTTAAGTACACTGCATAATCTGAAAAAAAAAAACAAAACAAAACACAAAAACATAACCCACAAAAACAAGAATGAGGTGGAACAAATCCTAACTGCAATATAGTAGCAAATTTCAGCTGTAAACTTAGTTAGCTAGAGCCCCACATTACTATAATAAAAGCCTAATTTGTCAAAACATTGTTTGACCCACCCTCTGGAAATATCTTCAGGAAGACATCATCTTTCTTCTGTGTACAGCTAAGTGTCCTAAGTAAATCTTTGTTAAGTCCAGTAAGTTTGTTATGGTACCTCTGTAAATTAAGAATGTATTTAACCAATAAATTTTTATAATTAAGTTGTAAAGGCATTTTTATTGTCTTATGCTATGGAGAGCTGAGGTCTCCACATGACACGACAGTTCTATGGATCTCATTCTGCTTATGAATTTAACTCAACAGGAAAAAAACCCAGCCAACGAAACCCAGCCAGCCAACCAAAAAAACCCCAACACCTCCAAATAAGTAATTCTGTAGTTATCACATCCCTTCATGAGTAGTCCAAATCCCTCAGAGAATCCTGATGGATTGAACACATTATTGAAGCCTTCAAACTTGGTTACATTTCACACCACCTATAGAAGCTACGACATCTGCTACCTGCAACAACCAGGGTATCACACAAGACAGTGATGCTGTACTCCTGTGTGACAAAATGAGTGGTGATGAAGACGAGCTGAGCCTCCGCTCATTGGCAATTCTACATTTCTTTAAGTGTGCTCTGCTGATTGCTGCTATTTATACACCATGATTTTTCAGCTGATATTTATACAGAGAACACACAAAACTTCCTGCTTACTTTCCCCCCATCTGAAATAATTTTATAAATCATACATTTACCCAGAGCCGAGCAGTCTACTGTAAAAAAAAACCACCACCACCACCAACACACAAACAAAAACAACACCAACAAAAAAACAACAAAACCCCACACAACTGGAAAAAAAAGCAAGTACTTGTTCTTTCTCTAAATTCTCTTGCGCAAGCCTTTTTGCAATATATACTTACTTGTCATAGAGCTGAAGGAAAAACTAACAGGATAAGACACACAAGTTTTCAGAAATTACTCAGAACCTCAGGATCTCTACACCTACAGAGTACAGGCCAGCTGCAGTCCCTTAGGGTCTGATTGATGGAACTATTACAGCCAACACACATCCACAGCTTGAAAGCTCTGACAGATGTTATCTGATGCAGGGCCTGAATATATGCATGCATGCATATATATCTACATACACAATTGCATTAAAGCTTACTGTACAGTAGGTTCAGGGCTTTTGAGTCTCGCCACACCTAGCCTAAGTCATGGTTTGTTTTTTTTAACTCCAGTGGAAAGTTATGACTTTTGTTAGAGAAGGGGCAGTTGTAGCAATTTATGGCTTCAAAAATATGACTCCAACTCTTGAGGAGAATGACACCCACACCATACATATGAAAAGAGCAAAGCAGATTAAAAGCAGCATTATTCCCTTCTCCTGTTTCAGCATCACGAAAGTTTTCAACACTCCCTATCCTTCCACCAACCTGGAAAAAGCAGAGCAAGTAGGCCTATATTTACAATCCAATAAAGACAGTTACCTGAACAGTCATGGGCTGTTCTAAATATCACCTTCCATATTAAAATAGTAACTTGGATTTACAACATGAAATTGCATCACCTGCAGTCCTCTAAATAAATTAGAAAAAAATAATTTCATATATTATTTGGTCCAAGCCAGAAGTATCGACTAGAAAAAGGTAAAAATCCCTGATGCTGAAGAGCAGGGTCCCTCTACTTTTCCCCTACTATCTTTGTTGCAACAGTAACATTTCATTACTTGCCTACACTTCTTGTCCTAAACTATTTCACAGCTGACTACGAGAGCCACCACTACTATCTCAGTAACCTCCCAAAATAGGTCAGTATTAAAAAAAACATGCTGACAGTGCAAAATATCCCTCATATTAGTGAGAAGACAACTCTTCTTTTTAAGCCCACATAAGCCTAACAACAAGCAAAAATGGTACATGCTATGAGATAATGCAAAAAGTGCTCTTAAAGTGATTTGCTGGGTAATTTCAAGTGCTTTATTTTTGGAACATGGACCATTGCCCTTTTACAGTAGAACTTTTGCCTGAAGTTCCACCAGTTTTTCAACTGGGATTATGGTTACCTCAGTTCTGACAGAGGTTAAAAAACTACATACAAGACTAGTCTTGAGCACTTTCTGCATTTCTACACTAACACTGCAAACAAAATTACAACATAAACAGCTCTCACCTTTTGAGTATCAGAGACCAAAACCATCCCCTAAGAAGTCATATCAAATTACCACCAAGAAACTTAAACATGTACATATGTAATTCTCGAGTAAGTCAGATGTATCTGTAAGACTTCATTATAATAAAAAATTCTGGAATCAGAAGTTTTCCTGTGTGTCACCCCATTTGCCCTGTACAATGCTCCTCTTTGAAGCACCTTTCACCCCTGTAACAGAAGCTACAACCTCTGCACACATCCACAAGATTTTTTTTTTTGTGAGGATCAAAATTACTGGGAAAAAAACCCCCAACATATAGAATGCTTGGTGTTGTACATTCCAATAGCACCTTTCAAAAAGGATAAACCACATTCTTCCACTCATCTCACAATGCCAATCACAAAAAACAGATTGCCAAAACAAGTTTTTTCTTTTATAACTAAGACAATACGTGTACCTTATTAAAAACCCATCCACATATGCAATACCAACATTGCCCAGTAGCAATACAGGCAACCAAATATTAGTTCTGTATATTAAAACTTTTATTTTCATTCAATTTTTAGTTTCAGACAGACTCTTGCACAGGCGGCTCATATCCATCAGCTCGCTCTACTTTAGTGCCTGCCTCATCCCCAGACGGTTTTCCAGCACCACCACCTTCACCATGGAGTTCCATCAGCTTGCCCACTAAAAAGAAGAAGTATTATATATAAATAGTGAGATATGCACCTATTCAAAGTTTAAAATTACTGAATTTTTCATCCCACATAAATTAAACCACGAGAACATTTAATGTAGGTATGACCAAGTCCATTCCAGAAAGCTCATGCAAAAAGATGCGACTGCATTAACTCACAGAATTGGACAAGAATAAGCAGTGAAATAACAGATAATAATTTTTTGTTGTGTTTTTGTTTTGTTTCAAACAAAAAAGAAAGGTTAAGAACCTGCTACTGCATTATATGGGAATGTCAGAAAATGGGAAAATAGAATCATTCCATGTCATCTGGGACCGAAACATTTTGTCATCATTCATTCCCAAGACAAAGCGTTTTTAAACATTCAGCAGCAGTTTCAGGCAAGAATTCAAAAATTCTCCAAACGGAATTATCACTGCCAGTCTTTCAAGCCTTATAGCCAAATATTGGACTAGAAGGACAAGCATTTTCACTACTACAGCTACTAAAGCTTATGATGCTGCTTTAACATCTTGATCCAAAAGCAAATACATTTTAAACAAACAGCTTCCCACATCCCCCTCTTAAGACACTAAATGTTTGCAGTAATTGACTTACATTCAAACTTGGGCTTCTTCAGCATCTTAACCTTGCGAACATAGACATCGTGAAGAGGGTAAATGGACTGACACGCCTTCTCTATGTCTTTACCAATGCTGTCTGGGATCCTGAGGAATCAAAGAGCACATCAATAACAGAATGCTAAAAATTATGCCTGCTTCTTCGTCAGCAACACGTTTAAAGTAATTATTAAAAATACGTAATAGTCTACAGAAGTTTCCATCATCGATAAATACTACTTTCACTTTCTGGCAACTTTATTCAAGTACGTTTACATTATAAAACATATTTTTCTTGCAACGTTACGAGGAACATAGTGCAAGTGTGCTCATTTTGAGACCAAGGTTGCAAACTTTTAAAAACAAACAGCATACTTTGGAAAACCTCATTCTATCAGAACAAGCCGTAAGAGTTGCAGCCACAGCTGACAAAAATTACAATTTTAGTCTGTAGAAACAGGAATTGAACATCTCTGGAGAGTCTGATTTTACATTTAGGCAAACATGATGGTTGATGAAGTCAAATATGATGCAGAGACAGCATTTGAGGGAAACGGCACAGTAGCTTTTCAACATGAGGCACCTTGCCTGGTCTCTGCCAAACAGTATGTGAAGCACCAGGATTTTTAAGTACTCTGTAACAACTGACCAACAAACAACTATTTAAACTGTAAGGGAGAGAAAAAAAGAATAACACAGCCAAAGCTTACAGTTTATTGACAACTTCTTTCAGGTCATTGGTTTGGACCTCTCGGTTCATGATTTCCATCATCTTCCTGCGAATCTGTCGAACCTGCTGATGCTGGGCATATGAGGTCTTGCGGATTTGGTTATTACGCTTCTTTGTAAAACCCACACAGAAGAGGCGCAGTAGGTAACCATCGGTTGTTTTGACATCTACATGGGCTTCAATCATTGTCTAAAAAAAGAAAGGATCATTTATCATCAACGTGACAGACAGGTTTCTCAAAACCTTACACCTGACATTCCTCAGTACCTGCTGCCACTTCAAACAGAAAATTTGCAATGCACCAGCAGTTACCTCCTTTCCCAGAGGCAAAAGAGACGAGACCTTGTTCTTTACACACCTGCCATTTTTTGACCATGGAGCACATTTTATCCCGGGTGAGGTCCATTCCATGGAAGTTGGTCAGACAGTTTTTGCCCTGAACATCCTCAGTTACCAGTTTAAATTTACGGAAGGCAACCTCATCGTTCTGCAGATCAGCCAAACTCACTTCAAATACACGACCCTTTAGTCCATCGGAGGCAATTTCTGTAGTATGAAACAAAATAAAACACCTTTAATTAACATTAGAAAAGTATTATTCTAATTAGATACTGAATTTCCACTTGATGTTTTCTAATAGTACATAAGGCCACTAGCTTCACAGCTCTGAAGTTTATCTTGGACAAGAACAAATCAACTCAGGGAACCAAACACTGTATTTCGTTAACTTCGTGTGGAATCTTTTTAAGAGAAGTCTATCAGATGCTGAACACAAATACCAGTATACTGCGAATTCCAGCAGGTGTAATAGAGCGGTTTAAGTGGAAATGGTTACAAAGTATTTGGAAATTATGAACAATAATGATAACGTAAATATTAAAAACCACATGCTCAGCAGAGATAAAGCAGCAACAAACACTTCAGTACAGTCATTTCACAGTTCTGCTTCTAACAACACTGGCTGGGTTTACAGTGACACTTACCTTACTTGTTTCACATGTATCCAGTTCAAAATAACCATAATCTTTGTAACTTTAAGTGCAACCAGAATAGCATAAGGTAACTATTTAGCCATTATACACAGCTAACCTTACAAAAACACTCTTAACCTGCATTCCTAATAGCAGCTTCCTCTTCCCAAGATGTCAGATCATATAAAAAACCTTTTATCACTCAGCAATACATTTGCATGTGCTTCCACTGAGTTAGCTATTCTAGCTCTCAAGAAAGATCTCTTTACCTAAAAGCTTCAAATTTCAGTCTCTTCTAACACAATGGTCTTTATGATCCTATTTATAACCAAGGTCTCCTTGTAAAACTGTCTTCATGTCTCCCTCTGTGATAATCAGATGATTCTTTAATTCCTTCCTGAAACACATCAGGTTACCACACTAGCAGCTCATTAGAAACTTGAGGCATGTCCTATTGTATCATATCCATGGTTTGGTACTGTTCTACAAACAAGAATCACAGCACATCAAATTCCCTGCAACTAAGCTAGTTTATTTAAATAACTCTTGTCAACTTAAGAAAATTCACTGAAATCAAGCAAATAAGTTATCTTTTTTTTTTTTTTTTAAACTTCCAGGTTTTTAATATAATGAGCAAAAAATATTTGTCAGCACTTCTTTAATCGGGTCTCATTTGGAGCTAGCACATGGAACAAATACATCTCCCTCTAGTCCACAAAACCCCACTACTCACTAGTTCCTTGAGTCCTGGTGACAAGCGTCTTCCCAATGTTTCGGATATTAAACATTGCTGGTGCTTTGACATCATACCAGTCCTTTTTGGAGAAAGGATCAACCCTTAATTTGAATAGAGCAGAAAAGATTTTTTTACTCATTTTTTCGAATTAAATCGGGCTGAATTAACACTTTCCTCCCCACACGCTTTGCAGAATGGAAATGCAAACGTCAACATTTTGTGCTTTAAAGGTGGACAGGCTGGTAAGTACGTGAATACAGACAGTTAATGCTACCCACTAGAGAGAAGCAGGCATTCATTTTATTTACTTCGAGAAAATGGAACTGCAGAAACATCATAAAACCAAGATGACAAAAAAATCACTTAGTGCAACTGTTCAGCTCCTGCTCAGGAGCAACACAAGCAGTGCACTTTAACTAGCTTGCCCACGAAGGCCCCGTTTCATTTCTTAACTTTTGCAGTCAGGGTGCACCAGACACGACGAAGCCTCGCACCACCACCACCCGAGCGCCGCCGCTTCCACAGCGAGGCAGCTAACCCCAGGCCCACTCGCCGGCCCGGAGCCGGGCGCGGGGCGCAGCTCTGGCCTTGCCTTCGCAGTCGCCGAGCGCTTCCCACACCGGGGAAGCCCAACGCCGGCACGGCGGGCACATGGCGAGGCTGCAGGAAGCGCAGCTCGGCCGCGGCCCGTGCCCTCCCCGCCCCGGCCCGGCCCGCCGTTCGGGCTGCCGCTGCCGCTCCCGCCGCCACGCAGCTCGCCCTGCGCCCAGCCGCCGCCATGACAGCAGCAGCAGCCGCCCGCTCCCGCTCCCGCCCGCCGCCATCCGTCCCGCATCCGCGGCATCCTGCCGCCGCGGCGCCCCGCCCTGTACCCCAGGACCCCGTCTCCTCCTCTCCCGGCCGCCCTTACACTTTCTTCTTGGCGCCCTTCTTGCCGCCCTTGGTGAGGCGCTTGTTCTTGCCGACCGCCATAGCCCGGCCCCGCTGGCGAAAAGGGCGGAAGAGGCCGCTCGCGCGAGATTATAGGAGCAGGGCTCGCGCGAGAGCTGTGGGCGGAGGCGCTCCCGCGAGAGCGGGGCCGCGTCTGGCCGCGAGGGGGCGGGCGGCTCCCTGGGACGTACCACAGCGGGGCGAAACCAACGGCGCGGAGTCCGAGGGGGTGTCGTGTCCCGGCGGGCACCGGCTGCGACAACGGCGGGATTTAGCGGGGGTGGGGGGAAGAAAGAAACGAGGAAACCTACTAAAAAATTAAAGAGCAAAAAATCAGGGCCTTGTGTTTCCAGCACGCAGCCCAGTCATGACACCAGCCAGCCGGTCCCGGCCGGTCCCCGCTCCTTCGAAAGGCAGGAAGAGGCCAGTGTGAAGGAGCGAGAGCAGAGCTGGGACCGGGCGTGCTGTGGGTAGCAGCAGCAAACGTGGTGGGTTTGCCCTGGCCACAGGGACGGGGCTGCGCTGGCCGAGAGGGTGTCGGGCAGTGGCTGCTGACGGGCCCTCGTTGAGAGGACGAAATGTGGCAGTGGGTGGGTGGTACCTGCCTGTGTGCCTCTCCCTGGAGAGGGACACGACCTCCGTGGGGCTCCATCAGGATCCCCCGATGGTCAAGGCAGCAGGATGGGTGTTTGATGGGCAAAACAAGTCCTAGCACTTCTGAGGGGCACCCACTTGCCTGAAAGGGGACACAGGGGGAAGGGATGCGTGGGTCCTGAGGTGATGTGTGCCAGTCATGGACACACCACATTGTCCAAGAGGGGCAGGAGCATCTGTCAGTCACCCCAGAAGTGATGGTGACATCCTGCCCTGCTGCCAGGGAACGTGGGATCATCCCCTGCCACCCAAGGGGACCCCGTTGTCCTGCTCCCCATTGGACACGTGGCCCAGGCCAGATTGCATGGTCGAAGGCAACATGGGCAGGAGGCACCCGATGGGATGTGTGCAGCAATTCGTTAATGACTGCCTAATGACCTTGGGGCTTCTCAGATGCCTGGCTCACCACACACATCCCTTGGACCTTGCTCTTTGCCCTACTCCTCCTCCTGGATCCTTGCCCATTGGGCCTAGCTGGGGCCAGTATAAAAGGGGTGCAGAGGAGTGGGAGGGATCCCGGAGACCCTGAAGCCATAAGGGAAACTCAAGTGCTCACACAGGTGCGGGACATGTAAGGAACCAGGGTGTCTGTGGGAGGAGACTGGAGGGAGCCCAAGCATGCAGTGTTGGGGGGAGGATATGTACGGGATACAGGTGTTGGGGCAGGGGGCAGGGGGGGGTGTTCCATAGGGGAGCCAGGCTTCTGGGGAGTGCTGAACTGTAATGGACCCAGGCATCCAGGTGGGACCCTCAGATGTCCCAGGTGTCTGGCGGGCTCCCTGTGCATTTAGAGGAGATTTGTAAAGGACCTAGGTGTCTGGGAGAGGGAATTTGTAGAAGAATCAATTGTCCAGGGGGGGTTTTCCAATTGGGGGCCCAGAAGTCCAGATGGCCCTGACTCTACTTTCCACAGGTACCCATGGCGGGCTGGGCCCTGTGCATGGCTGTGGTGCTGGCAGTGCTGGCAGGGGCGGACGGTGAGAGCCGCTACGAGAAGTTCCTGCGGCAGCATGTGGACCACCCCCAGACATCGGCGCTCACAGCGCACCGCTACTGTGAGACCATGCTGGCACGCCGGCGGGTGACGGCCCCAGGGCGGCCCTGCAAGCCTTCCAACACCTTTGTGCACGCACCCGCTGAGGAGCTGGTGGCTGCCTGCAGCCAGATGCCTGATGAAACGGGGTTCCACAGCACCCCAACATCCATGGACCTCACGGCTTGCCGCCTGCGGGGGGGGAACAACCGGCCACCTTGCACCTACCGGGCCCGGCAGCTCCAGCACCACGTGCGTGTCGCCTGCCTTGATGGGCTGCCTGTGCACCTCGCTGGCACCCACCCTCCCCCTCAGTGAGGCTTGACACAGGGGGCTGTAGGGGGGAACGTGGTTTTCCCCTCCCACTGGGGGCTCTGTCAGGGGGGGCTGCAATAAAGGAGCTGCCACAGGCCTTGGCTCTGGCATCAGCTTCTGAGGGGACCCTCAAATCCTACCACTGGGTGCTGCTGAGCCCTCTTGGGATCCAAGATGGACCTGATCCCATGTGCCTCATAAGTCCCTGGCTTTTCCCAACCTCCTGGATGTCCCATAGCTCCCAGGGTGCCTCTGACCTCTCCTGTACCCCATAGACTCCTCCCATGTTCCCTGACCCTCCCTTCCTGGGTGCACCATAACTCCCCTGGGTGCCCTATAACCGCCTCAGGGTCCCCCTGATCCTCTGGATGTGCACCCAACTCTCTCCCCAGCTATCCTTACCCTTTGAGTGTCACATTGCTTTCCTGGATGCCTATATCTCCCACACAGTCTCCCAGTCTCCCATGTGCCTCATAACCCCTTGGGCACCCCCAACTTCCCCCATGCCTGCCCCATAAACCCTCCGGCACCCACAGTCGTCTCTCCTACCTGCCTCTGACCTCATCTGGGGCCTCTCCGCGGCTGAGTCTGCTCTTGGGCCCCCTTGGTGCCCCCATGAAGCCAAGCACTGCTTGGGGCCACACAAATTTGGGTGGGATTTCATGTGTTTCAACTTGTGTTCATCACCTCTCATCCTGTCATTGGGCACCACTAAGAAGTGCATGGCTCCCTTTGTCATCATTCCTCCCCATCAGTACTTACCAGTACACTGATATAACCTAATGAAATTTAACAAGGGAAAGTGTCGAGTCCTGCATCTGGGCAGGAGCAACCCCAGGTTCCAGTATAGGTTGGGAAATTACATATTAGAGAGCAGTGTAGGGGAAAGGGACCTGGGGGTCCTGGTGGACAGCAGGATGACCATGAGCCAGCACTGTGCCCTTGTGGCCAGGAAGGCCAATGGCATCCTGGGGTGTATTAGAAGGGGGGTGGTTAGTAGATCGAGAGAGGTCCTCCTTCCCCTCTACTTCGCCCTGGTGAGACCACATCTGGAATATTGTGTCCAGTTCTGGGCCCCTCAGTTCCAGAAGGACAGGGAGCTGCTGGAGAGGGTCCAGCGTAGGGCAACGAAGATGATTAAGGGAGTGGAGCATCTCCCTTATGAAGAAAGGCTGAGGGAGCTGGGTCTCTTTAGTTTGGAGGAGACTAAGGGGGGACCTTATCAATGTTTATAAATATATAAAGGGTGAGTGCCATGAGGATGGAGCCAGGCTCTTCTCAGTGGCAAACAATGATAGGATAAGGGGTAATGGGATCAAGCTGGAACACAAGAGGTTCCGCTTAAATTTGAAAAGAAACTTCTTCTCAGTAAGGGTGACAGAGCACTGGAACAGGCTGACCAGGGAGGTCGTGGAGTCTCCTTCTCTGGAGACATTCAAAACCCGCCTGGACATGTTCCTGTGTAACCTCACCTAGGCGTTCCTGCTCCAGCAGGGGGATTGGACTAGATGATCTTTTGAGGTCCCTTCCAATCCCAAACATACTGTGATACTGTGATACTGTGATAAGTTCCCCCTGCCCGAGCCTTCTCTTCTCCAGGTTGAACAGTCCCAGCACTCCCAGCCTTTCCTCTCATCAGAGATGCTCCAGGCCCTTCAGCAGCAGTGGCCCTTTGCTGGACTCTCTCCAGTACGTCCATGTCTCTCTTGTACTGGTGAGTCCACCAGTGGATCCAGCATTCCAGATGCATCTCACTGGTGCTGAGTGGAGGAGCAGGATCACCTCCTTTGACCTGCTAACAACTCTTTGTCTAATGCAGCCCAGCAGGTTGGTGGTCCCCTTTGCACTGATCCTATTGCCTGAGGAGCACCCAAGTTCCAGTATAAGTTGGGGAATGACCTATTAGAGAGCAGTGTAGGGGAAAGGGACCTGGGGCTCCTGGTGGACAGCAGGATGACCATGAGCCAGCACTGTGCCCTTGTGGCCAGGAAGGCCAATGGCATCCTGGGGTGTATTAGAAGGGGGGTGGTTAGTAGGTTGAGAGAGGTTCTCCTTCCCCTCTACTCTGCCCTGGTGAGACCACATCTGGAATACTGTGTCCAGTTCTGGGCCCCTCAGTTCAAGAAGGACAGGGAACTGCTGGAGAGGGTCCAGCATAGGGCAACGAAGATGATTAAGGGAGTCGAGCATCTCCCTTATGAGGAAAGGCTGAGGGAGCTGGGTCTCTTTAGCTTGGAGGAGACTGAGGGGTGACCTCATTAATGTTTACAGATATATAAAGGGTGAGTGTCACGAGGATGGAGCCAGGCTCTTCTCGGTGACAACCAATGATAGGACAAGGGGTAATGGGTACAAACCGGAACACGAGAGGTTCCACTTAAATTTGAGAAGAAACTTCTTCTCAGTGAGGGTGACAGAGCACTGGAACAGGCTGCCCAGGGGGTTGTGGAGTCTCCTACTCTGGAGGCATTCAAGACCTGCCTGTGTAAGCTCATCTAGGTGTTCCTGCTCTGGCAGGGGGATTGGACTAGATGATCTTTCGAGGTCCCTTCCAGTCCCTAACATTCTGTGATTCTGTGTGATTCTGTGATTCTGTGACTCTCCAATGGAAGTGCTAACAACCAGGTCCTATGCTGCTGCAAAAACACAGCCCAAATGCCCTCTGAAATTGTAGCTGAGGAAGGAAAGAAGTGCAGCAAGTGGTTTTCCTGATCGTTTTCAGTTGCTTCTTGTCGAAGACGTCTCTTCCTCATGTGCCTTGAGTAACTCAGGCGCTCCTTTTCTGGAATTCAGCAGAAAGGCACTTGGGGGCCCCTCCATGGACTGGGGAGCTCCAGCTCTAAGCCCTGCCCCATGAGAAGATCTCTATGCCCTATACACTGGAGGGGAACTGGGGTATTTCAAGGACATTTGGGGCATTCCTGGTCTGTTATTATAACTTCCAACAGATTCACTTCTCTACCCTGTTCCCTCCGGGCCACGGGAGGAGCTGGGTGGGCTGATCATCTCAGGAGGGTCTCTGCCTGGGGTCTCTACAAGGACATGGATTTGATCTCTTCATCAGTTCTCTCTACCTTGGTTCATCAAGGCTTAGAGGAGGACTCCAGCCTCTTCACCTAGTCGCTGGCAGCTCAGATTGTCCTGACACTGAGAGAGAAAAATACCACCACTGTGATTTACCCTTGTACTACAGGCTCTGAAGAGGATGGGAGAGGTAGCACCCATCCTGGTCTTTGAGCAGCAGTCCCAGAGCAGCAATGCCAGTTCTGGGATATCCTGCACGCTGGAGCTACTAAGTGTGCTGGAAAGTCTGGGTTGCTCCTGGCATCTCCCCTTTGCCTGGTTGATTCTATCTTATAACACCACAGGGAGACAGAAACTGTCATCCCTGTTTTGTGGATGGGAGTTAAACTAAGGCGTAGCTATTCCCTAACAGCAGCCATCCTAAGATCACAGAGAAAGTCTGAGACAGGAGCTCAGTCCAGGCCCTATTTAATGAACCCTATTTAATGGTCTCCCTTCCCACTTACTTACTTTTTTCTGGATAAAAAAATAAACCATGTCACCATGTCAGTCTGACTTTTTCTTTAAAATAACTTTTTTTTTCTTTGGTACCAATGTACATCTTTCACTTTGCAGTGTGTCCTGCAGCAGATCAGTGTAGGCTACATTACAATAGGCAACCAAAACTGTTCCCAAAACAGCACTGTATTCCATCAAGAAAGCAACTATAGACTTTCTGGATATTAGCCCAAAGCTGGTATCTGAGTCATACCTGCTCGAATTTCACAACCAGTGTTTGGTCTGACAAGGGTCAGCCTGCTCTTCTCACCTGCTGTATTACCAAACAATTAATTTCTCAGCCAGGAACCGGGCTGTTGCTTGCATAGTCCATGGATATGAAGAAAATAAAGCTCTCTCTCACGTGCTTCACTATGGCTCACATGCTTGCTCTAAAATCATAACACGTCCACCACCCGACATCTGATGGTATAAAATGAGAGGCATGAGCAGTGTGTTAATGTTTCTAGTGCTACTGTGTAAATTGTTTCTGCTTCTTGAAAAGCAATGGCATTTCTGCAGAACCATAGCAGGGAACTGCTTGAGTGGGCATGGCAAAGGCCTTCAAAAATATTTACTCAGCAAAGTCAATACTGGGCTCCATAGATCTGGCAGAATGAGTCCTGTGAACTCATGCTACGCATGCCAAAATTGACGTGGAAAAAGCTTCTCTCCAGTGCTATCACTTGCTTTTAAAATATACCCTGCACAAATACAGCAAAACACAACTGGTTCCTCTGCAGCATTTGCTCTAATATTTTTTTCAGTGCGGTTTTGGTCCCTTGCCTTCTTATAACCAAATAACTCATCCAAACAATGTGGTGAGCTTTCCAACATGACGATACCTTGGAAAGCTCGGTGAAGAGCAGAAACGTTCATGAAAGTCAGACTTGATATATTTTTTAAAATCAAAATTTCATATCTTAATGAGCACAGTTCTTTCTGGAACTTTAGGCACCAATTTTGCTTATTTTATTGAAAACCAGATTAACCTAAATATTTTGAAGGGGAAAACCTTATTTCTTCTACCCCTCCAATATGTCATTTGTTTTCTTCTAGAAGGAAATTTCTGGTATTCCTCTTTGTATTCACACTGTTCATATGCCTAAAACAAAGCAGATATCAACTGAGTTTAAAAAAAAAGTCCATGACCTTTCCATATCAATATGTCTGGTTTTCTTAGCTGTAGCTCACAAAGAAGAGTCAAGTCCTATAGACTGATTTTTTGGGCTTTTTTGTCTGTTTAGCGTGAAATACTGCTGGTGTTATTGTGAGAGCAATAGCAACTGGTTTCATGTCACCCTAGAGAATCGCCTTTCAAGTATGGCACAAAAGAGCATTTTCTGCTTTCTCATATGGCATATTTTTGAATGAATGCACAGTTTAATTGCAACAACTAATTTCTACTAAAACAACTATGTGAGTCATTATTATTTTTGTATTTCCTTATTTTCTTGAAGACAAGTTATGTGGAGAGAATAGAGGGGTTCTTTTACCTCTGGTAAATGAAAAGGCCCTGTAGCTTGGTCTGAGTAGTGAGGCTGAGGGTTTCACCCTCCCTTAGCACTGAGAAGTGGCAGAAGCCGTCCTTTTCTTTCTGTGGGCAGGGGTATAAATGTTGTGATGTCCCCACCACTACCCTGTAACAAGTGAGCTGGGAAAAAGCCACAGCTTTCTCTGTAGGGTGGAGATGAGAGGAAACGAAGAGAAAGAACCAAGCCTCTGGGAGTACCTGGTGATTTGCTCTGAGGTGCATCCCAGCACAGCACACAGGGCAGCTCAAAGAGGCTCTTATCTTGGCAGCTCACTCTTGCTGTTGAATTACGGGGTAATGGCCCAGGCGTCTGGCAGAGCAAATAATCAACCCAAACTTTTTCCATATACACACAAACCTTGAGACAGAGGTGCTTGAACGAGTCAGCACTGACAAATAAAAAACGTGGTCCTCTTCCTGCAGATACCTCCGTTTCCTTGGCTCTGCTCTGTATTTTGAGGTCCTGCCATGTATAAAGAGGAGCCAGAGCAGCCCTTGGCTCAGTGCTTTCTCCAGGCATCACAGGCAGCTGAAGCAAGGTGCTCGATGCACTGGGCAGACCTGCTCGTCCTTCTCCCTGCAGCCCCGTACCAGCTGGCAGCTTTCCCCTTCGCCGCTGTCTTCCACTACCTCTGTGCCTCGGGGCACCTCTCTCTGACTGCCCGGTACGTGGTTGTCACCCCTGCTGCTGTGCTGAAGGCAAGTCATGCCTGTGAGTACTTTTGGGGGGCTCTCCTGACCAGAAGTCCAGCAGGATGCATGGTAGTGAGTCCCCACTGACTCAGGTAAGAATGTTTATATGGCTTGGATGTGAGCTGTCCCGAGTTCCCCCCTCTCTGCAGTGGGGCCATATACAGGTCATTAAGGACAAAACAGCTAGGCCAGACACTCCGGTGTTGCAAGAGATGGGTTTAAGGGTGTACCAGGATAAGCGCAGGGGCAAGGGGAGCAGGGCAGGGAATGGGGACTCTCTCTGGTGTGACTAGGATGGGGATCAAGCAGGGCAAGCAACGTCTGCTCCAGATTTGGCCCCCGTTCCTGCTTGCAGCCACGATGGCCCTGGTGATCCCTCAGCTCCATGAGAGGCCAAGAGACAGACTATAGGGGGACTGCAGAGGCTGCAGGACCCAGACTAAGCCCCACTATCAACACCCTGGCAGAAATTTCAAGCCCCATTTTCTCCAAAAGACAGCCAAAAGGCATCTGGTCTCTTCTAGGTACATATTCCTCCTCACTGGAGGATGTCTCCTTGCTGGCACAGCTATGGGCAGTTACACTGTATTGCTCCTCATCCCTGCTGCTGGTTCCGTGCTCATCCTCCTCTTCGTCAGCCCAGCTAATGCCCACACCTGGGTCTTCACCTTACAGATGTCCTGGCAGACACTCTGCCACTTGGCTCTGAGCAGCCAGGAGCTGAATGCGCAGGATGCCAGGTAACACCTCAGCTCTACCTCCTTCCCGTTCCTCCCCTTGGCAGGCTGGGGGTCCTCCCAGTCATTTTAAGAGGGTGGAGGTCCCCCCAGGCTAAACTGGCTCACTGGTCCACAGCCATCACTCTGCCCTCTGGCTCTGGCTGCATCGCTTTTTGTGGGCGATACTGTGGGCATGGCAGCGTGCTTGGGACATGGGACATCACATCCCCTGCATAAAGCCTTGCCCTGTGCCTTAATGTTCCCTTCCAGGGACTCTCGGCAGCTCTTGGGTGCTCTCTCCTTCCAGGCCAGCTGTCACCCTCTCTGCCATCATGCTGCTGACCCAGAAGGCAACATCTCTGGCCCTAGACATCCACGAAGGGCTTGTGTCACTCCAGCAGGGACAGGGGCTTCTGCAGCAGGTGCTGCCCCTCTGCAGCTACCTGCTCTTCTTCCCAGCCCTCCTGGGGGGGCCTCTCTGCTCCTTCAGCAGGTTTCAGGCCCAGGCTGAGTCCTGCGGCGCTCTCCCCATCCCACTGAGGGCAGCTGGGTGGCGATGCCTGGGTGCACTGGCGCTGCAGGGGCTGTGTGTGGGGCTGGCCAGGGGGCTGGGGGGCAGGCAGGGCTGTGCCGGCTGGGGCTGCCTGCCCCATGTGTGGGCACAGGCCCTGCCCCTCCGGCTGGCCTACTATCTGCACTGGGTGCTGGACGAGGCCCTGCTCAAGGTGGCGGGCTTTGGGCCAGAGGCAGGCCAGGGAGACCTTTCCTTCCATGACCTGTGGACACTGGAGACAACCCACCGCCTGGCTGTCTTCACTCGAACCTGGAACAGGAGCACGTCCCGCTGGCTGAGGAGACTCGTCTTCCAGCGCTGCCCTATCCAGCCACTCCTGGCCACCTTTGCCTTCTCTGCCTGGTGGCATGGTCTCCGCCCTGGGCAGGTCTTTGGTTTCCTGTGCTGGGCTGTCATGGTGGAGGCTGACTACCGCATCCATCCCTTCCTCAGCGCCCGGGCCACCACCCGTGGCGTGAAGCTCCTATACTATGGCACAACCTGGGTCTTCACACAGCTCATCGTTGCCTACATCCTGGTGGCTGTGGAGACTGAGAGCTTCTCCATGCTCTACCTGCTCTGGACTTCCTGCAGCAGCATCCTTCCCCTCTGCTATGGCCTCACACTGCTGCTGCTGCTGCTGTGTGCCAAGAAGCAAAAGCAGAATTGAGCCTGTCTTGGGCTAACCTGTGCGGCTGGTGGGGCACATCCCTGCATGCATGAGTACACAGGGTCAGAAGTGCTGTTGGCCAAGAAATCTTGTATTACAGCATCTCTGGAGAACCAGGTTGGCTTTTACTCTTAGGATATTCCCCAGCTTCAACTGATGCACTGAAACAGGGAGATATCACCAGACCATGGAGCAAAAGGGCTTCTAACAGCACTGCTTGCCCAGTTTGTCTGGGTGGTTTGGGTCTTGGCTGTATCTAGGAAGAACACAAACTCCCCGCCAAACTCATCTGTGCTACAAATGCACTGGTCAGCAACCGTGCCCAGCTCCTGGGATTCTGTCCTCCATGGGGATAGCAGGCACTTGCAGACAGCTGCCTTGCCACTCTTCTTGTGCACATGGACCACTGGGAACCTGTGGCACAGGGAAAGGGGCTGACAGAGTGTCTAGAGCCATCACAAGACAAGAAACACCCCTTTCTCCACCCAGCAGTACTACCAAGATGTGTGGTGCTCCTGTAGCAATTGCTCCTCAATACTGTCCCTGTGGCATGTAGACCCCAAGCTATGTTCCCAGTTAGACATGTCCTACAACCCCCACTCTCCCTGAGTGGGTGACATGCTTGGCCACCAGAGTGCAGGGTCAGCTGTGTCCCCTGCCACATGGAAAGAAGGATAATCCATCCCTCCACCATTCTTGCAGAAGATCCTGGGCACAGGGGCAAGGACACCTGCTAGGAAAAGGGGGACTGCTGCCCATGGTGTGCTGAGGTCAGCACAGGCAAGAGGGAGCAAACCAGCGAAGTCCTCAAATCCAGCTATAGCATTCAACCGAGACTTAAATGTCGCTTTCACCACAAGAGCTACACAGCAAAAACCCTCAAGTCCATGCATTTGCCTAGAACCCAAAATCCTAGGTCTGTTTAGGCTGGAGAAGAAGCATGAGCTACCATAGGGGAAAGTATCAGGAAAGCATGGAGCTAAGAGTTTCTGTTAATATGAGAGCAAGAAGCCAACCACCACATCTCAAAACAATATAGCTGAAAATGTTACAAGACTATTGTTGTCCTCTGGTCTGCTGGGCATGCTGCTGCAGGGCACCAGGACCAACACCAGAACCAGTCTCAAGCACCCAAACTCAAGGGAAAGTATTTTGATCATGCTAACATCCCACACCATGCAGGCCCTGTGTCAATACCTGGATCAGTTTTTGTCACTAAGCTGAAACTCAGCATGGAAAATGGATCCAACCTTGGTTTATGTGGGCTGGTTGGATGTTCAGCTGCTTCTCGAGTCCTGCTGAGTACCCAAGCTTCGCAAGCCACTTGCCCCACATATTATCTCCCTATTACCAGCACAGATTGAATTTGGCCGTGCCCTGTCTCCTTCAGTGCTGTCCTGCAGAGCTGCTGCCAACTTACTCCCTACATCCATGCTTACAAACCAATTAAACTCTTCATCTTCTCTCTGAAAAACATGCTGGGTTCCTTCAGGCAGGTTCTCCAGCTGTTTCATCACTCCGCTGGCACATGGGAGACTACATAGAGCAAGCCAGCACCAGACTTTCCACAGTCATGTGTCCAGAATGGTCCATAGGACAGCGGTTCACAAGCCAGAAGGCTCCTGCCCCCTGTGCTGGAGGGAAGTGGACCCCAGAGTCAGATGCAAGAAAGCCAGCGTATAAAAAAAATCCCTGACGGCCACAGTTGGAGTCATCCCACATTCTTTCAGCAGGCAAGGACATGCGTGGCCTCCTCCCTAAGGCAATCAGAGGAAATTCATTGCAAATGGGTGCCCAGCCAAGGAACCATCCCCTCCCATCAGCAGCAACCACAGCCAAACAGATAAACAAACAAACAAAAAAATCCAGGTGAGAAGCCTGGAAAAGGTTCACAGAAAGTGTATGAAGTGTCAAAAAAACCTGAGGAATTAATATTCCCCCAAGAGAGCAGGATGGATCTGGAAGTGAATCAAGGCTGGAGGAAAGCACTCACAAATTTCACCCCATTTTGGGCTGGAAGTGGGGTAGCTCAGCTAGTGACCTACCCCTTCTCCAATAGCTGCAGAACTGGTGTCAGGAGCAGGGCAGCTCATCTTCGCCTCCTGTTGGGGCGAAAGAGAGTAAAAACAGCCCACAACCTTTTGGAAAATCAGGCTTTCTGTGCAGCAGCACAGCCTCTCTACCAAGCTGGATGGCTGCTATACTTCTGGATGGAGGGAAAGGGGCTAGAGAGAGTCAAGCCAGCTTCTTCCTCTTCCATCGTGCTGCTCTTACATTGCATCTATTGGAAAAGCATGTTTGCAGTTCACCCAGCTGTATTCATTTCCAATTCAAACACCAACAGCAGTAAGACCCTCCCAGATCACAGGCAAGTGGCCCCAACCTTTTACATGCCAGCTCATCTTTCAATAAAGAGGTTAAATAAATGCTAGACACAGGGACAGGTGAATTACCAGGTGAAAGAAGGAAGCTGGAGGGATGGAGAAAGCAAAGCATCTGGCCCTGACTTTCCCCCCAAGGCCTTGGAGGCGAATTGGGGATTTTCCATTTCATTAACTTTACAAGGGGTAATTCCCAGCATGCAGCATCAACCTCATGAGCTCTCTCTCACCCTTTCACAATCAACAGCCTGCACAACTGCACCACTAGACAGGAAAGCCATGCTATATTAGTATCTAAGGTAATAGGCAGCCGATAGAGTTGCCTTCAGTGGAAAATACAGCCGATATGCAGAAAAAAGCAGTATTTTTTGGTTTTAAAGTGAGAAAAAAAAATGGATGCCAAAACCCACAAAAGATGTGAATTTGAAATCCCTTCCTGGTTCTCCCTTGCAAAGGAACATTATGTGGATTGCTTCTGCTCCCCAGGAGAAGCAGCCAACCGTTCGTCCCTGCTGCCTGCTCTGGAGAGCAGTGGTGCTCCTTGGCATAGAAATTGTGACGCTTTAGGAGGGGTAGGGATCAAAGGGCTGTCCCACAGGCACAGAAATCAACTCAAGTACATTGTGTTCATTAGAAACATGCACACACGCAAGCGGTTGTTTATTAGTCCATAGACTTACCATACCAAATTTAAAAAAAAAAAAACAAAACCAAACATCCCCCAAATTGGGGTAGGTTCCCAGTTTTGCCTGCTCCCAAATTAACAGTGCTGAGTACTAAATGTGTCTTGTGCATTCTGGTGGGAGTGCAGGGCAGGAGCTGAACATGAGATTCAAGCCTCTCGCGTGTAAAGGGGCTGAGTACATTCAACCACAAGGAGCCCTCAGCTGCCTCCGAGATGCAGCCAAGGTCAGAGCAGCTGCAGCAATTTCAGTGTGTGCAACAGGGAGGCTGGCTCAGCAGATGCCAAGTACTGGCAGCACAGCCAGTCCTCCAGTTCAATGCTCCGCTCCATGTCCACAGCCCTCTCAGCAAACTTCATCATGAGCAGTGCACGCTTCATGTCCACCCAGTTCTGCAGCACCTGGCGCAGGGCTTCCTCCTGGCTGAGGGGCTGCTCGGTGAGGTCTTTCCGGGGACCCCAAAGCAGACACTGCAGCATCCGCTTGGCCTCGGTGATCCGCACACGCTTGATGGGATCTGCTTCCAGCAGCAGGTGAGCCAGCTGCTGGAGCCCCCGGGAGTAGATGGACAGGGTGGGCAGAGCAGGGAGGTCCTCAGGGCTGTACTCCTGTCCCCTGAGGTGCACCTTCTCCTCGAAGGGGTTGGGCTGGTGCAGCAGCTCATAGATGAGAATACCAGTCTGAAACTCGTCAAACTTCTTGTACTGAGAAGCCGACACAATCTCCGGGGCCAGTCGGGCTTGACTCTTCTTCAGTTTGGAGTCTCCAGTTCCTGGCTTCTGTTTGGCCTTCAAAAAATTGCTGATGATGAGGCGGGGTAAGTGTTTGTCATCTTTGGCTTTCACACAGCTCATGGGGGGCTTGCAGGGGACAAGCAGGAGATTCTCCAGACACAGGTCACGATGGATGATACCATGCTCTTTGAGATGCTCCAGGCCATTGCAGAGCTGGAGGAGCAAGAAGCAAACACGGCGCTCATACAGCTCAGGCTTGGCTTGGTGCAACATCACTGAGTCCCTCACGAAGTCAGCAGTGGTCTGGCTTGGCACCTCCCGGGTAATGACCACCACACAGTCATGTTCACTGGCAGTGCGGGAGGGATGGAGGCCATCCCCAGGCATGCTTTTCCCCACGTCTGGGGCCAGCAGCATGCTGGAGGGGACAGAGGCCACAAAATGCCCACAGTCCTGCTGGATGTTGAAGTGGACTGGCACTGCAGGGCTGCAGTATGAAGCAGCCACCTTGGACTCCTGGGTTTTACAAATCTGCGAGGAGAGACCAAAGGAAAAGTCTTATCAGTCAGTGACAGAGACAGGGCAGAGACGAGAAGTTTGGAGGTAGGTTCCTAAGCTGAGATTTGCAGATGCTAAGGGAGACATCAGTAGAAGCAGTGTGCACATTGGTCTCTTTAGTACTTTAAAGTATCTCCTGGTTTGAGGATCATTTTCTCACTGCAACAACCCAACCTCAGCAAACAGATGCCCGGGTTGCATCTCTGGGCACGCTTCCTTTGCCAGGCAAGGGCCAGTATTTGCAGGAGGGAGGAAGAAGATAGCCCTCCCATGAGTAACTTCCAGAGATTTTGTTTCATTGCCAACAGAAGTGACACAGCTTTTACAACATGGATGTCATCGAGATTCTCCCCTGCAACCCAG
This sequence comes from Columba livia, assembly GCF_036013475.1. Taxonomy (NCBI): domain Eukaryota; kingdom Metazoa; phylum Chordata; class Aves; order Columbiformes; family Columbidae; genus Columba; species Columba livia. The sequence continues at coordinate 47,401,800 of NC_088605.1, forward strand.
GGGACATTTTGCAGAGGGAAAAGTAGAGACAGTGGCAGAAGATGTGCTGCCGACATCTCTGGAGATGGTTAACGCTTGCCTGAATGAGGCCCCTTGCGACATGACATGGCTGTGAGGGTGGCCCTGTCTGGAGCAAGCGGTGGACAGAGACTGCCAGCACTTTGTTCTCACCTAGCCCTTGTCTGGTCCTACGCCCTGGAGCCACTTTCACATCCTCCTAAAACATTTGGCTTCCTTATTTCAGCAACTACTCTCAAATCGCCGACCAATGGCTAATGTACTCATCAGCACAGGGAAGAAATACCAGAGAAAAAGTAGGAGCTGACAACAGGCTTACAAATCAGTGAGAGGGCAGCAAACTTGAGGGGGAAAAGCATTTTATAATCTGGATTCTCTTAAACCCACATGACTTTTATTTCATTTTGTTCTGTATTTTAGCTTTATGACTGCATTAAAGACTAAACAAACTCAAACCCAGGTTTATTATAGGAGTATCCATTAGCTTATGGGGCCTTCTGGCATTTCTATTATACATTTTTTTTTTCTTTTATTTAGTGATGTATTTATATCTCACCCACAGGAATCAGCAACAGGCTGAAACTCAGCATAAAAGGTTTCAAACCCTGAAGCATGCCACTGCCAGTCACAGCATGCGTGCAAAATCAGACAAGAAATCAATTTTGCCTCCGAGTTAAAATAAATGCAAGAATAGAGAGGAGTTGGAGAAGTGGGCTGCTTTTGTATTCCTCTAGCAAGGGTCTGAATCTAGGCAGTTGCAGGTAATTCACTCAGATGAAATCATACTGTGGAAATGGGGCATTTTACATTCTTATTGTCCTTTCTGTTCTAAACAAAAATACTCTGCCATGGCCACATGCTTATTTTGTGGGAAGACAAGCTTTGGAGAGCTAGGCAGACTGCAGATTAACACAGCAGGCTGCAGGAAGACACAGAAGGTCCCCAAAGGTGGCAGAGACCTTCCAGCCCTCTACTGATCAAGCCTGCTTGTTCCTCCCCACATAGCAAAGATGTGTAAGGCTTAGCAAAAGGGGAGAAACTCCTGAAAGAGAGGAGTCTCTGGAAGAATAACTGCAACCAAAGATGGGGAGATCTTTCGTGGCCAGCCATTCCTCCTGACTTTGGCTGCACCAGAGGCATCCTCCATGCAGCAAGCTCCAAGTAGGAGCCTGGACCTGACTTAGTCATGCATCCTTAAGTGGAGAAAGAAGCCGAGGCATGGAGCATATCTTGGCTTAATTCCTCTAAAGCTATTTCATGTAACCCTGGCTCATTCTAACTGTTTTATCCATATCCGTGTCTGCCTGTGCACAGCCCAAACTCTGGCTCCTGCTGCTTAGCAGGCTACTTGGCTCAAGTAATATTGTGTGCCCATTTAGAGCTCTCCAAGTCTAAATGTAACTACAACTCCATAATCTCTTTCATGTCAGAAAATCTGTACCAGAATCCAGGAGGCAGAGCTAGGAGTCAGACAGTTGTAAAGCTTCATGATTCTCTATTTTGGCTACCAAAAGGGAGATGGCACGCAGGAACACTGCGGGAGGTATACATGTGCACATGTGTAAACATGTACATGACTTGACTTTACGCCGGCGCAGAGTATGGCCCTGCCAGAGTGTTTTTTGCTTTGTTAAGGTGCTCTGTAGCACACCAAGGGCACCGAGTAAGACCACATCACGTGCAGGGACACAAAGGCAGTCCCGTTCAGAGTCTGAAATGGCTGTTTGTGCCTGGACAAGAATTCACACACCTCAGCCATAGTGGTGAGCCTCTGAACCCCACCTAACATGGCAGGCAAGAGCAAAGGTGTGTGCATGTCACTGGGAACCACAAATTAAAAAGAAGCACAACAGATCACCATGAAGTTCTTGGGTTTCCTGAGGAAAGTTAAGACTTATTTAGGTATAAAAGGCAAGAGAAGCTGCTGCTCTGAGTGCTGGACTAGGGGTATTGGTAGAAGATCCCATCTAACTCCATTCTGGCTATTTACAGCCCCCCTGTTGAGTTGGCTGTACTTCCTTTAGAATATCAACTGGCTTTAAAGCTGCCACGTAACTAAGCATCCCCTTGGGGTTCATAATGGTGGAAACTATTCAGCAAAGATTTTTTTTTTCCTTGCTTAATGCATCTCTGACAGTGTTCTTTTGGGAATTACTTTAGATTTTGAAAACAAGCTGAAGAGTAAGCAGCAATGAGATGCCCTAGGGTTAAGTCAGAATAGAAATCAAAGGCTCTGTATTCAAGTAGTAACATGGGTGAAGAATCCCAAATCCATGGGATGTGCATGAAATGGGTTGGATAAGCTTACTTACCCAGGTTCCAAAGAGCTGAACTATTGCACCTCAAGTTTCCATTTCAAACATGGATTCCACAGAATTACAGGAAAAAATTCCAGACCTGACCTTAACAGTATGTATAGGTCAGCCTCACATTGTTTAATCGAGACCTGCAATATCTTGACAATGCCTGTGGTTTCAATACGATATAAGCACTCACATGGTTTCTGGGTCAGACCTTACACTTAAAAGGCAAGCAGAGGCAAAAACGCTGTCTTTTGAACGGCCTTTCATCAGCTTGTGTCATCAGAGGCAAATGCCTTTAAGTTTACAACACAGTATTTGCACAAATACTTTTTAGAGATAAACTGGTTGGGTTGCAGACCCTACTAGTCTGCAGCAATAAGCATCTGACTGGCATTTGTTACAACAGAAACTACTTCTCTAAATTAACCTTTACAAGGGGCAGGGGAAAAATGGCAATTTTTGAAGGGCTTTTGCTTGCCAAACTTCACCTGTGAGAAAGACAAGCAGAGAAAACAGGCCATTGTGTGCTGATGGTCCTTCTGAAAGGTGTACCATTAACTCTGCTTCCCACTCTCTCATTCAAACCCATACACCAGAAAGGGGAAGAAAGAGGCTCAAAGGTTCAATCCCAGTTCAGCTACAGAACCCCACACAGCCTTGGACCTTGCAGCTGTTTGCCTCTTCCTCTCAACTGGAAGATGGAGATAAGGTTCGGGTTGCCCAAAGAGGCGGTAGATGCTCCATTCCTGGAAACATTCAAGGCCAGGCTGGATGGGGATCTGAGCAACCTGATCTGGTTGAAGATGTCCTTGCTTCTTGCAGAGGGGTTGGACTAGATGAGCTTCGAAGGTCCCTTCCAAGCCAAACAATTCTATGTTTCTATGAGAAGCCTGGGTACCTCCTGGGCATGGGCTTACCTTCACAGCATAGGTGGTAGAAGGGTCCTTGGAGCAGGTGGCACAGTAATATATTGCATCCCCCGAATCGCAGCAGGGCTTGTTGCACGCCAGCTTGAAGAGTGACCAGTTGTTCTCGCTGAAGCGCAGCTCGTTCTTCTGTTCCCGCATGAAGCAGTCCTCACATTTGGCAACCAGGCGGCGCAAGGACTCAGCATAGAGGGCCCCCAGCTTGGTGTATACCCCCTCCTTGCTGTCAATATTGCTCAGGAGGTTGTGGAGCTGGAGGCTGGAGCCTGATGACACCTGGCTGGACACACTGAGCTGCGAGTTTGAAAGGGACTGGAGGTTTCTGCTAGGAACACAAGCCCTTGTGCTCTTACCAGTGTCTGAGCCCCAGCAGCTGTTTCCTTTGGAGCCTTTCTCCAGGGACTCAGAGGAGGAGAAAGCTCCAGGGTGGCCCCCCAGGCTGGCTGAGTGGCCGAAGGGAGGCTCCTCTTGGCGGCAGACATTGCTTTCTGAGTGGCTGACATTCAGCCTGGGGCTGGCAGCACCTGAAGATGCCTGTCCCCCAAAAAAGCCATCTGGGGAGGACACAGTTCTGCTGACTGTCTTCTTCTGGGGCAGAGGGGGCGGGCAGCTGGGGGAAGAGGTGGGACCATCCTCTCCAGAGGCAGGAAGGAAAGGGACAGGGGGAAACATTTGGCTTTCAGCTGGAGGGGGCGAGTGATTCGGCTCAGACGAGTGCCCTAGGAGACAGCAACACACAAGAAGATGCCATGATAGAGTTGCAGCCTGAGAGTGCAGGTCCTTCTCCATGTGGTAAAATACTGGCACAGGTTGCCCAGAAAGGTGGTAGATGCCCCCTCCATAGAAACATTCAAGGCCAAGATGGATGGGCTCTGAGTAACTTGATCTAGTTGGAGATGTCCCTGCTTGTCGCAGGAGGATCGGACCAGATGACCTTTAAAGGTCACTTCCAACCCAAACTATTCTATGATTCTATGTCCGTGCCACCCTGACAGGCCACCTCCCCAGGGAACAGAGCAGCAAGCCAGGTTACATCAAAACCAATCGCACAGTCCTCATCTCTGCAAACCTTCACTGAAGTGATTAGGGATTTAATCCACTTTAATACAGCAGGTTTGCAAAGCAGGCTGCAACCCGACTTCTGGAGAAATGCACCCCACAAAACCACTCCCCTACAAACTGCATACACAGTGGTAAAAAGCTAGTAGCGGGTAAATATTTAAGCTGTGGTGTCATGCACTAAGAGGTAAGAACGAAGCACTCAGGGATATGAGGACAATCTCTTAAACAAAGCCCGTTTCCCCTGGGAACTGCCACCCAGTGCTTCAGCAGCGTGGTGTGATAAGGAATGACTCACACCACATAGCCCCAGCTCAAGTGTGACCAGAGTAGCCCAAGAGGTGTATTGAACTTGTCTGTCTGCCTCACATTGGGTAAGGATCATGGGGCAAGGCCTGGGATTTTGGCAATTTCCATCCTCCTGAAAAAAATCTGGCCTCCCCCCAAGCCACTGCCTGTCCCCCAGCTTATTGACAGAGCTCTTTGCTCAGAAGATTTGGATAGCTGGCTGATTTCAGGCAGCTGTAGCAGCTGTTTTCCTACCCAGGCCAGACTGCAGACAGGTAATCCAGTTGCATGTCATGGAAGAAGGGGAAAAAAAAAAAAAAAAAAGATTTTACATTGAAATAAAGAGCAATAATTTCAGGTTATGGAGACAGAATGAATGTGGAGTGGAGAGGTCTGCAGGGAAAATTAAAAGAAGAGACAATTATTTCAGAGAATATTCTACATCACTTGAAGGACAGGCTGGACTCCTGATAAACTCGAGCTCTGCTAACACCTAGCGTGCAAGTGTAGGCCTTGAAAGGTGCATGGTGGGCTTTCTGCTCCATGCAAGCCCAACAGACAGCGGGATCTATTGCTTTCTTTGAACCCAGCTTCCAAAGCTTTAGAGTGGTAGCATGTCACCCCTCCTTCTCACAAGGCTGCCGGTGAGAAGGTTCAGCTGCCAGAAGGCACTTCCTCACAGTGGATTTCTGCTTGCCCTGCAGGAATGCCCTGGGGCAGTTTGATATCACCCTGCAGCAGGCACTTGTCTCAGTCACAAGTCACAGCCCAAGTGACTCACCAGCTCTCATGTACCACCTCCAAGTGCAGGGGCTAGGATTCCCGAGCTCCCAGCCTGTCCTGGCGTGTCTGTGCAGTGTCACATGTGGCTCATAGCCGTACCAGCTGTGCCAGAGCAGCAATCCCTGTTAGCTGCTCACCACCTGAGACCACATGAGGTGGGGCAGGTCCCCTAGTTCTCAGCTACCAGAGTTGATACTGACACAATCTGTCCCTATCTCACCCCACAAGGGTTTGTTAGCATGACACATCAATTTTCATTAGTCACCTCCCCTGCCAAGACTGCCTGTACGCTCCTGTTGTAGTACACCCCACCCCAAGCAACAGTGTTGAGAGGCACCCCAGGAATAAGCAGCACTGATTTTGGCTCCTACTGAAGATGAACTTTCCATTCAAGGCAGTTTTGCCACCCCAGCTCTGATAACATCCTCAGAAACAGCTTTGTAGGAAATGTTGTGAATCAGAACATTTCTTTTTGCCCTAGTTCTGGGGTGCTGAGCTATCTGACTCCTGTCGGACCCTTGCCCCAGGTGTCTACTCACATTGGACACCCAGTCACTGAGCAATTGACTGCTCTCCAGTTTCAGCTGCTCTCCAGCTGCATAGTTAACTAACCATGGAAACCATGGCTCAACAAGACATGACCCAAGCTTTAGCAAAAACCCAGACATCTGCATCATAACCTGCCTGGTCCACAGGAAAGATCCTGTCTGTTAAAACACTGTCAAAAGCCACAGGCAGGGATGGTTCAGTGCGGCATCTCTCGCTGCTCCTGTCCAAGGGGCTTTGACAGAGGGTACAGCCAAGAGAAATTCTTCGGCGTGCAGCCCAAATGCAACTTAACAGGGGCACCTCTGCCAGGACATGCAGCTGAATCCCCATTTCAAGAGGCAAGATTTACTTGACAGACAGAGTCTTACAGAACAAACGTCAGCACTGGAAGCTTTGGCAACCAGTCTGCACGCCTAGCCCACATGTGCCAAACTGCTCTTACCTTTTCTTTTACGTGCTGCTGGGCTCTGCCCCAAGCACAGGTTAACAAATGAAACCCTTTCACAACTTGCTTAACGGTTCTCTGCACCTTCAGTGTAGAGCCCTTCTGCGTGTCAAGGGCTTAAAAGCTTCCTCTCCTTCATATTTTAACATCTGACAGCATAGCCAATTAACGTGAGCTCACCCCACTCAGTGATTGACTGCATAGCTTCTTGCTTGCATCAGCAAGAGAAACTACATTTGGGTTATTCATCTAAAAACTCAGCTTTCCTGTTGCTACTGTTAGCAGAGGCAACCTTCTTGTCCCATGTCATTTTGACAGCAAATTGCTTCTGTGCCCAGCAAGTAAAGTTCCAAGATCTGTGAGGTTTTTTTCCCCCTCTACAATTTCCTGGCATGGTGTCACTCTCAGACTCCAAGTTAGTGGTGGAAAAATGGAGTTTCCAGAGCTCTGGCTCTTAATTTTATTGCTGAACGTTGTTGCTCTTGGAAAGACAGAACTTCCACTACATGAAGGCTGCTTTTGCAAAGGAAATACTTTCTGAGCTGTTGAACACGTTAGCGCATGTCTAAGTTACGCACTGATGAGAGAAGTGACTTCATAGTAAGTATTTTTTAAGCTCAGTTAAACGAGTGCAGGCAGATTTTTTTCCTCTTCAAGAAATAACTGGGAACACAATGAGAGGGAGAGAACACCTCTAGCAGAAGAGTCTTCCTGGTAATCCCCAAATCTGTGGAGGATTTTCTGTGGCAGGGCTACTTGTGACCTTGTGCAATGCATGAGGCACAAGCAGGATAAGTACAATTGCTTTATGGTGGAGGTTTTATCCAGACAAGAGGAGAGCCACTGGATTAATGATTTTGGCATTTGCCAAATTAAAGAGGAAAAAGCCCATGATGTTGGCCTGATTCTGTGATATTCTTCTTAAGTGCATCAAGAAGCAGAATGATAGGAAAAGTAGAAAGACGAAGGGTTGCTGGGGGAACTAGGTGATGGGATTCTCATGATCCCTGCTCTGAAGATGCTTCCCCAGCAATGGGACTCAGGATAGAGGTAACTCCTTTCTCAGGAGTTAGGTCCAACACTACTTCTGCTACCTCAGGTCCAACACTACCTCTCCCACACCTGACGGTCACTTACGGCCATCACTGCCAGTCTGCGTGTCCGAGTCGAGGCTGTCACTGGAACCAGCTGTGAAGCTGACATGGACGGTCCTGAAAGGTGAGCTGAGGCTCTCGGCAGAGCTGTTGCTGACCCTCTCCAGCTCAGCGTTATTCGGGTTCATCTTCAGAGCGTGCCTAGAGAGAGAGAAAGAGTCAAGAAACAGATGGCAAAAGATACCCTGTGTGCACTTGTGCATGGAGACTCAAGCCGAGAGCAGCCTTAGCTTGATCCCTGCACACCCAGACACTGTGCAGCCCTTTATCATGCCACCACTGGGAAGTGGGGACCCACCACTGTTTGCCTTCAGTGAAGCTCTCAAGGGAAGGGAGTGGCATCACTCCTCCCATTTTACAGAAAGGCAGGCTGAGGCTGGGTGTCAGAACCCAGTTACTTCATGGTGGAGGCATAAGTGGGAGATGAGTCTGTCCCTAGCAGCTGTTGTCTCCTCAGTGCATCACAGTAACAACTGGCACCTTCTGCCTCTGCAGAAAACAAGTGTCTCCCAAACTCAGGGCCTACCATGCAACTTTTAATGTAAGACCTACAGTTTTCCATGCAGCTTCCATCTAAATAAATAAATTAATAAAACCATAAACTGGGCTTACAACCTGTCAGGTCACAGTTTAAGTGATCAGTTGTAGGCAGGCAGGACTTTTTACTAAGATAAGTAATTTCCCCTGCATTTTCTTCATTTTTTGCTCCTTGGAAAACAGCAGAAACTGTTGAAATCAGGCAACACATCAGAGCACAAACACTCCTAGGTTTGGTACCATTCAGACCCTCTATTGACCAGCAAATGAAGGTTATTTGTAAATATTTTTTAAGTAAAACTGCCAATCTGCTGACAAAATTCAACGTGTTGTTGATTAGGAATGTGAAAACATTAGTGGCAGACTTGTAAAAAAGAAAAAGGACTTCCACCAGCTATCTTGCCGGAAGGTATCCAGTATTTCCTAATCAGATGGCTGAATGGCTGCTGAGAAAGACAAACAAAAGACGTGCACGACCGTTTTCTCATGGCACCCTATTCATGCACACAGGATCCCTCCTCTTCCAAAACCCTCAAGCACAGCAAAAGCCATGAGCAATTTTTATTTGAAGACTGAGAAATGTTTAGCTCCCTATCCAGACAAATCACTTACTCTTGTGTTCTTGTGTCCACACCACCACATGGAAAGCAGAGAGTATGAGAAGCCCGGAAGAAACTTCTGCCAGACTTCCTCATTTGCCTCAGCAGCCTCGGTCTAAATATACTCAGGGGCTGATGAAAATACAGCTCTAAAAACCACCTCAGGTATAGCTCAGCAGACACTGGTCTTGCACCAGTGATGAATTCACCACGGCAGCCCTCTTGGAGACGACTGACAAAACCTCACCGCACAAGTCACAGTTAAAAAATGGAGTGTGAGAGACACATTGAGGCTTTTAGCTCCATTATGACTAAGGCTGTCGAAAGTAACCAACTGCACTGAATTACTTTTTCTTTTCTTCTTTTTTTTTTTTTTTTTATGATAAAGATATATCTTTATCCTACAACTTTCTCAGACACTTAACGTTTAGTCGTTTGAGGGACAAAGAGGCACGGATGCACACCCATGCCAGTGTGCTGCCTGACCTGGCAAGAATCAAGGAAGCGTTTGAATCCATAAGAAAAGATTTTGCAAGAGAGCTGGCTCAATTTGCACAGATGAGAGGTTTTCTAATACATTCCTCCCTTGCCTCCCCCACCCCCAAGAAAAGTCGGTGCATTTCAGCTTCCTTCCCATTGCTTAAATACAAATCCGCAGAGCTGCCTTACCATTCCCGCACTCAGAGAGAGATGGGACTTTGCTCAGCGAGGTCCAAGGTCCACCCCACACAGACACACCTATTCCTCCAAGCAACCTGGGTGTAACGCCGAGTCTGCCAGAACCCAGCCGGCTGCTGAGCTCAGCGGCACAGTGAAGTCAGATGTACAGAGAGCCCCGTTTCCTCTCTCCCCGTACCGCCGTGACTTATGTAAAATGCAGTTCCTGAATAGGCACACCGAAATAGAAATTGTTTGCTGCTTAAACGACATCCTGCTCTTGTTTCAGATGTTACAGCCGGGCCAGCTAATGCTGCCTGGAAATACCTCCGCTTTACATCACCCTCTCTGCTTTACATCTCTCTCTCTTTTCCTATGAGCTGCTTGAAGCCCAGGCTGCAGCCTGCACAGATTAAAATAGCACCCACTATACCAAAGAATTACTGAAAACATTTGCTAGGGCCAAACTCCCCCATTTCAGTAAAATTCCACCCCAAGAGCTGAACAACTCAATTGCTGCAACAGCCTGTGGGAATCCTGATTTACAGCTGACCTAACTCCCTCAGGTTTCCCGGTGTTCCTTCCACCATGCGTGACTGCAAGGACACAGGTCACTGTTTTCCATCTCCCCCTTGTCACCAAAGGATATTGGAAATAAAGAACATCAACCCATTTTAAACCTGAAGAAATCACTGGAATTGCCCCCCCACTGGCTGGCTAATATCTGCAAGCTTCACTCCCCTTCAGAGAGATGTAGTAGTGGTTAATTCTCCCCTATTTCAAAAATCTGTGCTCAGCACCTTAAATGTAAACGGCAACTTCAAGAGCAGCACCAGAGACTCCCCATGTGCCTAAAGAACAGGTCACAAAAGTCAGTCTCCCAATCTAATAACCTAAAAAGATGGGATTTACAGCTCTGCAAATTATTTGGGCAACTTTAAATACACTGCAATCACTCAACACTCTCTGTGCAACACACTGACATATTCAAGCTACCCTTCCTGTTGACTATTCCCCCGCTTTCCCACCCTAAACAATTTCATCCAGCTGGCTCTCTGCACAATTCCCACAGTCCTGACTAAAACAAGTCAAAGTTGAAAACAGTAGTCTTGTGTTAAAACAAACAAACAAACACACACACAATAAAACAAACAAACAAACAACCACCCACCCTAGTTTGGAGTTCCATAACATTGCAAATGCCCCACATTGCATCTCCAGCCAGGGCATTCTTTGTCTTGCTATTGATTCATATTTGAATGGTAGACTTGTTTTTAATTTCACATTTCTTAACAGTTCGGTGTCCCACCTGACACTGCTGTGGGACTCCAGCATCACTGGCTGAGCACTTTGCACTTCTCAGAGAGAGTGGAGATGAGCACCAAAGCATCGCTTCCCTCACCGCAGCAGATGCATGTGCCTTGGGATATCAGCCCTAGGATCCCTTTGGACTCCAGGCATGCCTTTGGCTTGAATTCCCTGCCTGAGATTTGGCACGTGCATCTGGCTACATTCCAAAAGTGTAAGGGGCAGGGAGGCTGAGAGGGGGGGAAGGCCACTCAGATGCAAGAGCTGCGAGGCTCACACTTGCCTCTTTCCAGTGGTCATCATGCGTGCAGCCTGTTGTCAGTAGCAGAGGCTCCATCACAAGGAGCACCCGCTCTGCAGCCCCATCACAGGGGTTTCCCAGCCTTGCTGTGCCAGCAGGAGGGGTTGGCTTCCTCGCAGCACGGGTGACAGGGCTTGGACAGATAATGGAGATTATGAGATTTATAAATCATGCGACTGGGGAAGGAAGCAGAGGAGAGCAGAGAATACACACAAACCACATGCCAGGAGAAGGCTGTTGATAACAGCAACAGGACACCCCCTCTAAAAATAAAATACTGGAACTAGCGTATGGCAGAGAGAAGAGCCAGACTACATTACGGCATCAAACACAACACATGGCTGGTCATAATTATTTCACAAGAGGAAGTACCGTTGTACCATATGCTTGTCTATCATGAAACATGAATAATTATATCTTCCTCCTCCCTCCACTGCTGTGTCTTCCAACATCTTCCCCTGGGTGCACAGGGTGGTTAAAAACCAGCATACAGGATTTACAACACTTGGGGCTTGGTTTTGTACTTGTCCCTCTGCTACCAGCTGGCAAAGGTGGGGAAAGCAAAATTGAAGTGAGGACCTCACCTCTCCTCCCTGTACCGAAACGTTTTATGTAGCACAGGATAAGCTGAAGCAAGGGTTTGGAATCAGAAGATGCAAGGGGAAATTCAGATGGGGTGCAGAATTAAGATGGTAAATGGGTCAAAAATTAAATGCTCCCATGTAGTGAAGAGGACAACAAATCTCATTTCAATTTCCAACTCTGCGCTTTTTTAAGTGGTAAGATAGGAAACAGAAAAGCAAATGGCTTTCTTTTTAAAAGAAACAATCTCTTCTAAAAGATTGGCTGATAAAACAAAACCTTTTAAAAATGATCCACTGGCAAAAGCAGCATGAGAAATTTCTGATTAGTTTCAAACAAAAAACACAGGGGGAATTCAAAAGGTACATTACCTCCCTATCCTGGAGTGCAATTCTCTCTCCTGTTTGATTCACACCCTCCCTTATTTGCTTTATATACTTATTTAATTATCAATTATGGATTTAAATGGATTCCATCTAGAGTTTTTTTGGGCGGGAGTTATTTATTATTATTTAACTTATTTTTTTAAATAATAATAAATCTGGCTTGTCCTAGACTAAACACAGCAAGTCCCTGCTATCATCCAGTCATGGAGAAAAGGATCAAAATTTGGGACCTGCATGATATCCACTTGCATTTGTAATTGCCACAGTGGCTCCATATAGCCAGTCTGCTTTTGTCAGCAAGGTATACCCTGACACCAAGGTCCAAAGAGAAATGAGTGCCTCAGAAATGGTAAGAAAAGGGGAATATTCTGTTCTAGTTGCAGCACTGCTCCATCTCAGAGCAGTTCTGGGCAAGAAACACAGAGCAGTCCCACCAGCCAGCACCACCTGCCCAGCGACGAGCAAACCTGGCTCCTTTCCTGGTGATCAAATTCCCAACATCGTCATTTTTTTTGTAACACTTGTTTTCTGTTCCCTTTGGCAAAAGGCAGCAGCAGCACCACAACATGCTATGTGGCACATCTCAAGCTCACTGGGCTTGGCTGTTTCCAGAGATGGCAGGTGTCAAGATATGCCATGCTAAACACCTTTGTTACCCACGTGAGCGCATTCAGCAAATCTCAGAAGCTATCTATGGTGCTGCCTTTTGAAGGTGTCATTAATTATCATAAAACCAGCTCAAGATGCAAAACAGCATCACTGCTTCCTTTCTTTAAGAGGCACATGGAATAAATTAACTGTCAAGGTTTTGCAGGCTAGGAAGAACCATTAGGATCTTTTAGCCTGACCCTCTGCATAAGAGAGACATAAATTTCAGCAAAGATTCAACCCTCCTGTCAGGAAATTGAAGGCCACGCAGGAGTATTTCACACCAAAGAACCTTTAAGTCATCATTGCACATACAAATGCAGGGGAACCCTGGTGAGCCCTTTCCACAGCAAACTACCTTCCTGGCTTCTAGAAGAATATCAGCCACCATCTTCCATTTCCAATCTCTTTCCTCTTGTAATTCAACTCGTTTTCCATTTTGTTTCAGACTGAGCATATCTTAAATATCTATAATCTTTCAGAGAAGAAGGAAAATAAGATTGTATGATGAAACAGTCACAAGATGCCCAGCATAGCTTTATATAGGCACAAATTCATTATTTTCCTCTTCTTGTGCCAACTTTCAAAACTCACTAAAATTGCTCCTTCCACCATCATAAGAGACAGCTTACTGCAAGCCAGTTTCTTAAGTGCATAGCAGGATTTTACCCCTAAAAACTTGATTTCTTTTAATTGTTAGAATCAAGGTGAACAAAATGTACAGACTCTCTTCTTTCTCTGCTTTGAAACTAGTTTGAACACACATGCAAGTTTTCTTTAAAATAAGAGATTAAGTTTAATTATGAAGGTCAAACAGGCAGGATTCATTTTCCAACATGAAATCAAGTATCTTGCTACAGCTTAAGATCTAGAAGGAAAAAAGATGGTTACACACCTTTCCTGAAGCTGAAATAAACCCTGATTTGCTAAGCCCCAGCCCCCAGACCTATGCCGGTTTCACCTCCATCCCTCCATCAAAGGAGCCTTTGCAGCTATGCTCCCAGAGAACATCTTGGGCTGATGAGGTCTGTCTCTGCGGGGGACTACGTAGGCATAACAGAAGTATTGGTGGTGGTTGTTCCATTACAGACAAACACACACCCACAGACTGCCCGGGCCTAGAAGAGTGTAGAAGTGTCTCAGAGTCATCTTTGTGTGCAAGACCTCCTCCCTTCTTCAGGCATTTGGCTGCACAGTTCAGGAAGATCAGAGGAGATGTTCCTCCAGCACCAGGTAAGAGTCATGTCATGACCCAAAGCTGCAAGCAATGACTGCCTGGAGTAACACAATCCCGCTATGGTGGTTTTAACCAGATGTGCACGTAGTCATCCCTCCCACCGCCATGCGAGGTAACAACACCCTGGTTCCTGCATTGGCACGCTCAGAGAAGTCATGCTTGAGACAAAAATGAGAGCACCCTCAAAGCAAACAAACAAAGCAACCAGCTGAGTTTGCATGGCTTGCAAAACCTGCCATCTGATCAAATGGCTTCTCGGGCAGGCTGTGCAGGGGTTTGGTAGCCAGAGGGTGGGCCGCGCTCTTTGAGTTAAGGTGCCCCAAGGCTTAGCTGGAGGCATTGAGGCTTTTAGGAGATAAATACATGTAGCACAACACATGGCCTACAGTCACAGGGGTAAAAGCAATGCCAGCACCTACCTTAGTCAACCACTTGGTAGAGTTTATGGCTCTGCCAGAGCTCCCAGTCACAAATGCTACTTGTTCCCTGACCTCAGTTTCCCTGCCCTCTTTCACTCAGGCTTCTCTACCACACAGATGCTTTCAGGATGACTCAGAAGCAACTGGTACAGCGGGCACATCCTGCTCACACCAAGAGCAGAATATGCTCCACACCCTTGAGTGTAACTCCACATGCAGGGCAAGAGCAAGGCATGCTCCTGCCTTGGAGCACAGCTGATCCAAGTCATCCAGCCAAGAAGACACCCTGACACATCAAGGAGCCCCCCACCTTGACTCCCAGCCCTCACAAAGACACAAAGGAGACTCCAAGCCCTGCCAAGAAAGCCCAAGGCAGACAAAGGGCTCTATATGGCTGCTCCTTCATAAGCAGAAAGAGATCCTAGCACTTCAAGTGGAAAATACTGCTGGGATATATATTGCTGAGTTTGAGTGCCACCACCCTTCTGGCCTGCCCAGTAACCTCTCCTCTGCAGGGGGAAGGAATGAGATTCTGGAGGACTTTCAGCAGGCAGCTTGGTGTTTCTTAAATGATCATTGCTCAACAGTATCATTTGCCAAATATTGGCAAATACAATCCAAAACCATGGGCTAACAGGAGACACCAAGTAGCAGCAGCCATGAAAGAAAGGTCATGGGGTCAAAGCTAAAGTACATCTTAGCATTCTCTTCGATTTTAAAGGCAATAAAACTCATCTGTGTGCTCACTTGCTTGTGGACCTTTTCTTTCCATGGACAGCAGCAATCATGTAGCATCATAGCAGGGAGCTCGGCATTAAGAACTAGAGCCTCCCTTCCCTCTCAAAACAAACATTTTTCACCTCTTGATCAATTTAAAACACTAGTTCCTGGGGCTAGCCAGCCCTAAAAACACTGAAAATTCAATGTGAGAACAAAACAAAAGATGGTCTGACTCAACCACAGTCTCAGCCTGAAGGTCACTGATAACTACACATAAACTTAACTATGGAGCCCAAGAGCAAGTTCTCCTCTGAACACCCATCCCTTCTTCTTTCAGCTTTTAAATCAAGGAGCTGGAGTCACATCTGTTGTGCAATGCACAGTTCCAGGTAACAAAACTGGTGCACACAATAAAGTGAATACAGGACACTCAGAGAATGTGAAAATATCCAACCCACTATGATCAGAGAACCTAATCCATTAGTTGCATGGCAAGGAAATAAATTTTTCCTCCTCCATTTTATAATTTTTTCCTTTTTTTTTTTTTTGGATACACACAGCTGCAGATACTGAATGCACACAAAGTATCTAAAGCCTGTTTTCTTAATTGCTTAAGCAGAGTTACTTCCTTCCCAAATGGACAGCTCTCCCTCATTCACATTTGTTTTGTAGGGCCTGCTGCCACCCTGCCTGCAAACTTGACTTCAGGAGAGCAGGAAGGCTACCTGAAGCCAGGCAGCTCCCGCACATCCTGAGCGCACATTAGGCAAGCTCCAGTTACCTCTTTGCAGGTGAGGAGTCCTCCCTGGGAAATTGCAGCTTCACAAGTTAACCTCAAAACCAAAAAGACATTGAAGCCAAACTGAAAATGAGGATTTCAGAGGCCCTCGCTATTAGCACCAAGTGCAGTTGCTGAAATCCACCTACGAGAGGAGCTCATGAACCCAGATTTTCTCTTCTATTCAGCATCAAGGAACTGTGCTGAGACAGAATGAAGCTGACATGGGAAACATCAGCCACCTCAGGCACAGACCTTGTTCTCTACTTGAATACTGGGACCCAAGACAGTACCTTGCATCCCTGAAGGGCTTTTGCAAGTATGCATGGCATTCAAACAAGGACTTGCAAAGATCTGACAGCTTTTCAGTGTAAAAAAGTAATTTTTCAGCCATGCAATCACCTCCCACGCTCCTGAAAGGCCATTGTTGAAAAGAAAAGGAAGGAAAAAAAAAGAACAGGAAGCACCTCCTAGTCAATCAGTCCCTGCAACAAACACCCCAATTGCAAATAGTTAATATGCCACCACGCACACACAGGGCTGTACCTGGACTGCTTTTTCGGAGGTGGTGGTGGTGGTGGTGTAAACTCCACGTCATTGCTCTTGTCTTTAGGGTAATCAAACGAGAAAGATGATGATTTGCTGATCCCAGTCTGGGTCTCCAGCATCGGGCCATCATCCACAAGGTTGACACTAGCTCTTCCATTCTCAGCTCCCACTGTCCATGGGTGAATTAAGAGCTCCTGCTCCTCCTCCTCCTCTATCCGGCACTGCTTGGTCCATGCTGGAGTGTAGTATTTCTGCCTCCTGTCATAGGACGAGCCTGCCAGGCCTCTGCTGGACTCCTCCACAGAGACCCCATTGACACGAGTGCACGGAGAAGGGGATGCTCCAAAAGCACCTGTATCTGTACTGCTCCTTGGCAGCAGCTGAACACCAGCTCCGTCATGGCTATTGTCATCACCAAACCTCCCCACGTGGGAGCTCACTGGGGGCACATGGTTCCCTTCACTGCCTGTCTGGCTGGTTTTTGACATCTTTGGGGGAATGGCTGGACTCTCAGTAACTGGGGCCTTGGCAGGAGCTGCCAGATGAAACCGTATGCTGTTTTCACTTCCAGATGCTTGAAAAATCTCTCTAGGCTCAATGGCAGCTGATGAAGTCCCAAAATCAGGGTGGGAGGTGGGGCTGATACATGGCCACTGAACCCCCACTGCCGAGTCAGGGCTGCTGAGGAATATTGTCTTGTGATCATCCTCAGTGTGTGCTGTCATGATAGTTATCTTTGCTGCCACCTGGCTGGTGGAGTCCTGGTATTCCTTCTCACCACCCAAAGTCCAGCTGCCATCCCTCCACACCCCATCAGCTTGATCCTTGCCAGTGCCGTGGGCCAACTTCTCTGCTTTTGCCTGTCCACTGACAGCCTTCAGCTGCATCTTCTTCCTCTTGGTGCTCTCAGCATAGATGGGATCACTGCGGGGAGGTGAGGCAAGGCGTGAGTGCTGCGGCTCCACCAGAGCCTGCTGAAGGGTGCTTGAGCCCTCAGGCCAGTGGCCTCTGGTGACAGAGGGCTCTCCAGCAAGAGGAGAGTCCTTGTCCTCCCGGGATACAGCAAAGGCAGCCGTCTTGCTGCTGCCTGTGCTCTCAGGGAGGGCAGCAGGCTCAGCACGGAGACTCAGCTTTTTCCTCTCTGAACACGGGGCACAGGGGAGAGGATCACCCTGGTCTTTTGTGATGCAGAATGCCACATTCACAGTTCTCTGCTCCTCTTCACTAAACTTGACCGCCCTGCCACTTGGCCTGGGAATTTCAGGAGCATCCCGCTGCCTCCATCTGCAGGGAGCGGGGCTCTCCTTCTCACACCGGGCAACCTTCCCCTCTGCACAACGCGGCTCCCGCGCCACTGAGCACTCTCTGCGGCAGTCCGTGATCAAACAGTACTCGCCCCCCTCACTTTCAAAGTCAGAGGAGAGGTGACCACAGTCACCCTCCAAGGGAAGTGCTGCTCCTTCTCTGGCTTGAGAAGAAGGGTTTCTGCTGGAGTTCACGGTGCTTCTGTCTCCCAAGTCAGATGCATTAGGGCAGGGGCCCCGATGCGGCAGGACAAACTTGTCTTTGGCTCTGTCCTCCTGCTTGCCCACCTCACCCACAAGTACCAGGCTGTGGATGGAGACATTTCTCTCCACTCGACTCTCCAGGCTGCGTAGGCCCACCATGGAGTAGTTTGGAGGACAGCAAGACAAGCAGTCGCTGGGTGGGTTGTGAAGGAAGGGCTTTCTCACACCACCATTGCCAAAATTGTCGAGGCAGATCCGCTGTGCATCTCCTGATTTCAGAAGGAGGTGTTTGCCAGAAACCATCCCCCAGCTGACCTGCATGGGCCAAAGAGACAATTGTTCTGTCAGGATGTGCATATGCAATAAGAAAGGTAACTTTTCTTTTTTTTTTGAACAAACAAGCAAAATACAACAAAAGAAAAAAGTCCAGCTCCACAGAAAATTCCTCTGGCATTCACGGTCTGTTTTGCTCTGTGCTCACCCCAGCAATAACTACCGCAAATCTTTTCTATTTAAATTGCACTTGTCTTATTTCTTGGACCATTTGCAATCCTTGCATTACTAACAATGGCAATGCACTGAAATAAGGCATTCTCCTTTCTCTTTCTGTGGGTTCGCTGCCAGAAACTTGTCCAACCTATCATCTTGTCTGCGAATCACCGTGCAATTAAAGATTCAGAGTGTGAAAGAATATTTGGTCCTCCCTCTGCTTATTTTTGTTTCATTTCACACTACTGCCTGTGACTCCAGAACACAGACATGGACTATCACAGGTTATCCTGGGATAGCAGATTGGCTACACTCAGCAGTAGGTACTGGGGAGCAGGCGGGGAAAGATATTCAAAATCTTCATCTGAAGATCTATCCTGCTTGCCAAGGGAGAGAGGGAGTGGGAGAGGCAGGGTGCCTGTGAAGCACCCCCAGCCCCAGGGTGGCAGAACCTGCTTCCATAGTGCAAAATTCAGCCTAGGGCCAAATCTGTCTGCATAGATCAAAGCCCACCGATGCTGGCAGCCTGCACTCGTGTGCCTTTTATTCCTGGAGGAGAAGCAAGATGGGGCAATGAGAGCCTAAGAAGAGAGCTGGGGAGCCCTGACTCTCCTCTGGCTCAAGGGTGGGAGATGGGAGCACACCTAAGCCACAGACAGGGCAACAGCAGCCCAGGCATCATTCCATGTGGCTGGGACAGTGCCAATATCGACTCATTGGGGAGAAGAGTGAACTGCCCATCAACTCAAACCACCAGGACTTGCCAGTTTGCAGGCAGGCAGCAGTGCTACACCCAGAGAGCACTACTGCTCTGGCAGAGGTTGGGAGCCCAAGCAGTTGGGCCAGGAAGGCAGGACACTTGATTCCTCATCTACAAAGACTGTGGATCCAGTTAGTACTGGCTGCAATCAGACAGGATTTCTTTCCAGTATATACCTTCCCAGGAAAATAACTTTAACCTGCATCCTCATTTACAATCCGGAAGTTCCTAAACAAGCAACGTATTTTTAAGCTCCTTTGCACATGCTCTGTGAGTAACATCTCATTCAGCTTCAGCCAAAGATACTTTGAGAAACCAATATACAGCTTAAAAACCTGAGTTAAGACCAGAAGGGAAACCAAAGGGAAGGAAACGGTTTTAACAGATATACCTAGCACTCCCAGGGAGAGATAAGTAACGGGAAGTCATGCTTTGACTGGATTAATCATTACCTGTGACAAATCTGCATTCATATTCACATCCACCCACGCGTCAGAAACATCCGAGTTTATCATAGTTGGCTTAACGGCAATTGTTGGCTTTGAGAAGGGAGAGGTATTTACACCTTCGTCTTCCAACGCAGGGCTCTCAGGCTTGGTCCTAACTCCATTCGGGAGCACGTCACAAGTACCCACGTCTGGGGGTGTTTGCAGCTGATGGGAACTCTTTGGGTTGAAGCAATTTTTGCAGGAGCCGGGCTTCCAAACGTGTTCCACAAAGTCACTGCACGCAGACATCTTCAAATCCTCGTGGCTCAGACCCAGAGCCCTCTGTGTCTTCTGCACTGTCCTTTGCTGCTCATTTTGCATTTGGTCCCCAGGGCCGCTCTCAAAGATCACTTAGTTATCTGGAAAAGCACAACACTGTCTGATTAGTATGGTTATGCCCCAAAATGGTAAGATTTTTAATAGGACAGCTGATAATTACACTTACTCTGCCTTCATCACAAGAGGTTATTGTTTACAAGGCTTCTTTCACAGCTTAGCTAAAGCCCACACAGTCACTTAAAAAGCCTCAACTTCTAAGCACAGCTCTGTATTAGAGAAGACATCAAGCAAGCAGCATTCCTATGTGATTTAATTCCCTGTTTAATGAGCATGTATAACCAGCCTCGTGCAAGGTTTAGATCAAGGGTAAAGGAAAGAGGTCTTGGAAATAGCTGTTTGCGGCCCCACAAGCAGAGTCAGGCAGGAAAAATTCCTTCTTCAAAGTGTCATCCTGTCTCTGGAAAATAAAAAGGCCTGGAGATACAAAGACCAGAATCAGAAACTGTGTAACCAAGGGGACCGGCAACAACCTTCCTTCACCCAGAAGCAGCACTGTGATTACTGCCATGGTACACAAAGGATTCTCTCCCACCCAGGGTAACACAGACAGACAATCAGCACGGCTGGGGCTGGCACTGATTTGAGCAAGTGCCTGGCAGAAAGCTCTTATCTGGTTTGCCAGGAGCCACAAGTAAGTGTCAGCTCGCTGAAACGATTCAAAACGATTCATTGTCTGCAAGGGGAGAAACGTTTTGCTCTTGGATCACTTAACAGACAAGAATCCCTTCCCATCTTCCTTCCCCAGGAGGAAATGCCCCAGGAACAAGACATTCCTGCATTCCGGTGCCCCCCTCCCCGCATGGCCAGGTCTGATGGCACTCAGCCAATCACCTGGAGCTAACAACTCCGGAGGTACTTCAGAGGAGGACTCCCACAAAGCTCAGTGGATTAGGGAAGAGAAGATCAGAAAACACAACTAGATCATAAATATTACAGACAGCTGCTATGAGTGTCAGGGCACACAAGTGTCCCACATTGCTTCCTCACCTAACCGACTTCAGGTCACCATGTCCCAGCCAGCTGACTCCAATGCAAAGGCAAAGCAAACTGAGGCTCCTTCCCCATGGATTTCTGAGTGAAAAGGCACTTTTACACCCCAATCCTGACTGCATGAGAACACAGTTTAGCAGCCTGATACTTCAGTGGTTTCCCCACACAGACACACTGGAACACCACTGTGGCTGTGTACAACTTTGCACCTGCATGCACCTCTAAACCAGCCTGCACTTCAGTAAAGTCTCTTGCCTTTGGGCTCAGAGATGCCCTGGCCACCCTCTCCAACAGCCACCCTATTGCACAGTGAAAAGAAAGAATACTAGTAAGGGCTTGGGTGGGATCAAGTGAACTGGGGGAAAAGCCACTGACTCACTTTCCCTTTGGAAAAGGAGGCTTTGATCGGCTAAAGCACTAGTACCTCCAGACTCCTTCTGCCAGGTGAGCTGATAAATTTGGATCTGTATCATGAAAGAGCAGAATAAAAGGGAATATAAATGGGATTCAAAGATTAGTGCATCTCTCTTTTCAGGGAAGGGACTGTTTTAGGCAGGTCTTTCCATAGACTTCACAGAGTTCAAATTAGCCAAAGGACAGCAAGTCACTCTTGGATGTACCCCAACACCTTCAACACGATTAACAGTTCTTGCAGGGAAAATATCTTTAACAAATATTCTAGCACCGTGGTTTTTTTTTTTTCCTTTCAAATCTAGCAAGCAGTGTCCAGCATCACCCAAAGCTGAACAAGTGAACAAGTGTCCCGATGAGAACCAGCAAAGAAAAAAAAAAAAAAAAAAAAAAAAAAAAAAATCAAAGGGAGGAAAAGCAGGGACCAGAGCCAGAAAAATCTCTTCACTTCTGCTTTAATAACCGGTGCTGCCAACTGCCTTTTAAAGATCGGGATTTCCCTTTCTGCAGCTGAAGCAGCCGCTGTGTCTCGCTGCCTAGAACCCGGGGCAGGCAGGCCCGTGTCCGCACACCGGCGGGGAAGCCGGTACTGGGCCCCCATCGACCCACGCAGCACCGTGCGGGGAAACCGGCCCGGCTCGCCCCCGGCCGGACAAGCCGAAAGCCAGGAGCTGCCTCTGAGGCACGCCCGAAGCCCCCGCGCTTCCCGGGGCACCGGCAAAGACCCGATACAAAGGATACCTGTTACCTGGGACAGAGATGAGAGGATGCAGCACAAGGATGCGCCGGGGGAAAATAAAAAACTTAACAAAAAAACAAACCAAGCTAAACCCCAAACCCCCGACCCAAGCAGCTCTGGCTGCCGGACGGCTCCTCCGAGGCGCCGGGCGTCTACCGGGATTGGGAAAAGTTTACCGGGCAGGGCCCGCCGAGGCTCCCGGTGGTGCCTGTGGGAACCGGTGAGCGCCCCGGGGCGACTTCAACCCCGTCCCGCCCTCCGCCCGCATGCTCGGCGGGCACTGGCACGACCCCACCGGCACGGCACGCCCCCGGACCCCCGGCAACCCCACCCCGGCCCCGAGCGGCGGCGGGGTCCCTCCCCGCCCGGCTTTGTCCAGGGAAGCGGTCGCCCGGCGCTGCCCCCAGCCCCGCTTCTCGCTCACCAGCCTCCCGCCGCCGCAGCGGGGTTCCGCTCCGCGTTGCGCTCGGCCACAGCCGCCGCCACCACTGGGCGAGTGGCAATCGCGGCCCCGCGTGGGCCGGGGGGCAGCGGCCGCCCCGCCCCGCTCCGCCTCCCGGCCCGCCTCCTCGGGGCACGGCGTGGGCAGCAGCCCGGGTGGGGGCAGGGCGGCACCCCCCGCACACGCGTGTCTCCCCTTTGCACAAAGCACAGCCACCCGCTGCAGAAGCACATGCACCCGTCAGCGACACACCCCCTGCCATCCCCAGCAGCGCTGACTCAGACATGCCCCGTCTCAGGGACATCCCCGCCGGATACAGACCCCCTCGGGGGGATGCAGGCACCCACACACCCCAGCAGCCCCGCACTGACCCTGACACACGCCATGCCTTTGCAGGGTCACAGCCAGCGTACCCCACACGCCTGCACCCCAACACCAGGCATGAGGATGGTCCTGAATCCAGCTGGAAGACACTGGGAGCCAGACAGTTCACTTATCCTCACCAAGATTGCCAGACAAAAGCATGGTGAAGTTCAGCCTGAGAAGATGCTGCGGAAGGAAGAGACGTTTGCAGGATTTGACCTCACCGTGCAAAAAAAAATCAGACGGCATCTCAAGAAAATCCCAAATCTCAGATGGGCTGGGAGGCTGGGGGTCATAAAAAGCGAGCAGGATGAGGTTTTGCTCCCTGTAGTGTCTGAGCTGCACTTTAGGGCAGGCTGAAAAAGGAGTGGTCTTCCCTCACTCTCATGCTTGCTTTGCGGTGTCTGGCTTTGAGCACCTGAATTCTCCAAACTTAGGAAAAAAAAACCAAACAGGTCTCCCCCTGCCCTGTTCAGGGCCTTATCTCAGTTTCTTGCCACCTCTTCTTTAGTGCAACAAAGTGTTCCCAGCCTTGTGGAGTGCAGGAGAAAATAGTGGATTACAAAGGCAAATAGGCTTGCATCCAAGCTCTGAGTTGAAAAACAGAAGCCAGAGATATGCACAGCACTCATCACAGAAAGAATTACCCTCTTGGGAACCAATCACCCTTGTAATTTCTTCTGCTTCAGGGAATTTGGGCAGTATTGCATCTTGCAAAGCTTTTTGCTTCCAAACATCCCGTCTGGCTGGTCTTCCACCATTACGGCTGTCTGTTCATGCTCTCCATTTTTTTTGATCAGTTATTAAAATAGTCAAAAGACCCCACAGTAAGCAGAAATACAGGAAATTATGGGAACTCCTCTACTTAATTTGCCATATTGCCATGAAGGTATCTGCCTAACACACCTCCCGCTTCTTCTTTCAGGCACACCACTCACAATCAGTTTATTGCGGCTTTTTGCATGCAGGATCCCAGTGCCAGCACGCCCAGCCAAATGAGTAAATTAGCTCTCAGAAATGCTTTCATCGTGACAGAAACTGCTCTTCTAGCTCAGAGCCACAGCTCATCTGTGAGAGGGGAAAATGAGATGGGAAAACGAGTGGCCCAAATTTCCAACATTTTCCCTGTTCTAAAAGGTTTGGGTGAAGGAACCCACCTCTAAGCAGCCCAGCTGAGGTGTGTATGGCTGGTTAATTTCAGAGGATAGTAAATTTCCCCAAGTTCAAGCGTCTGAATTTCATACTTGGAACTTTAAAAAGAGCCTCTGCTCTTTCAATAAGAGCACTATAATTTTCTAATAGCTGAGGCACTATGATTTTCTCAGCATGCCTTCTTATTGAAGAGTCAGGGATACCTTAGGGAAAGAAAAGCAGATTTAAAATTCATCCTACATCCACAGTTGAGCAGCTCTGGACCTGCTGAGTGAACGATCCTGAGATATTCACTTCAGGCAGGAAAACCTTTCCCATGCCAGAGGCCTTGGGATTACAGGATAATGAAAATTCTTTTTCTCCTAGTATAGTCATCCTCTTTATGTTCAAACGTTTCAGTGGAAAATTGAATAACCTCAAATTTTCATAAAACAATTGTTCTTTAAGGTCTGAGACCAAGTACAATGGCTTTTTGCATGGCTGTAAACTCCTGTGGCTTCTCTAGTACAGTATTCATCATTGTTCATTTTAGGTATTTTCTCAGTGACCAAGAAAACTTGCACTAAAGAAGCCTCCTCAAGCAGAAAACAGTACACAAAGCCCGCTAAGATGTGACCGCATGTTCTGGCCAGCCATATATCTTCCAACATATAGTTTTCCAGAATGCTGACTCAGCAACAAGGCACATGGCTCAGAGCAAACTTGATGGCACAAAGGGAAACTTTGGGCTCACCAGAGCTCCGAGAACCATGACTTGCAGAAGTGAGACCATCACCGAGCCTTCTTTTCAATGTGTCAGCTGTAAGAAAAGCTCCCCAAGAACAGGAAGACAAACAGGCATAAACCAACAGGGAATTTCTCTGTGAGCAGACAAAAAAACAAAAGTCCTGAAGGTGGGTTCAGCATTGCTCACAGCTAGCAAAACTGCTCAGTTCCCAGGACTGATAATGCCAATAGTATTTTTTTAAATCCGGGGTCTTAAAAAAACAACCAAACAAAAGCCCCCACAACCAGGAAAAAAATTGTGACACCTTTTATTAGTTATGCTCTATGCTCTGTGACTGAGCAAATCTTCGTTTCCACCTGCAGTGCATGGATCTCCTCCTGCCCATGGTCCTTGATGTGCTGGAGTGTCTTCCTGTCCCTGCCAGGACTCCAGCTTTGCCCACAGTGTCACAGTGGGTAAATCTTTTGGGTGGAGGTGTGGTGGCACTCTCCATGCTGCGACCAGTTTGCTTGTATGCAGCAATACTAAATGCACCTGTGATGGAGCCAGGGGCAACTAGTAGCAGCACCTATCACCTGCCTGGTGAAAGAGCAGAGGGCCATCCTTCAGCAGGCTCCCGGGGACATTAATACCTGCTGCCAGTCAACAAGCTGCTTCTGTTAGTGTGAACATCCCTGGCAACTGCCTCTCTGCATGCTCCACACCCTCTTGCTACTCCAGACATCGGTGGCTTTGTTTGCTGTATCCCTTTTCCCTCCCAGACATCCCTTTCTTGCTGGAGCAGATGTGCCAGCTGTCCCTGGCAGCACCTGACCCCCACCTTGGGACTTGGTCCTGGGGAGATTGTCAGCACCCTGACACCCCATCGTGCGGTAGGAAGAGAATATACCTGGGGCCATGGTTCCCTTTTTGTTCAAAACAACACCATGGGACCTAACTCAAAAAACATGTCAAAATACAGCCTCTCTTTCCTGGGAAGAGTGAATTAAAATGATGGGCCATAAAGAATGAAACCCTCATGTGGTTTCTTAACTAGCCTCCATGGGAGTTATCCCCCACTAACATCTGGAAGCCCAAAGTATGGGATCTGTAGGACCAGTCTACCTTGTAGGAAAGGAATGAAGGCCTAAATCGCTGATGCATCCCCATGTGCAGGCAGCAGCCCTCTTTCCCACCCTGGCCACCACGATGGGTTGCAAATCAGTATGCCAAACAGTGACAGACACCACTATTCCTTTGCTCGGGGGGTGTGTCAAAGTGGGGGGCTTGGTTCTCCATACCCAAGAGCAACAGTGGCTGTTCAGAAATTGTGGAATAATAGCCCTTTTGATGGATGCTTAGCTCGTACTTTCAGGATGTGGCGGTTGTGGCTGGGAAGGGGGAGGGGGCAGAGAGGCATATGACAGTGCCGATAACAAGTGGGCTTTGTGCGCCATAGCCAGGGGCTCCCACAGCTGCTCCAGTCTCCTCTCCCACTTGAGGTAGTTTGGGTAGGAGAAGAGGCTATGAAAGCTCAAGCAAATGAGCATGACACAGATAACATTTTAATGATTCAGTCCTTGCCACTCTTTAAAAAGCAAAACTATGGGAGAGCATCTCCTCCTGCCATTCAGGCAGAGGTGCTGGAGAGGAGAGGCTGCTCTGGGCTGGTGTTCTTGTGGCTGTAGTGCCTCCTGGACAGGGAGTGACCTTGAGCGTGTCTGTCCAGTTTGTTTCTTTTCCCTGTGTAGCTGGTGAATACTTGCAGCCCATGCTGAGTAAACCCCTCACCTGCTTCTTGACATCACTCCAAGGGCCTTGGTGGTGGCGACAGTGGATCCTGGTGGCAACCTGGTCCACTCCCCTGGGAGAGGGCAGGGTAGGTCATCAGCTCTGAACTAGCCTGTCCCATGAGCCCTGCCAGAACAGAAAATGAACAAGCCTAGGGGTGGGCACCTTGGCAGAGTGAGGACCACCAGAGCACACGGTCTCTAACTGATATTAGCTCCATGCATCCCTAGCTTTACTTCACCTGTCATCAGCTGACAGCATTTTTTTTTTCTTATGACACATATACCCTGTGAATGGGGAGGCAGTGGTGAGGACAGCTGACTACAGATTGCCAAAAAAAAATATTCCCCCCCCCCCCAGCAAAAAACAAGTAGAAAAACCCTACCCGAAAACCTACACACACTTTGTTTCTGTAATCCCTGTCCTAACAGGGCACATGCGCAGCCTCCCAGCTGGCGTGTGTGGTTGCTCTTATTAAGCTTTGAACAACCAGGGGATTTGAAGACTGGATTAGCTAATACAATCCAGGCTCAATTAGCAAAGGAAGCATGGAGATTCCAGCTCCCATTGGGACAGATGTGGGCAGGACCCCTCTAGAGGGTTAATCACAGGGCAACCTGTGCTCCAGCGCAAATAACAGAGCTGCCTGTGTCCCACATGGCTGCTGCTGGAGGGGGAACGCTTGGCATTGCCAAACACTGCCGTACCCCCTGGACCTGGCTAAAACCCGCTTTCCTGCCCATGGGCTGGGAGAGGGCAGGGCTCACCACAGTGGGGAGGGTGAGCAGGCGTGCACACAGGTGCAGAGAGCTGGCAGCCAAACAAAGGGAGATCGCAGGAGCAGATAGGGGTGCAGGCAGGCTACAGTGCTTGTCAGCATGGCTTTCTATGAGCAAGACCAAAGGCAAGGGGAAAGGGGGCGAAGGAGACAGTTTCTTGTTGATGGGAAGATGTTAAGATGCACCAGCAGTGGGACACCAGTGCTTTGTTTAAGACTGGGACCCCTGGGCAGGGCTTTTGTTATCACAAATGCTCTTTGCTTGGCCAGCTGGGAAAAGCACCAGGCTCACTGGGCTGCTGGGGCATCCTTCAGGACTTCCAAGCACTCCTGACCACCTCAGAATGAAGCAGGGTCCACATCTCTAAACAGCTCCACGGTCACTGGTTTCCAAATTTACCCCCCGCGCCAATCCCCTTGAAAAGCTGAATCAAACCTGCATGGATGCTTAATGAGTATCCCCAGCCTCAGCTGGTTCCTCATTTCCAAAATCTCCCCTCAAATCTCTCATCCGTCTTTTTGAGACATTTTAAAGGCACATAGCCCCTCATGTGCTGAGACACCGAGACTCCCTCACCAGAGACAGGCCTCTGCTTGCAGAGCTGGTGAACCGGTTCCTGAGGTGAGAGTTGCATGGGCAAGCTCTCCCACGTATGGATGGGTTTCGCATAGTGCTGTCGGAGACTGGCTGCTAAACATCAACTCTCTGTGGAAAGCAGATGGACTTAGAAATGTTGGGGGGGGGCCAAGGCACCTGGTGCTTTGGAAAAGGTTGGAGCCAGGGCTGAGGACTGCCAAAAGGCAAGATGTTAACTGATGTTTCAGTTCTCTGAAGACAGGAGTCAGGAATGAGACCAGGGAAGGGTGGTGAGGGCTTGGGCTTGGGTCAGTCAAAGCAACTGGCAGAGGAGATGCAGTGAACCAGACTTGCTTTCCCAGCCTTCCTCAGATAGGGAACCGAAAGTCTTGCAGAGCGAGTTAATGGTCCTCGACCAGTGCCAGGTGAATGGAAAGCACCTTCCAAGTCCAGTTGCTGGGACTATCATGGAAGAAGCAGTAGACTCCAGTGCTGTGAAGCAACTTTGTGGCAGGCAGCAAATACCAGCTGGTCCCATGTCAGAGTACCCCAGGGTCTGATGCTCCCACTGCACCAGAAGACATAGCTAGGTCTGGAAAACCCATCACCACAGAAGGAGCAGCACACAGACATGAAGCACCACGGGAGAGCATGCTGCTGATTTCTGCCTCTCTCCAAAAAGATTGGCTTTTTTCCTTGCTCCTCAGCAGTGTTTGCTGTTTGCAGGCGCTGGGAAACATTTGCTCCTTGCACTCCTTCCAAAGGAGCGTGGGAAAAGCTCTCACCGAAAGCAGAAAAAACATGGGAATTTGCTTTCAAGTCAATTCTTCTCAACTCTTTTTCTCTCCAAGTGAAAAGCCCTGAGCTGGCTTTTTTTCTTTGCAAGGCAAGTTTTCTGGCCAAGGCAAACTGGTCTTTGTCTCTCATGCTGTCATCAGAGTGACAGGCATCAATACAAGCTATGGGACATGGCAGCAGCAAATCAGCCAGGATAGAGGGAGTGGTAGCAGAGCAGATGGGACCTGTGTGCATTGTCCCCCGCCTCTTTTAGATAAGGGGTTTAGCTTCAGTAGAAAAAAATAAGATCTTGGTTTGGGGGGTATTTTAATCCCAGAGTAAATGTTTTTTTACTCACAGAGCCTTTGGTTTGGTGCTTGACTCACTGATGCAGACAAAGAAGACAGGAATAATAGCATGAAAGAAAAATGCAGGTTGCCCCCCTGCTTACTTGCTCTGGAGTGAATAGGTAGTGAGGAGAAATGCAAAAGCGTCCTCTCCTGTCAGGAGCAATGCCAGGGTTTCTCCCATCCCTCATCCGTCTGCTGTGTGCTGGATCTGTCTGGTGAAGGCAGCCCCTGCACCAGCACCTGGTACATGCAGGTGTCAAGTGCCATCAGTCCTATGTATAAAAAAAAGTCCTGGGGCTGGGACGGGAATGCGGTCCAGCCCAGCTGCTCACTTCTTGCTGGCACCTCAGCCTTCAGAGAGCTTTCAGGAGGAGGCTTCCCACTCCACCAGCCACTGTCTGCTTCCTCTCCTGGCCTCTCCACCTGGTCCACGAGACCTCACTAGGCCAACCTGCAGGAGAGCAAGTGGCTCCGAGTGGTCTATTTACAACAAGGCTAGGGTGATTCAGGGAAGCAGGGAACGTTCAAGCAAAAGAAAGAGGTAAAGTCAAGCACTTCCTTGCCTAGGGGAACAGAAATCACAACTTCTCCAGAAAACAAGGCTGAGGGACCCAAAAAGAGTCTGCAGAACCCACAGGACAGTGACAAACCTGTAGAAAATTGAGTCCTCGGGGAGCTGGCCTCTCCCCTGGTGCAGGTGGACACCACAGGGAAAGTGCTTCTCATGTCCAAGGACATGGCCAGGAGGGGAAGAAAGACACCCTTGCCTCCCCCCATAGCTCTCTCTCCAGTATTACAGGGAAGCCTTGGAGACCAACAAAAGGGCAACTGTAATCCCCAGTATGAACTAAGAGGACCCACTCTCTGCCCAGACAGGAGACAAATACCCTTTACACCCAGAGGCTGAAGGCAGATCTCACGCGCTTCCCAACTCCATCCTGCGGGTAACCTGATGCCCCCAGCACAATTTTTCTGGTGTGAAACTCCCTCCACAAGAGGTGCCTTAGGTGAGCACCTGCAGAGACAGCCAGATCCAGGAGGAGGTGTTTGCTTTCTCCATCTTCTCCCCCTCCCCCCACACCCTCGTTTTAATTGTTTGCATGTCAAGAAACGACTTGCCGTATTGCAGCCTCCAAAAGGGAGGCAGGCATTGAACTCATAACCTGAAACTGCCTCTCAGCGAGACAGCCAGCACCCATCTTCCTCTGTTCCCACTTCTCCCCAAGGAGACAGCCAGCACCCACGCCCCTCTGTTTCCACGTCCTCTCCCAGCCCACATCCCCACCTGAAAATCAGCCATGTCCTCCCCTCGCTCTGCTCAGCTCTTCAGCAGTTACACCCTTCACTGTTAATGAGCACAAATAAAAAAAAGGCACAGACCTGCCATTCAAGGCCTCTTTCAGGCACCAAAACATCTCTATGCATTAATAATCCCTTTCAAAAGCCACTTCCTTACACACATCTCCCCACAATCCCCCAGCCCCTAATGCTTTTCAGGAGTGACTGTGATTCATCTGAGGTGCGAAACAGCATGGTAAAATTTTAATACAGCCTGAACGTGATGTGAGAGCGCTCTAGTGTCTTTTAAGCAGCCTGCGTCTCCAGCAACCGCTTTGAAGGCACGATCGTTTCAGTGCTGCCTGAAGAGCTTCAAAGAGAATATTTGGGACTGATTTTGACATGACTCAGGGAAGGCAAGAAGCCTCCAAACACAGTTCCCTCAAAGGATGAGTGCCAGCAGGGGAACATGCTGGGTCTCACCATGCCTCCCTGCTGGAGGCTGGTCTAGCTGGACTGTATGGGAAGGCCTGGGAGGACCAGAGCTGCGTGCACCTATAGGATACCTACTGAGTGCTGTGACCTGGTCTCCATCTCCACAGATGCATCTGGGGAAGACATTTCCCTGGCCACTGATGGTTATATTGCATGCCAGTAGCCCTGGGACAGATGGTCTGCCCCAAGATGTGATTTCAAGGGCTGGAAAGCAGGAGAGAGTTTTCTATCCCCTATGGTATATGCCTAGATAGGAAAAGTATGAAAATAAGGCAAAATACTTGGGTTAGCCCAAACAGAAAGAGATGCTGATAATACCCAAGGACTCCTCTACAGCCAGTAAACAAAAGGGAAGCAAAACCAGTGTCCCAGAAAGTCGGGCTAGGAGATGAGTGAACAGGAAGAAACAGCACAGGCAGAGGTGAGGACTTCCCAAGAGAGGCTTTGGAAGCCTCCACGAGCTCAGCCAACAAATATCCCTCAACATTTTTGCTTTTCAGTGTCACACACTGTTCCTTGTCTCCCTGGGCCTTTCCAGACCTGCAAACAGGACAGCACTCACACAGGGCAATGGTCTGGCCCTGGAGACCTTCAAACTCAGCTTGGGAACATGGAAGGCCAAAGCAAGAAGCTGAGCTCTGCATCTCCAGGTGTCCTACCATAGGGCAGCTGGCAGGTCCTGGTGATCTTGTATTGTCTCTGCTCCTGTATCACAGACAGAGCATCAACCAAACGCACCTTGTCCTGAGCATCAGGGATCTGCATTGCTACTGAACACCTCTCACAGCTCCTTCCCAGACCACCTGTTCTCATTTACCTGCCAAACTGGCCCCAGCAGCACATGTCAGTTCAGGGCTGCTGAAAGGATATTAGGAAGGTGCAGGCTACAACCCTACATATCCTGTGCCATTGAGAAAGGGAGGGTAAATCCACTGAGAATAGGGTAGAGTAAGCTTGAGTTGGTAAATCACCTGGGGGTACTGCAGTATTTGCCTTTTCTTTGAAAATTATGCACCAAAGTAGTTTGCCTCCTAGGTGACTGCAAAGAGGACCCAGGAAGGCAGCAATGCCTTTCTTGAAAATTTGAAAGCAAATAACGGCAACACCCCCACTCCATCTCCCTCCAAGGGCAGTGCCAGCACACAGGCCTGATAGATAACAAGGTCCAAGACCGGGCCCCAAGACAGGGTGATCTGACTCAAGCAAGGAAGGGAAAAGGGTGAAAGCCAAATCCCAGGTCCAGGCAGCACAGCTGTGGGCACACAGGCTCACACAGACTGGGAAGTGGATG
Source organism: Columba livia (assembly GCF_036013475.1). Taxonomy (NCBI): domain Eukaryota; kingdom Metazoa; phylum Chordata; class Aves; order Columbiformes; family Columbidae; genus Columba; species Columba livia. Next base: position 47,433,770 of record NC_088605.1, read on the forward strand.
GGCAGAGAGGCCGTGGAGGACACGAGCAGCAGCCCTCATGCTTTGGAAGAAAGGACTCTTTCAGCATCAAGACAAGGCAGCCCCAGTGACTGTAGAGGGGATGGCCAGGGGAGTTCAGGGCAGCTGACCTCTACTGCCCTGCACAGACAAGCCTGAGAGGACCCTGAAGAGCACAGACTGGCACAAGGTTGAAGGGAACACAACCACCTGAGCCCTAGGTTTACATGAAGGTGGCACAATTTTTAAAGGTCATTTGGAGTCTGGGCCTACCCATGGAGAGGGATCAACCTGGTATCAACCGTGGGGTCACTTCTCACTCACCAAAAGAGACCATTCCCCTTCCCACAGCTATATTCACAACCAGGTTTCCCTGCAGAAACATCTCCACTTAGCAGAACTAGCATATGTGCTGGCACATCCTTGATCATCTATGCTTACTTGGAGAGGAACAGCTTGGCCTGGCTGTCAGGGAGCAACAAGTACAGAAAACACACAACCTGACACTGCACCTAGCTTGAGAAATCCCAAAGCGAGGCTTATTTTGGGGAAAATCAGTGTGTTTCAGAGCTGAGCTGAATTTGTAAGAGTTTCAGCAGACATGCCTCCTAGGACATTTTTGAAATGAAAATTCTCCAAGTCAACTGGGAAGTGAAAAAGGTATGTGCATCACCCTTTTACTGGAATTAGCCCCAAGAGGGAGCAGAGGCACCATCTCACCTGCAGCTGGGCTGTTTAAGTGCAGTCATCAGCCACTTCACCTTCAGCAGGACTGGGCCACGCCCAGAAACATATCAGCAAGGTGCACAGGCTGAAGATGAAGCTTCTGATGCCCACTTTGCACTCAGTTGCAGGAAGATGCAAGATGGTCGCCTACCTGCTTGCTGGAGGTCTGTTGCTCCTAGAAGGTTGCAGTCCACAGTACTTCACAGGAGAATGGAGAAAACAGAATGCAAATTACCTCTATGCAATTTAAGATAACAGCAAAACTCGATTAGCTAATGGGCACACTTAGTGTTGGCTGACACACCCATGAGCATAGGTGTGTCTGCCAGGAAACGTCGGAGTTTCTGTGTGCTCACAACCTCTCTATTTCAAAGCCACCTTCTGAACTAGGAAAGACAGGGGAGAGAGAAAGTAGCCCACAGTCCTGTGAGGGAGTGACAGATAGGATGGCTGAGCAAAGAGTGGTGTGATAGGAAGGGACCAAAAAAAATCAACAAAACTAGTTTAATTGCGGTCACTGTCAGCACTTGCATATGAGCAAGGAATTACCTATAAGGCACCACTGTGGAGAAATCCCCAAAACCCCCTCCAGGAGCTCAACATGCTGGGGAACTCTCTAATGTGTCTGTACACTAATACATGCTGTATGGGGAATAAACATGAGGAACTAGAGATCTATTATACATATGGTTGCAGGGCTGCGATCTTGTGATGGGATGGCTCTCGTGACTGGAGTGTTACAATGGAGGGATACAGCTTCTTCAGGAAGGACAGGATGAGAGATGAGGAAGGGGAGCCGACCTTCATGTAAGCAAGAAGATGAGTGTATGGACTTCTGCCTGGGGTGGGTAAGGAACCAGCTGGAAGCTTATGGACTAGCGCTAAAGGAAGATCAGGTCAAGGTGATGTTATTATAGTTGTTGTCTGCTCTGGGCTACATGATCAGGAAGAACAAGTGGGTGAGGCCCTCTGTAGAGAGGAGAAGCCTCATGTTCACAGGCCCTGGTATCCTCATGGGGGACTTCAAACAACTCCAGCTGGGCTTTGGCTTTTCTAATGCCAGAGAGTGAGGTGCATTGAAAACTGGCCAAACGGCCAGACCCAGTGGAGGGTGATCAGTGGCAGGCAGTCTAGTTGGAGGCCAGTCACTAGTGATGTATCCCAGTGGTCAAGATGGGATCCGATCCTGTTGAATATCTGCAAGGCATTCCCATGCTCATCCATTAACAACTCCAGCTTCCTCTGGAGCCCCTAGAAACTGCAGGACCTCCTCTGCAACCTCCTGCAGCAAGTAATTCTGCAGCTCTGTGCTAGGCTGGGGGAAGAACCGTCTCTTATTGCTTATTTTGAACCTGTCACTTGCTAGCTTTATTCAATACTTTCTAGATCCTAGTTTTTGTGTTGGAAAGGCAGGGCAAACTCATGCTCTTTTCAGCGTGCATAGATTTATCAACCTTTCTCATACTGTCCCTCAGACATCTTCTCTTTCTTTCTCCCAGGCACTGCACGAGGCTGCTGGTGCTTCCCTGTGTAGCATATTCAGAGCCTAAACAAAGTAGAGCTGACAACAAACACCATGCAGGGATGAGACAAGGCACTGCACATCAGAATAACGTGATGACAGGTCTGGTTTACAAGCCAAGTGCAATACTTGTCCCAGGTGGGTATCACCTATGGAGAAGGCTCATACAGAGCATGGTGAGAGTCTAGCACCCAAACAGGGCAATGACAGGAGACACCAGTCTGATCGCTGTCAGAAATGCTGAAATGTCAAGGTACTGTGCCAGGCCATAATGTTCAATGGGCACAGTACCTTGGCATTGGTAACAACTGGCTCCTGGAGTAGTGCAGAAAAAAACCTACAGAGAAGTAAGAAGATCCACAGCATGTTTCTGTGTTATCCCATTTTCCAGGGGCTGTTTTCACTAAGATAAGATTTGATCTCTCAAGAACAGCATCAGAAAAACCCAGTCCCCCTTGGTATTTTATCACTGGGCAATGATTTGTGGACCAGCCTAGGAGCAACTCCAGCCAAGTTAGAAAAAGAAGCAGAATCAGAACTGAATCCTGTTTGGCTTTGCAGCTGTAGCTGACATCAAATTGAACATCTCTCTGAAAGGTCAATCCTGCAAAGATAAGCCTGCTGGCACATTATTGGTCTGGAGGCACCTATCACTGACATAAATTCTCTGTCTGGTGTTACGCCAGACAAACTCCAAACCAAAAGGGAACTTCTGTCATAAAAAAATCCAAAACACTACCTTCTCTAAAAACAAGCATCAGGGATGGGTACTGGTCTCTTCCTGAAAGGAAGGGAAACCTTTGGTCCCTATGTGTGAGTCTTACAGCTGCCAATATTCTACCTATGTGGACCTGTGTCTCTCATTGGGATGGGCCAAAGTGCATCCAGGAACGGCTGCATATATTGGCAGTAGCAGATTTTCAGAGCAGCGGAGAGCTGGAATTTGTGTTCTGAGTAAGACAAGATCCTACAGAATGAGTTACCGGATGTTTTAGGTGATTCATTGTCTTCTGATAACTGCCCAGCTCCTAAGGCATTGCTAGCATGCAAAAACAAGGTAGGTCTGGATGAATCATAGGGCTGAGGGAACAGTATTGGTGATAGTTAGCAAACACATGCATGTATTCATCCAGGGGACAAGCTGTAATCTACCACTGTTTTTCAAGGTCTGCAGTGAGCTTCTTGGAAAAACTGGGTCCTTTTTGCTGTCAGATTTGGTGTGTGCCTTTAGAGCAAGCCGCTTGCTCCATCCTCCAAAGGCAGGCTCTGGCTTGGATGGCTAGAAGAGCGAGGCTGAGCCATCTGTACCTCCTGCCCATCCTCCAAAAACACACCCAGTGAGTCCTTTGTAACAGGCAGCAAGAGACAAGGTCTCACTGGTGCTGCGTGGATGATCCTGGGTATCTCCAAAAGATGAGAGCACCTTTTCTTCCATCTCTGACTGGCATCCAGGACACATCTTCAAATTATTTGGCCTTGGTTTCTCTGCTAAGCACTTAAGCTACAATAATTTGCTTGCCTCTACAACTGCCAAGAGTATTTGAAATCCTGAGTCCTCACAGGTTACTTTGTGGAGGCCAGATGAATGGCAAGGTCTGGAAGATGGATGAAACAAGGAGCTCAGTGCCATCTCATACCTACCTCACCACTAGCTTCTCACTTTAAACTAGAGGTCAGGCATTTGTCACAGAAGGAAAAGGAGCAGAAAAGACAGAGGACTTTGCAATGCAGCTCAGTGACCTTGTATATGTCCCAGGGCAAACTTTGTAATTATACCTTGTCCCAATTACTGTTGTAGCAGCAAAGACAGCAAAACAATGGAGCAGGCACCAGCACCCAGGGCACCCAGGGCAATCCTGGCCATGGGAAAGGATGCAAGCATTCCCAGCGCTAGCTACTTAGTCCCAAATTCTGATGCTCAAGAAGCTCAGCAACAAGCTTGCAAGTTGAGACATTTCAGTAAGGCTATTTGAAAAGCAGTGGCAGGCCTGAGGAAGGAATGCAAGGTCAGCTCTTCTGCATGCACTGCATTTCCATTGTATGTATGAGTAATATGGGGCCACTTAGCAGGATAGTAACACCTGGCCAAAGAAAATGAAAGGACTATTGTGTCCAAGTGCAATGCAGATGTGTTCCTGATGCCAGTTTTGGTGTGTGTTGAGTATTTTCTTTTGCAGACCCATGGCAGCATTGTCTGGAAGAACCCTCTACTGTCTCCGGTCCAACCTCTTGGAGAAGGGCTATCACTAACACTGATGCAGGCCAGGCAGCTTTGTCTAACCAACACTCAGAAACCCCCAAGGGTAGCAAGCTACCACCACTCTGAGGACCTGTCCCAGGGCTGCCTCTCCTCTTGGGGAAGATTTTTTCCCCTAATGTCCAGGCTGAAATCCCAGTGCTGCAGGAGCAATTCCCTGAAGCAGCTTTTTATAAAAGGGAGGGGACAGGAAAGGAGAAGAGAAGGGGAAAGATCTGAGAATAAGCAAAGCTCAGTTTTGTGCAGGTGGCCTTAGACTGAATCAGCTAGCTTTATGCCCAACATTTGCCTTGCCAATACTGCTTACCAGTGAGAAGATAGCTTGTGTGCTGAAAAGCTAGTGATGGACATGAGGAGCAACTGTAGGAGAGGGCAGAGGAAGGACCAAGGAGTAGGTAAGACCATCACTGTTGTTCATTTGAGGAAAGCAAAGGGAAGAAACTGATGACTCTGCTGCCTTTCTTGTGTTTAGCTTTCACCTAAAAGTTCAATCTAGAGTTGAATGATAACTCACTGAAGGGATCAGTTACCCTCCACAAACCACCAAGATAAAAAGATAACTAGCTGAGACTTTGCAGTCTCTCTCTTAGGCACCTACAGCCAAACTCCTGCTCCGGCATTTAGCCATGATGATGAACAGAAAAGGGGTCGGGAAATGGGCCAGGATTGTGAAATAATAGGTTCACGAACTTTCAGCTGGGTGAAATGTGCATGAACTGCAGCAACACTCACTGTCAGAGGAGGAGCCGTCTCCAGTTCCCAAGCCCTGCTCTCCAAGAACTGCTGGAGGGGAACCAAGGAAATGGCGGAGAATGAGCACAGCATCCTGTTCAAAAGGCTTGAAGTCAAGTTATAGATCCATAATTCAGTGCCTGGAAAATCAACCTGTACAAAGGATTTACTCAGAGGCACCAAGGGACTAATATGGGGGCTGAGAAGTGGACAATTTGGATTTCTTAAGATCTGTTTTGTACCAAATCATTTTAATTTCCTCTCTCAAAGATTTAGCGAATAAAGGGGAAGTAGCAGATGTGATGATTTTGACCTCCATAGAGGACTTTGTGTTATCCCATTCAGACTTTCTGTCAGAAAGGGAAATACCATCTAGATAGAAGACGAATGTAAAATGGGTGTAAAAATAACACCTTGATCTGGTGACAAGAGCTATTCATGGCTTACAGTCAGACTAGAAGGACATATACAGAAAGAAACAGCAGGAAAATGGTCCTGGCTTTGATATGCCTCCATATTGTGGGTTAAAAGCCATGCTATGCTGCCTTAGAAATATTGCAGATAATGTTAAAGAAAACAAAACCAGAGGAATGCCAGAAAGTAGGTTCATCACATGACCTTAAAGACCTGGCAAAGATAGGGTTTGATACCAATCAGATGAAATTCAATCAAGTCAGGTGTGAAATTCTTTGAAATCAGATCAATCCAACCCAAGGAAAGAATAGGACGTGGGATGACACAGGCCACAAAACAGGCAGGGAAGCATGCTGTGGGCAAGCCTTCCTCCAGTGGTGGAGAGGAGGACACATCACGTGCTTTAAGGATATTTGCAACTCTATTCCCATCACTAAATAAGTATCAGGGACCAAACCAGTGCCACAGGGGGATTCATACTTAGGGAATGGAGACAGCTTTACCCTGCCCATGACTTCTGTGTCTACCTGCCCTCCCTTTCCTGCTCAAGCAGCTGGCAGAGGCAAAGGTGTTGGGGACAGGCAGCTAGCCAGGGACAGCTGCTCCATTACAGCTTAGCCTAATGAAACTCCATCAGACCAGGAATGGTGCTGGGTACCGAGTTTCCATGTGGCACTCAGCTTATATCTGCCTTGAGAAGGAGCTGATTCCTGAAGGATGCTGTGGCCAGCGAGTGGCAGCCGGCCCTGCACGCTCCCAGAGGAGAGCAGCCCAACAACCAGGCACAAACACCTGGCTGCCACAGTCAGATCAGTGAGAATGTCCCATCTGAGTGGGGCACAGGCCAATACCACCAGTAGAAACCTCTCCAGTCTCCCAGGGCAAGAATGATCAGGCCACTCCAACCTGGATCACCATCCTGCAGCTTGCCATATTTTCTTAGGTGCCCAAAATCCCACCCACCCATATGACAGCTTCCCACCGTCACCAGTATTAAGCCCCCAGCCCCTGAGTGAGGGCACTCAGTACATCCCAGGACCAACTGGCAGGAAATCCTCTATCTTACGTGAACAGTAAGTCCTGCTAGGTACTTCATAGTGTGGCACACTGGGTATCCTTCTGTGAATCAAGCAGTCTCTCTGAGCTTTGAAGCAGCCTGGCATTTTAAGAAAAGAGAAGACTTCTGTAACATTTCATAAAGTACCTTCTAACCCTGATAATTTAGCATAATCCTTTCAGATTCAGCAGCAAAAAGTCGTCCAGATAGGGCTACCAGTGATGCTGTTATTATGAGAGGATAGGAACCATGGTGAATGGTGATATTTTCCCTTCACACACTCCGCCCACTCCCCTCCCCAACCTGTAGGTCAGTGGCTTTTTGACCAAACGTGTATTTGAACATTAAAACGACAGGTCCAGGTAGCACACGCTGCTTTGGGATGGCAGGTATTGCCTGTTGTCCTCCCCAAGGGGACAGGAGGCTACAAAGAAGCAGATGCTGCCAGATCTAGAGGGGTGGTTTTTTTACCTTCCTATAAAAGAGAAGGCAAAAGCTACCCAAGACTAATCCTGCTCTGCTTGTACCTGTGCTTCACATTCTCTGTGGCTGGTGATTTCACTAGCCTTTCCATGCCAAAATCAGTTAGTTTTGTCTCCACTAATTAACTTACTGCCTCAAAAGCATGTGTTGATGGGATCAGGCACACTGAAGGAGGGCTGTACTGCATGGATCTGACACCTTGCCAAGAAGAAAAGTATTTTCCTTTCATTTCCAATATTTCTCTGACTAACCTGGAAAAGTTCTGTGCTTTCCTTTAAGAGGGCAGCATCCTCCTGTGGAGCAAAACTGAGCATTTTGCTCACCAGCAAGTAATATGGGAGTGAGACACAACTATCCTTCTGTCCAAAATGCCCATATACTTCAAAAATACAGTGGTGAAATCTCATGTCCTCAAGATGGAGGTCTCGTCCCACCTATATTCTCATCTTGTCTGATAGCAGAAGAAAATTTCCATAGACTAGAAGTGCCACTGTTTTTTACTCACCAGGACAGGCACAGGACACATCTGTCTCCTGCCTAGTGCTTTCTCAAGAGGAAAGGTGTAAGCAGGTCTTTCCTCCTGTGGCCTTGGCTGTATGTCCAGTGGTTTGAGCCACAGAGCTGACTGAACTGCTAGAAAGTATATAAAGGCACAGTCATAAGCCATTTGTGCTTTGGTTTCAGGCCTTTCAGCCAAAGGAGAGATCAAAGTACATGCAGATGAGTCACGTTTACAGTAACTATCTGAATCCCACCACGAAACACTGCTTTTGCCTTGCTAGTTGCTCTCTACCCACAGGCACTGGTGCTGCCATTTAGCTCCCAAGCTCTGTTGCCCAGGAGCTGGACAAACATGCAATTTCCACAGCCAGACACAGTTTCAACTGTTCTCTTCTTCCTGTCTGAAAAGGGCTGCATCTCCAAAACCCAGCACAAGAGCTACATGTCCAAATCACTCTCAACCATTTCAGAATTTAGTCAGACAAAAATAGAAATAGCTGCAAAAATGCTTTTTCTATCATTCTGCAAATTGAAAGCAAAGGATCAGAAGCAGCACTGGGCAATCTGGCAAGACCAAGTGCAGCAGTTTGGAAGTGAAGGAGTTTAACAGATGAGTGAATTAGAAACCTGGGGGTTTCTAATAAGGCTTTCAACAACTCATTCCCAAGATCTAGTCTGAATAGCATTCAGAGTCACATCTGGGCTACAGAAACAGAGCAGAAACAACCTCAGTGCTTGCCGATGGATTTACTGCTCCCTGACGGCACTACAAGATGCCATCTTCAAATTGTATGCGGCTCCCTCATGCTGAGTTTTGAGCAGGGGAACATCCAAGACTGCCATGGGCCACAGACCTGAGGATGATAAGCCACTGCTGGGTCACAGCCCCAGAGTGGGATTTGCCAGCATGGGGCCTACAAGTCCTTGCACACCAAACACATCATCTGGTTTCCAATAACCACCCTAAAGTGCATCCTTGGGGGTGCTGTCACCACCATGGCCTGCCTGAGTGGTGACAGGTTAATGGGCAAACAGAGGACTAATAGATCTGCCTGCATAAGTCATGCCTTGAAGGCTGGGGAGCTATGGTATGGAGCTGGATGCTGGGTGCCGACCACTGCTGCCCACGCTCTGGGGACGACACACAGGCCTCTGTTCCACATTCGGCTAGTGAGGAGGATCACAGACCCTGTCTTGCCCCAGGGACCCACCCTTGGCCTCCCAGTGGGCACAAAGACAGCAGTGTGTCCAGAGAGGAAGCAGGGAGCTGGGCTGAGAGAAGCCCGTTGCAACTGCAGCTGTTGGCATAATGCAGAGCATGCCCTGGCTGCACTCACGCACTGCCTGGGCCATGGCTTGAAAGCAAGGAGTAGTTGATGGGGAACCCTCATTTTGCACTCCTAGAAACTCCCCCACCTCAAATTCTAGAGGAAAAAGCAGCAAAATGGAACTGTCAGAACCAAGTCCTTCAATTCATACACCTACCTAATGACGCTTTCCTGTTGGATGGAGACTGTGGAGAGGCTTAGACAACCAGGTCTAATGCTAGAAGAGCCAGCATGGGCTGTCCAAGCTGTCCTGCTCTGCTGCCAGCCTGCAGGGCTTCAGGGTTTCACCAGAGGGGCAAACACAGGTGGCTAGTGAACCTGTCCAAGGAGCCAGACCAGAGGAAATTGCAACCCTTCAATTGCTCCCAGGTGCCATTTCCTGTCAGTCTCTGTCTCCTACAGCAGGCAGGACACAGGGGACTGCCAGGCTCTGCAAAGCAACGTCTCCTAAAGTGAGAAGGCAGAGGATACACAGCCAGGGCCAAGCCTTGTACCTGCTGGGCACCTGCCACACACAGGGGAGGCCCAGCACAGGCACCGCTATTTGCCATGTCTGCAGACTTGGTTGCCACATGGCTCAGTGTTCAACATTGGCCAGGGCCACTTCAAACCCACAAAGTGGTCAGACACAATATAGCTTGCATGACACATGGGCAGCATGGTGGTACGGGGGAGACCCAAGCCTCAGAGCACAGCTATCTTGGCCAATGCGAAGCAGGCGAAGCCCCAGGGTCAGTGGGATGTAAACAGGAATTGCCAGCTGCAGGCTCCTGCTAAACAGCCCTGACCCCAGCTCTTCCCCACCATGGCAAACAGGATGCTGAGAGATCCTGCTGCTGCCACTGAGGACAAGCCCTGCAGCAGTGAGGGAAAAGGGGTCAGAGAAACACCCTTGCGAATACCCAACACTCGATAGCCCATCGTAGATTTCATTTTTATCTTTTTTTTTTTCTTGGAATCAATCTCAAGCTCTGACCATCCTGCCCTAGACCTTTTCCAGTTCTAGTTAGCTGAAGGCCTTCTGCTGCTCCTCCAATTTACAAAAGGGAGTTAAAAATAATAATAAAAAAATGCAAGCCAATTCAGCCAGTCCTGGATAAAGTTTCCATCATGTTCTTGAAGACAGTACTTTGCCAAGGTAGGAAAAACTAAGTCACAGCCTTGGAGAAGTAGGAAACACCAAGTGAGGTGGCTTTCCCCACCCAGCAGCTAGGGAAATGTGGGAAGGAAGGCAGTTTCAGCCAGATCATTTTATCTCTGAGACCAGACGGCTTTAAATGCTTCCCCAGAGCTTGGAAAGGGCCACGCTCTGCTTTGAATTGCTCTTCATACCACCTCATTAGAAAGTAAAAGGGGAAAAATTAACAATCTATAACTTTGTGGCATCAGAAACAGCTCTGTTAACCCAGTTTCCTTCCCCAGGCTTACTCAGGGAAGGTAATCCAGCATCAGAGCCACATCACCTAATCTGCTTATCTTTGCCCCAAAATCAGAAGTCTGGACACCAACCCAAAGGGCAGATGTATCCTCCTGGGCATTATTAATAAATTAGAAAGATCCATGTAATTAAATTGTTTAATTGCAACACTTACTGCATGCAGTGTCTTCTCGCTGCTGCAGATCCAAGCAGCATCCACCTCCCAAACCCAAGCCTGTGGGAGCGAGGGCAAGAAGGGCAAAGCACCTCTGTGGTAGCAGAGAAGAAGGAAGGTGCTGCAGGGAGAGGAACCCTAGGGCAGGCACTGCAAAGCCTAGGGTGGGGGATACCTGTGGCACTCCTCACCTCCTGAGCAGCAGGCCTCTAGGTTTCTTAGCCTGTCTGGGAAAAAGTGGGCAAATCCAACAAGATGCAGAATTTCTCACTTTCCATCAGGACTGGTGCACATCCCACTTTTTTTACCTTCATAAAAGCCTCCTGAGCCTTGGAGGAGCCAAATGGCACATAAGACACTCATCTGTGGCAAACAGACTCACCGTGCTACCTGGTTCACTACCACACCTTCCCCTCTTCTTCTGTCTTCCCCTGGCAGACTGCATCTTCTCACAGCCAACCTCCACCTTGTGTCCAAATGGAAAGGGAAAAGCCAGCCTCCTCTGAGAATCAGGACTAGAAGATTTCAGGCTCTTGCAGCACCTGCTCCCATCAGTGACAGGGGTCCCGTGGCAGAAGGCAGCCTCAGGCAATACATCGGGCAGGCAGCATTTGGTACGTTGGTTGGACTCACAGCTCTGAGTGCAGTAATGGGTGGCTTTACATGGGGACACTGGCTGGAGTAGAATGAAAGTTTAAAAAGTTAATGGGACAGAAAGAGAAACAGCAACCCCTACCTTAGTTTCTCAGCTGAGGAGTGTCAAATTTTAGCAAACTACTAGCTGCATATGACAAAGGCAAGTGTCCCTGGTTTGGAGCTATGCACAGCTGGCTGTGAGCATTGCTGCCCTGCAGATGTGGCTGGGGACACGAGCCTCTGGCTGAATCCAACCCACTTCTGCCTTCCAGCTGGGCTGAGATCCAGTCATGAACAGTTCCGTACTCACAGAGCAGAAGGATTTCAGGACACTCAGGCAATAGCTGTAGGATGGAGGAGTGGGGAAGGGAGCTTGGGAGCAGCTGGTCCAGCACAAATCCACACAGTCCTCCAAGTAGCAATGGCCACGAAACCAGTGGAGCAAAGATACTGCGGGGCACAGCAGCCAGCCCTCCCAACTGAGCTGCGGTGGCTCATATCAAATTAATCCACAGAGGATACTGCCCTCTTCTGGACTCAGTGTGAGTAGCAGAAGTTCAAGGAAATTTGTAGAAAACCAAGACCAGTGCTTTTTGAGGCTCAAAACCAGTAGACTTTGAGGAGTTCTCAAATGTGGTGACTTCCCGTACCTGTCTCAGTGGACATCCCAGAGATTTTCCCAGTTGACAGCCAGGCTGCTGCACCCGCGGGTAGCATCTGAGTGCAGCCTGGGAAGGGGAGAGCAGGGCCAAGCTCAGGAGCAGTCCCTGAAGGACATGGAGATGCTTGCTGGCATGAATAGCAAAATTTTGAAGGATAGTGCTGAGAAGTTTTCCTGGGCTTGGGGATGACCATGGGTGTCCTTACCAACCCTGGGAGCTGCTAGCATTTAATATTAACTAATGATTTTCATAAATTAATTCAGTTGAGAGTAAAGTACGTTCATAGTCAGTTTAATTAAGCAAGCCATAACTGGGTCCTGTGCTTCCCCAGCAAGGACGAGCAGGGACTGAGCGCTGCCAAGCCCTAAGGTGATGCTGAGTTGTCCCGGTACCACCTCCAGACCGGGGACCTCCCACTGCTCCGGCATCCCAGTCCCGTTATGGGGAGGCCAGAGCTCCGGTGGTTCCCGCAGGCTCCTGTTGCCGCTGCAAGGTGCTGCCCCGCAGCACCCGGGACTGCGTGCCGGCCAGCCCCGCCTGCACCGGATCCCTCCCTGCCTGCACTTCCTCCTGAAGCCGGCACCTCCCCGCAGCCCGGGGCACAGCCGGGACGCCGGGGCACGGCCGGGACGGGAACCAGTGCCTGCTCTGCGGGCTGCCCACGCTACGGGGGCCGTGGGACTGCTGCCCTACCGAGGGATACCCCTGCCTGCACCGAGCAGCCCTGGGGCTCCAGTGCCACCTCTTTTGCCCAGGTGACAAGCAGCAGCTCCCTCAGAGCCCCCACGGACTTCTCTGGCAAGCAGGAGAAGAGATTTGGAGACCCGCACTAGAGCTTGTTTCACCCACCTCTCCAGGATGCGGACACCAACGGAGATGATCGTGGGGCTGGTGCTGTGCCCCTGCGGGCTCCTGCTGACGTTCACGGGCACGCTGACACCCAAATGGAGGCAGGTGAGCCTCATACCCAACCAGCCCATTGACCTCATCTTGGAGCAGGGCATCTGGGACGTGTGCAGAGAGCGGCAGAGCAGCCATGACCGCCTCTGCGGGCAGGCTGATGAGCTGGGCTACTTTGAGCAGGTGCCTGTGCGGGTGGCCCAAGGGATGATGCCCACTTCAGTAGTGGTCACCCTCTTGGGCTTGGTGGTGGCCGCCCTGGGGGTTCGCTGCTGGCAGGAAGAGCCACAGCACCTGGTGGCTGGTGTGGCAGGGCTTGTGCTGCTCCTCTCGGGGCTGCTGAGCCTTGTGCCTGCCTCCTGGTACACCCATGAACTGTGGGCACTGCCTGCACCAACTGGCAGTACACTAGTTGTAGGCTACAGCTTGGTGCTGAGCTACTTGGGAAGCTGCCTGGAGATCTTTGGGGGGCTGGCCCTCACCCTCAGCTTCCACCAGTGCTGCAAGGATCATAGGGCCCCCAAACTGCCCCCCAGCCCTCTGACGGAGGCTGGGCCGCAGTCCACTGGTGGGGCTTACCACAATCCCTGGGACGTGCTGGAGGATGAGCGAGATGGACAACACCAGAGGAGCACTCTGCCTTGTGACTCTGACTTGTAGCCCCAGGACAGGGACAGCAGCGGACACTGGCCAGCCTGCCGAATTGGCACCAAGAGCAGCACTGGTTCCTGCCCTTCCAAGCCCTGCCCTTCTCTTGGGACAGCTCAGAGCAGGCTGGAAATGAGACCAAGGACCAAGACCTCTGCAACCTCCTCACAAGCCTCCTGTGCTCCAGGTCCTACAACTGTCCCAAAGCTGTGCTGGGTTGAGGACCAGCCCTGGCCCCAGTCCCTTCACACAGTTTTTAGCTCATCTTGCACAGTACAGCAGCTTGGGCAAAGGCAGCTCCAGTGTTCCCACGTGAGCAAGGTACAGGTTAGCACTGTATGGCCTTCAGGGCTGGGAACTGGGAAGGGGAGCACCTCCCACATGTCTCTGCTTAACTCAGAGCTGTGCAAACAGAAAATAAATGAAAATAAATGGGTCTGTGCTATGGGATGGTTATGGGCTTTCTGCCAGGCAGGCTGGGCTGTGAACCTGGGAGCACGGCTAACCCAGCTCCCCCACGCTTTGCCTGAAGCAGGGAGGAAAGGTCTGTACAGCAGGACAGATAGCTTTTATAGCACCTTCCTCAAGGACATTTCCCCCATGATCAAAATCAGTTCTGGAAGAGGTTTTGCTTTCCTTGAGCGCAGCCACTTCAGGAGTGGGGGGAAAAGAGATCACAAGGGAAAAAAACAGCATGTATTTCCTCTTTCATCATTAGCTTGACTTCAGGCAGTAAAACTGGTCTCACTGGTTTGGAAGGGACACTCCGGAGGTCAGAACTGCTCTACAAAATCCTGCTCAGCACCCTGCATAACAGAGCAAGAGCCAAGCCAGCTTCCTTGCAGAGCTGTTCAGCCAGATTTCTACCCCAGGTAAACCCAGAGCACTGTGGTCAGCAAGCTACGCCTTGCTGCAGAGGGACAGTGGATGGAGATGTCAGGGGTATGGTTAAGGTACAGGACGCACCCTTCAGCAGGCGATCAGATTCAGGTGGCTTGGAGAGTATGTTGGGGTTGGATACTTCCCAGAAAACCTCCCAGAGCTTTTTGCTCTGCAGTATGAGTTCCCTAAAACTTAAAGATCTCTGAAGAGCAAACTAATTTCTCCTCCCTGGCCCCCACACAAACCACAACGGCACCAGAAATGCTGCACAACATTCCTTTATGAAAATACAGTGTCTGGGTGAGATGGTCCTTTCCTCAGTGGGGCTGGCAGCTCCTGCAGAGATCACAGATGGGTGCATCAGGGATGAGCCCAAGCCAGCCTCCTTGGGCCCACCCCACACCTTGGCACAGGGGCTCCAGCCGCAGGGGAAACAGGACAGCCCCTGTACCAGCCAGATTCCAGGTACCCCCAAGTCTTGTCCCTCTTCTCCAGCAGAAGGGCAGAATTTGCCTCAAGAGTAGGCACCATGCCAGCACTGGGCCTGGGGAGGGATCTGCATATCGGGGAGTATGGGAAGGAGGCTTGGGGCACCCAGAGTGGCATGGTGGTCTCTACCAGGCCCTGCTTCAGGTGCTGCTCACCTCTTTCCCATCATAAGCTTCGTTCACAAAGGTGTCACTCTTGGGGGGAAGCTCTTCCTCCTCCTCATCCTCTTCCTCAGGGTCACTTTCACGGTGGTACAAAGTCAGCACCCGGGTGGAAGCAGTGCTTGAAGTCCTGCTTGAAGAAAAATGTGCACTGAGGACAGCATAGCCATCTCCTAGAGATGGGGCAGATCCTGTCACAGCCCCTGGTAATAGTCTGTCATGAAGCAATAGTCTGACTGAAGCTTTGCACACAGCCCAGGAGTGCCCCAAGACACCACACTGTCCCTCTCCATCCCCAGCTATACCTGGTTCACCTAGCCCCAGAGCTCACCTCATCCTCCTGTCCCGCCTCCGCATGTAGGTCAGGGCCCCCATGGCAGCAGCAGCGAGCAGAAGGAGCACAGCCACCCCAAGGGCAATAGGTCCTGCAACAGGCTTCACCTCTGCCTCCTCACAGTAGTCACCCCGATAGCCCAGGGCACAGTGGCATGTCACCTGCCCAGCCTCGATGGCACAGTCCCCACGCAGGTTACATGTTTCGCTGCTGCATGGCACAGCCCCCAGCACCTCCTCAGTGCTGGGGGGTACCAGGAAGGGCTCTCCATGCTCCTGGGGGCCAGAGACTGTGGACAGGCTGAGGCTGGGCTGCCACGGCTTGGGTGCAGCTGTGGGTAAGGCTGGTTTCTTTTCTTCCACATGGGACATCCTTGATGGTGCTACTGCAGGGACCTGCGTCCCCACCTGTACAGAGGTGCCTGGAGAGATGGACATAGATCACAGAGACAGAGAAGAGATCTCCCGTTCCCAAACTGGGGGAGACTGGGCAGGCCACCCTATGCCCAGCCAGCACCCCTGCACACCCCAGCTGTGGGCAGGCACTCACAGTCAGACTCATCGGAACCATCAGCACAGTCGGGGTGCCCATCGCAGACTTGGTCTCTGGAGATGCAGCTCTGGAGATCAGGGCAGACCTGGAGCGGAGCTGGGCAGGGCAGTGCCAGGGTGCATGCCACCCCATGCACCAGGTGGTAGCCAGGGGAGCAGCGACACTGCCGGCCTGCAGGGTTGGGCAGGCAGAGCTGGGCACAGCCCCCATTGCCCTTCGCACAACCGTTGGTGCCTGCCAAACAATCATGGATGCGTATGGGCACTATGGGGCACACAGCAACTCCCCAGATGCCTTGGGCAGGGGCAGCCCCAGACACACCTTCCTGCGAGAACTGGCTGTAAATCTTCATAGCTACCAACTCCTGCTCCATCGGGAACCACCAGCTCTCAGCTTGCTCCAGACGGCTGTGCCATATCTTGCTGGAGCCTGGAGACACATGGGCTCAGCCCCTGTCCTACCTCCTCTTGCAAGGGTGCCTGGGATGGGAGGTGGGGACCTCCAGCCTGCCCTTCACCCTGGGGAGGGGTAGCCTGCACCCTGCAGGGACTGGCAGAGACCTCTGTGTCCTGGTGTAGTGGGAGAAGCTGGACAAAGCCTGGCAAAGGGACTCACCATTCGTCGAGGTTGTGCTCCAGAGCAGAAAGCCTTCTCCAATGGCAAAGAGTGAAAGGCCATGCAGCCCTTCCCGCACCACCCGGAAGCGGGATCCGTCCAGCTCGACGCTGCTGATGGTGCCTCTCTCTGCAGGGCACAGACACAGGTACATCAGATGTGGGGGTACAGAGGGCTCTGGGCTGCCTCTGAGGGCCATGCCAGGCTGTGCCCTGCAGACCAAGTGCCTGCACCACTGCTGCCCCCAGCAGTGTCCCAGCTCAGCCCACACTCACCGCGGTCTGCCCAGTACAGCCGGGTGCCAGCACTCCCAAAGGCGAGGCCAGTGGGAGCCCGGGCTCTCCTCCAGACCGCTCTGCGGCCAGTGCCATCCATGGCTGCACACTCCACCGTGGCACCAGGCCCACGGCTGCTGGCTGCCGTGACGAAGCACATGGTGGAGGCACGAGGGCACAGTGCCAGCCAGGCAGCCCCATGCAGCCCTTTGCTAAGCAGCACCAGGGCCCACCGCCCCCCGGGAGCTGCTACGTGGATGCTGTGCGGCTGCCCTCCGATCCAGTACAGGTTCCCGCTCAGCCAGTCCAGGGCCAGGGATGATACAGTGCCCTCCACGGCCACCGCCTGCTTCCAGGACAGCCGGCCACTGTCCTTCAGGCGCAGCAGCCCAATGGAGTCACCCTCCATTTCTGCAAAGTACAGGCTCTTGTCTTTCACCGCATAGTCGACAGCTGTCAGGTGTCCCACCTTGGCCAAGGGCAGTGCCCGGTGCGGGGGAAGACCTTGGGATCCAGCCGTTGTGGGCAGGTCCTTCAGGTAGACCTGGAGGAAGGAGATGGTGCTAGGACAGGGACCCCACTTCCCTGGCAGCAGTGAGGACAGCAGCCTCCAGTGCTGGCTCCAAAGGACGGTACCTGTGTCACAGCTGCCGGTGACACCAGGAAGGCAAAGGCTGAAATGCGGAGGGGCAGGCAGGTGGTCTCATCAGCAGCCAGCGTCAGCCCGGTGGGGCAGCGGCACTGCCCGGTGTGCCTGGTGCTCAGCAGGCACAGATGGGAGCAGCCACGTGCCGCACACGGGTTCGGGGCCGTGGGGCGCAGGGCTGGGTGCATCACCTGTGGAAAGGGTGGGCTCAGCCCCACAGCCCCATCAGCACCCAGTAGCAGAGCTGAGTATGACCAGCATTACCATGTGCTCCCAAGGGCACGATGGCAAGCCAGAGATGCTCCAAGAGGGCCAGAGACTCTTGAGCACAGGGACTGCTGCCTAAGGACCGCTGGGATGGGGTACAGCTCCCAGTGGCTTTGCATTCAGAAGACAGCAGGGTCGTGCAGGGTGGGAGCTCCAGCAGAGCTCACATAGCAGGGTTCAGGGCTCTCCCAGATAAGTACCTGGAGGCCATGGGGCTGCCCACGTCGCTTGAGGACCACGGTCCTGTTCTTGCCAGTGGTCTTGTCCACTTGCTGCACAGACCATGGCTTCCTATCCGACCAGTAGAGCTGCCCCTCACACACAGCTGCTGCGAAGGGGCTCCGGACACAGTGCAGATGCAGGACCTGGCAGAAAGGCCATGAACAACCACCCCAATCTCTATCAGGGCCCAGTAACCAGAGCCCCATCACGCACTTTCACACTGGTGCCATCCAGACGTGCAGAACCGACACTGCCCAGCTTCTCATCCAGCCAGAAGATCCTCCGGGTGGGGAGGTCAAGGGCCAGTGCTGTGGGCCAGCCCAGCTCCTGGGCCAGCAGCACATGCCGCCGACTCCCATCCATGGTGGCCTCCATCAGCCGTGGGTGGCTCCCCACCTCTGACCAGTACAGCAGCCTGACAGGAAGAGACATGCTGGTCCATGGACCTGACACAGCACAATCCCAGTAGGAGGGCAGTCCAGAGGAGCTTTGCAGAGCCTCCCATCCCATCAGGGATACACTGAGACCTCCACCCAGGGCAGGGGCAGGTGCCTGTGCTCCTTCCCCAGTCACACAGCCCCAACAGCACCCAGGTGAGACCATCCCAACTCTTCCCTAGGCTGCTGCCTGTCTCCATGGAGGAAAATTGGGTACAGCATGGATGGCAAGGAGGTTCTCTTGTTCCAGACATACCCTGCCAGAGGCTGGAGCACTAGGGAGTGAGGCCGGTCCAGGTCTCCATCCATCACCACAGTGTACTCTGGTGTCCCTCGCCAGGCAGCCTCCAGGCGAGTGGCCAGCACCTGCCCTGCTGCCCCATCTGTCCAGTACAAGTTCCTCCCAAGCCAGTCCACTGCTATACAGTCTGATCTCACACCTGCAACATGCTCAAGAGTCAGCACCCCTGGGGTAAGAGCTGCATGGCCCTCTGGCACAACGCTCCCAGCCCAGGTCCCCTCCATCCCAGGAGCTCCAGCTCCTCCCAGCCCTGCTCCAGCCAGGACCTCTCCACACAAGGGGACACAGCCTGGCACTCCACTGCAACCTGGAGATTGCACAGCTATGGAGATGCCAGCCCTGCTAACCCCACGCTGTCACAGCCCACCTTTCACCAGTGTGCCTTTCTTGCCCAAGTTGAGGTCCTGCCAGCGGATGCTCTCTGTGGCCAGGTCCATCCAGAAGATTTTCCTCTCCACCAGGTCATAGTCAAGTGAGAAGACAACACGATCCTTGTCAGTGGTCAGCAGCACCTCCTCACGCCCACTCCGCAGGCCGTAGGACAACACCTCTGACTGCACGGCTACCAGCAACATGGGCTCTGGTCCTGGGACAACACAGAGCCGCCCAGACCCTGCTCAGTGCTGGTGGCCCCATGGCTCCAGCACATAAAGATAGGAACACGGCACTTGCAGGCACTGGAGCTTGCTGGAACTCAGCCCAGCCACATAGCATGTCCCCCAGATAGTGCAAATGGATTTTCTGACTGGCCACAGGCAGATGCAAACAGCAGTCCACAGTTGAACGGGGTCTGGAAGGCCACATGGCAGGGGAGACAGGGCCATTTGTGGGACTACAAGGGACTACAAGGCTCCCTATGGGCAGCAGGCATAGGGGTACAGGCTCCCTGGTTCCTGGTGTACCCTAGAGTGCCAGGGACCCCCAGTGCTGCTTGGCCATCTCATGGCTTACCAGTAAGTTTGCAGACGTGGCCATCAGGCTCCAGCAGGTAGCCAGGGAGGCAGCCACAGCTATAGGACCCTGGGGCATTGAGACACATCTGGCTGCAGACTCCCTCACCCAGCTCTGTGCACTCATCTATGTCCATGCAGGACAGACCATCCTCAGCCAGCTGATAGCCCTGGTCACACCAGCACCGCTGTAAGGAAAGGGGCCATCAGAGTCCCCACCTGGGTACACATGAGGCTCCCTTGTGCAGCTGGATCAGGGCAGTGTGGCAGAGAAAGCCCCTGGACCAGGACTGCTGGCACTCACAGGGCCCTTGGGTGAGGGGTAGCAGAGACGAGCACAGGACCGCTGGCAGGGCACAGAGCAGTTCTCCCCCTCATCTGAGCCGTCCGCACAGTCCTGCCGGCCGTCACACACCAGGGATGCATTCAGGCAGGTTCCCAGTCCACATGGGTACTCATGACTCTGGCAGGGGGCAAGCTGGCCTGCAGGGACACACACGGGGAAGGCT
Organism: Columba livia; assembly: GCF_036013475.1. Lineage (NCBI taxonomy): Eukaryota > Metazoa > Chordata > Aves > Columbiformes > Columbidae > Columba > Columba livia. The sequence continues at coordinate 47,453,865 of NC_088605.1, forward strand.
GTCCTGAGACGCTCCACCAGCTCCTTTTGCTCAGCTGGTGCAGATTCAGCTGCTCCCACAGGGTGCCTCACAGCTCACTGCAGCCACATCAAGAACTGTGCCTGTAGCCTGGCTTCAGACTATCCTAGTCCCCAGGCTACCAGCACAATATAGGCACAATAGCTACCCAGGGCCTGGAGCCACCACAAATGCTGGGAAGAGACAACTAGCACACAGGGCCTTTTGCCTTGGCACAGACATGTCCCCACCTCCCTCTGTGCTGGGCACCCAGCAACTGCCCTTGGCTGAGACACAGAGGGGACACAAAAGCAGGGTGTTGCTCACAGCCAGCCTCGTCACTGCCATCCGTGCAGTCACTCTCTCCATCACAGCGCCAGGTATCAGGGATGCATTCATGGCCATGAGAACAGCCCCACTGATGGTCCCCACACAGCCCTTCCTCCAAGGGACAACCCTGCAAGAGCAGAGGGTGAACAGGGACACCAGCCCTCCTGGGGGAGAGCGACATGGGACAAGCTGTGTCCCCACCACTTCACCCACCTGCTCATCTGTGCCATCCCTGCAGTCAGCAGCACCGTCGCAGCGCCAGGCCTCTGGCACACACTCCCCGCTGCGGGGACATGCCACCTCACCTGCACGGCAGACCAGTGGCCGGGGCACAGCACAGTTCTCCTCATCCGAGCCGTCCCGGCAGTCTGGGTCACCATCACAGCGCAGGACCAGGGCCACGCACTGCCCGCTGCGGCAGGAGAATTCGGCCGGGCCACACTCCTTTGGTACTGTGGGCAGGGCCAGGACTGAGCAGGGGCACTGTCCCCATCCCCATCCCACCAGCACAGACACGGCACTGAGCAGAGTGCAGCCCCTCCAGCTGCTCAGCATGTCACCCTGGGCAGTGCCTGCTCCTGGAACCTCAGGAAACCTAGTGCACCCACCTATGGGACAGGCAACCCCCAGAAGCTTCTGTCCCACCCAGTCCAAGGGTCTCACCACAGCCCTGCTCATCACTGTGGTCCAAGCAGTCGGCATGGCCATCACAGAGCCAACTCTGTGGGATGCAGCGGGTGGCAGCGTCACAGCGCAGGGCACACTCCTGCGTGGGGGTCCAGCAGCCTGTCTCATCTGAGGCGTCAGGGCACTGTGGTACCCCATCGCAGCGCTCCCCAGCCCCCACACACACGGCTCTGCTTGCACAGTGGAAGGCACCTGGGGAGGCAAGAGCTTTGCTAAGCCTGCAGTAGGCAACCAGGGTGCCCAGACCCTCTGCTAGCCCCCCAGCAACCTAGAATGGCCCCACACTACAGCAACAAGCTTTGGTCCCTCTTAGTCAGTGCATCTCCAGCAGCCTAGGTCCTGAGCAAGGCAACAGAGACAGTCTTAGCTCAGCCACATCTAGGTCACTGCAAGCAGCAAGGCCAGCTCTGTCCTCTTCTGACAGCACCTTCAGCCCAGTGCCAAGCTCAGAAGAAACCAGTATGCCACATCACAAGCATCAGACCTTCTGAGGTGCCCCATCTTGCCAGCCTCACCAGGAAGCAGCCAGAAGCCCTGGCACAGGGTGACCCAGCTGTGCAGTGGACTGAAGAACAGCACCTACCTGGGGTGTCACAGAGCTGGGCACACCCATCTTCATCAGAGCCATCTACACAGTCCTTCTCCCCATCACACACATACTCCTGGGCAACACACTCGGTGCCATCATGGCAGGGCACATGCGTGCGGGGACAGGACAGATGGAGGACGGGTGTCAGGGGGTGTGCAGGGCCAGATGGGAGGGGTAGGGTAGGTGGCACTACCCGTGCAGGGCTGTTTGGGTGCTGGGTGGTAGTAGTTGGCTGTGGAGCAGTGGTCTTGGCTGGCAAGGACTGAGTGGTGGTGCTGGCTGTGGTGGCTGGTCGCACAGTGGTGCTCTTGGTTGGTGTGGTCCGGGCAGTGGTTGGTGCAGGGGTGGTCTTGGTTGATGTGGACTGGATGGTCTTGGTTAATGTGGACCGGGTAGTCTTGGTTGGTGTTGTGGTAGACTTGCTGGTTGGTGCAGGAGTAGTAGTGAGTGAAGTGGTGGTCTTGCTTGGTGTAGGTCTTGTGGTGGAGGTGGTGGGCTGAGCAGCAGTGGTGCTTGTTGTTGTCCTTGTAGTGATGGTCACAGGTGGAGGGAGTGGCTGGGCAGGCCCCTTCCTTGGTGGCACTGTTAGAGGCAAAGGGCGTAGGAGCCTGGATTTGAGGCTGTGCCCTTCCCACACTCCATGCACCTTCAAGAACAGTGCATGTGACCACCAGCAGCCAGGAACCCTGCCCCAGCTTGGAGCAGCATGGGCCACCCAGCCCCATCAGGCAGAGCACCAGCACCTTGCACAGAGCCATGGCCACTCTTACCAGCCTGCAGCTCCGAGCCCACGAAGGCCACCACTCCCCGCACGTCTGCTGCCGGCATGGAGAGTACAAGCGCCAGTGTCCTCCGGTCCCAGAGCAGCAGGGCTGTCCTGTTTGCTGACATCAGGTATGGCTCGAAGGCAGCCACAAGGCTGTGGGACCAGCTGGGTGCAAGGGTGACTGCTTGCCGCTTGGTCAGACTCAGAGCCTGCAGACCTGCGGGGCAGAGGGATTGGTAGTGCCTTGGGGCCCCCAGGCATCCCTTGTGGCCCATCCCCTGCCCCCACAACCCACAGCTATGGCAGGGACCTCATGGTTGAGGCCAGAGTCTGCCCCATAAGCATCCCACTGGGCAGCAGGGACCTGCTGCACATAAAGCATGGCTGGTTACTTCTGCCTAGTGACCAACTCCACTCCCTGTTCCAGGTACTACCAGGGCTCACCCAGGGCTGAGCTCCAGAGCAGACTGAAGGCTCTGCTATCCATGGCTGCAGGCAGGTCTCCAGGCCACGTCTCATTCCAGGCATCCCACGGAGCGCCCCCAGCCAGGCTCAGCTGCTGCAGGGGCTGCCCACGGGCCAGCCAGTACAGGGAGCCTCGCTGCCAGTCCAAGAAGATGTGCTGGATGCTGCTGCGAGCACGGTGCAGGATGTGTGGGGACATGTCAGATGCCTGGATCACTCCAATGTCCCTCCGGTTACATGCGAGCCAGTACAGGTCCCCAGAGCTGATGTCCACACGAGCAGAGCAGACTTGGCAAGAGTAGGCAGGCAAGCAGTTATGGAGCTGTCCCATGACCTGCTGGGGCCTGGGTCACCCCTGCCCCTAAAACCAGGGCACAGCCCTAGTGTGGGCACTATGGGACTGCTGTGCTCTGCACCCAGAAGATGCTCAGGCCTCACGGAGCACCAGGAAGGGAAGCCTGCCCTCCATCACCCCATAGGGTCTCACCTGGCAGCCCAGTCATAATGGCCTCTCTCCTGCCAGGGTGCCCGACGACACGCAGCAGCGTCCCACGGTCATCTGTCCCATAGATCACTGACCTCTGCCAGTCCACATCTTGCAGGTGGAGTGGCTCCTGCCACTCCTGCAGCTGTTTGCTGTGTGCTCCAGGGCCCACCTGCACCAGGGAGATTGTCTTCCCTGATGCATACATGATGGACAACTCTGCAGGGTACAAAAGCAGCATGTGAGTGTGGCCCTGGGGGCAATGGACAAGGGGACAGCATGAACCAAGGCAGAAACGTAACAGCACTGGTGTGTGCCAGGAACCTCATCCCACCAAAGCCACAGCCCCTTACAGCCCACTCACTCTGACTCCCACAGGGATGCATCCTGCCCCAGATAGCCAAGCCCACCTTGCAGACCCTGCTCACCTGTGCACTTCCCTGAGGGCAGGAGGAAGAGGCCCTCTGGACATGCACACTTGTATCCGCGAGGTTGCACAGGGGACAGGAGGCAAAGGTGACTGCACAGGCCTGGAGCACACGCAGCAGTGTCCCCTGAGAGCAAGGGGACATTATGAACTCAGGCAGACATGATCCCCCTCATGCCTTTCCCAGTCTCCAAAAAACACAGGCTGTCCCAGGGCTGATATGGGCCAGCTACCCCAGGCAGGGTAACAGCATCACAAGGTAGGAGGGCTCAGCTCTACCCAAAGCCATGGGACTCAGCAGCTTTCCTACAGGTTCATATGTCCCTTCTGTCACAAGCCGACAACTCCTCACCACAGGGCCAGGAGAGCCGTGGGGCACAGACCTGGTGAGCTCCAGGACCCAAGCGCAGCCTCCCCCAGCACCCAGGGAAGTGGTGGGGGTGCTGCCAGCCCTGCACCAGTGCAGGCACCTGGCAGGATACTCACGGGGAGGCTGCTGCAGCACATGCACCACGGTGAAAGCTGAGACAGGTGCACGGAGCAGCACTGCATGCTCCTGGGGAGAGGCCTGGGCAGCCGACACCAGCTCTGTGCCATCAGTCCAGAAGAATCGGCTCTCAAACACGGCCAGGCCCAGTGGCTCTGTGTGGCTCCGCAGGACAGCGGGAAAGGAGTGGCGCCTGCTGCCATCCACCTGCAGCGTCTCGATGGACTGGGAACAAGGCAAGGCATGGTGACTTCATGGCACCCCTATGCCCCAGCACCATCCTGCAGCCATGGGACTCACCGTGATGCCTTGGAACATGCACCAGACCCAGGCACCGCTCCCTGCTCCCTCCCATGCCTTGACTGTAGCCACAGGGGAGCCAGGGCCACCCACCCCACTCCCACCCCATTGTTTCCCAGCACCTGGCGGGGCAGAACCCTGCGGTCCCACACCCTTACCTCCTTGTACTCGCTGATCCAGTACAGCCTACCAGCCACATGGTCTAGGCTCAGCCCCACAGGCTCCTCCATGGACACCACTGCGAGCTCCTGCCGGTTTGAGCCATCCATGCCAGCTGCAGCAATGACTGTCCGGCCCCTCAGCCCACGGTTGACCCAGTACAGGGACCTGGGGGCAGGCACTAAGCACCCATTTCACAGCATAATTCCAGAGACCATGACATGGTCAACAGCAACATCATTCACCCAGGAGCCCAGGGCCAACCCTGTCTCACTCACTTCTTACCTGGCAGCTGGATGCACTGTCAGCTGCTCTGGTGCCACATCCTTGCCCAGCACTGTGACATAGCCCCGGCCATCACCCAGCCCCGCACAGATGGCTGCAGGGTGGCTGCTGGCCCAGTACAGCTGCCCCGTGAACCAGTCCACAGAGATGCTGTTCACCTCCGTGGCATCTGCAGAGACAGAGTGGTTTAAGGCACACAACCCCTGCTCCAGGGCAGGAGGCAAAAACCCTTTCTCTACAGGAAAGGCAGGGCTGGGGTGGCAGGTTAGCTCTCAGCACCCATCTCAGTCCCACAACAGCACCCTTGCTCCTCCCCACCTGCATATAGGGGCTGCGTGCCCTTCCCTGGGAGGTGAGCACGGAGCTCGCCCTCCTCTGTCAGCCAGTAGTAGGTTTCCCGGAGCAGGTCGTACACCAGAGCCCGGGGTTCGGTCTCAGTGGAGAGCAGGGGCCGGTAGGCTTGGGTCCGTACATCCAGAAGCGCCAGGTCCTGCCCCACAGCCACCAGGATCTGTGTCGCATTGTCTGCCCGGACGAGGGGGATGTCACCCATGAGCAGGGAGCTGGCTATCTGGGGGCATTGCCCAGGCCCTCAGGCAGCCTGGGCTCCCCACACAGCCTACCTGCCACTTCACAGGTGGTGCCATGCCGCAGTGTGTAGCCCTGAAGGCAAGCACAGCTGAAAGCGCCTAGGGTGTTGCTGCACAGCTGGCTGCAGGGGCTGTACTCCAGGGAGCACTCATCCACATCTGGGGGGGGGGGACAGACACAGCCAGGAGCCCACTGCACAGCTGGCCAGCTGCCCCCAGACAGCACCACCACTGCTTCCCAGGGACGACAGGCAGGCTCCTAGATACTAGGACCTTGGCCCCAGCTCCAAGACACACCAGCTGCTGCTGAGATGTGACCCAGACCCAGCCTTTGTGGGGCCAGGCATGACACTCAGGCTGAGGTAGGCATTCACATGCAGTGCTGGCTTCAGCGAGATGCCAGTCTCAGTGGCCGAAGCCTCACATGCCCAGAATGCGTGCACCCCAACCTCTCCTTACCAGCACAGCTCTGCCCATCTGCCTGCAGCACCCAGCCAGCCCCACAGGAGCACTGCACTCCCCAGTGTGTGTCAGTGCACGTCTCTGCGCAGCCCCCATTGCGTACAAAGCAGCTCCGACCTGCGGGGACACAGTGGAGAGGTGACACGATGCGGGACGGCTCCATTGCTGCCCCCCACCCCAGCCATGCAGGTAATGCCTAGCAGCTGTATGCAACTCACCGCACGTGCTGGGCTCATCCGTGCCGTCTAGGCAGTCATCCTCATCGTTGCACATCAGGGACTCAAGGATGCACTTCCCCTCATCGCACCGCTCCATGCCAGGTGGGCAGGGGGCTAAGGCACACACAGCTCATGTCAGGAGGGCAGACCAATACCAGGTGGGCACAGGGGAAGCCGTGGCTCCCAGATACATGAGACTGCCCCACAAAGCATTAACAGGTTCCTGGGATGCTTGCCACCATTTCAAGGCAAGCTGGGGCCCAGGAAAGCAAAGTAGCCTCCTACTTCACACATGGCCTGGGCAGGTCTCGCTCCACTGAGGAGCATCCCAGGTGCTCACATACCGCAGACATCTTCATCCGAGGAATCACCACAGTCATCAATCCCGTTGCATTTCCAGTCAGCCATGATGCACACCCTGTTCCTGCACTGCCACTGCCCAGGCAGACAGGGCTGCTGAGGACAGCCCTCCTCGTCCCAGCCGTCCTCACAGTCCTGGTGCCGATCGCACAGCTCCCAGTGTGGGATGCAGTGGTGGGTGCCAGGACACTGCACCTTCTTTGCCCCACACACTGCGGGAACAGAGCAGCACTTGCACCCTGCCCTGTCTCCCCAGGCCCCCCACTCAAGCGCCCCAAGCAGAGACTACGCACCACAGTCCTGCTCATCAGAGCCATCCAGGCAGTCAGCAGCACCATCGCAACGCCAGCTGCTGGACACGCACCGGCCATCATCACACTGCCAAACATGGGGATCCCCGCCACATGGAACATCTGCAGGGACAGCACAGTCACTGGGACCTGCTGCTCTGGCACAACCACAAGGGCACAGGGCAGGTGCTGGCAATGCCCAAGTGGCTCTGCCAAGGGGCTGGCCCCCAGCAAGGCTCTCTGGTACGTGGGGGCTGTCTTGCTCAGCATAGGATCCAGGATATGTCCCCATGCCCCAAACATCCCCCAAGAGCTCTGGGACACACACGTCCCTGAAGGTTGCCATGCAGGAGCCACTGGCAGAGCCAGCAAGGAGGCAGGTGCCTCTGGCCTGCCCTGCCCCACCACACCCCAGAGCAGCCAGGCCCCTCAGTGCCTGCACAGCACAGCCTTCTGTGACACCCCACGAGAAAGGATGGGTGCCAGCTTCCCCTGGCTCACCACACTGCTCATCCATCCCATCCGGACACTGTTGCTCGCCATCGCAGAGCCAGGGAACAGGGATGCAGGCAGCACCACAGGTGGCCTGATGTGAGGCTGCACACGTGGGGCCAGCAGGCACTGCGGGATAGAAGGAGATCAGCCTGGGCAACCACACCGAGAATCTGCCAGCAGGCACCCCGCGCAGCCCCCCACTTAGGGGTCACAGCACAGCCCCACAGAGTGGGGCACTGTCCCCAGCCAAAGGCACCCCAGGACCTTCTGTAGGCTGGAGGAAGAACTGCAGCATCTCGATCCCCCTCAGGGAAGGCAAGGACTACCCCCAAGCTCCCTTGGCAGGGACAGAACTCCCAAGGTTGCAGGGACCTCCCCATGCTGACAGGTTGGGAAGGATGCCGCAGGGGTAGGGACCCCCACATCATTGGTGGGGGTCGATGGGGATACTCCAGGGGGCAGGTATCCCCCCAAAGCCCATCGCGGGCAGCAGCAAGCAGCCCGAGAAGGGCGGGCGCCCACCGCAGCCCCTCGGGATGGGGCAGGGACGTCGCCCCCCTCCGGCCCACCCTCCTCGGTCCCGGCTCACAGGCGCGGCGGGTCCCGGCGGCGGTCCCGGCCAGCAGCAGCGGCGGCAGAAAGATGCTGAGGAGGGCGAGGAGCAGGCGAAGCGGCGGCGAGGGGGGGCGGCCCATGGCGGCAGCGCCGACAGAGAGGGGCGGCTCTGGGCGGCCCAGCCGGCGGGAGGGAGCGCGACACGGCCGCTGCCGGGGCCTTTATGCCCGGGCGCGGGCAGCCATTGGGCACCGCGGGCAACGCCCGCCGCCAGGGGAGACCCCGGCCCGCCCCGCCGCTGTGGGGGCTGCGCCGGGTCGCACTGGGGACGCCCAACTAGGGCCGGGGGGCGCCGGCCTCGGCGAGGCAGCTGTGGTCCCAGCCTGGGCGTGCTCGGGGCGCGCCGCCCCCCAAGAGTCGGGGAGTGCGAAGGGTCCCCGGGACCCCCATTGCTGCCCCGCCTGTCCCGCAGCGCGGGGCCGCCTTATCGGCCGGGGGTTGTTGTGAGAGCCAGCCATGTGAATCGGGGCCCGCAGCACCTGCGGCGGGCGTGGGAAGGCAGCGGCAGCCTTGAATGCGGGGGCACCTTCCGAAAACACGGGCCCCAGGGCTGCACGCTGCCGCCCGCCCGCCTCCGGTCCTCGACCTTGAAGACTGTGAAGGAGCTGCTGGAGCACAACAAGGAGACCGAAAGCAGCGGCTGAGGGAGGAAAACAGCCCAGCAAGAGGATAAGACACCTGCCGCCGCCTGGGAAAGGAGCCCCCTCCTACTAGACAAAGCAGAGGGGCATCTCCCAAGCCGAGGAGTTGGCTCTGAGGACATGGGGGATTGGCAGAGCCCCTTGCTACACACTCAGGGAAAGCTTCCAGTGTGCTGCCTGCTGCAAGACCCCTGCTCCTCTAGGGTTTTTTGGCTTGCCACCTGGCTGTCTAGGGCTGCATGTGGTGGTGTGCCTGCCACCCCCAAGACCAGCCTGTGCATGAAGTACATCCATTGCTCATGGATGCTTTGCATTTGTCCCCCCTCTGTGAGAGCCAACTCAAGGAATGGGGCAAAAAAACTCCCCCCAAGAGCAATACCTCTGTGATGGGAAGGAGGAGGACAGCACTTTGAGCAGGCCCCAGCGGGGTCCCTCCTGCCTCCCTGGGGTGCTCAGCATATATGGTCCTTTTCCTGCTTCCCATGTCCTTTCCTTAGGCTGGGAAGGGGCCATGGCAGCCTGCCCAGGTGGATGTGCCAAACCCTAGTAGCTCTCTGGGTCAGAGATTGCAATGTGCATCACTCCTGGGAGACTAGAAGGCTCCCCTTGCCCACCTGCCCTTGTGTTCAGTTTAATTCCAGCATGGCCTTTGCCTTCCCCTGATCTCAGGTTCCCCCGTGGTGTAATCACACCACTGAAACAGTAACTCCTGGGAGCAGCCGGCTGGGGAAGGCAGGTGGCAGCAGAGGGAACGTGGAAAAGGGTCCAGAAGTTGGTGAGTGTAGGAAAAATCCCCAGTGCCCCTGAACATCAGCTTGGTGAGCTGGAGAAGCAGCAAGGGAGAGGACACTTGGGATGGCCAACCTCTTAAAATGCAGGAGATTTTTTTTCTTAAAGCATGATTTTAATTCAAGGTATTTTAAATATGTGTATAGAGATAGAAGACCATTCAGCTATACACATGGACAGAGGCCCACTGTACACAATTATATTCAAATGCACACAGGCATATAGTGGCTTTTGCTCTATGAGGTACTGGAGTTTTTTGCCCCAACTGCTGGAGAGATTTGTTGGATATTTTCAGATTATTCCTTGCAATTCCATCAGTTGGGAAGACTCCTTTTCTCACTGACATTTAGATTCTCCCTTCTCTTCCTCCAAAAGTTAAGAGAGGCTTGAAGATAGCAGAAGGCTCCCACCAAAATGATGAGGGGGCAAATCTGCACTCACTTGAACAGCAGCCTGCAAAATGCTGTACAAAAGCCCAGCACCATGTCCCAGTAAGTGCAAAATAACATTTTCAGCTCTAAATATTCCTAGTACAGTAAACAATTTTTCAGATATCCAAAGGAAGTTTTATATTAAAGTGTAGTCAATTTTATGTTGTTCACATAAAATTACGTGTATCCTTTTTGCTACATGATTGATCAGATTCTCTTCTCATTACTGGTGTAAGAAATTTGAAACCTTTACTTTCCCTTTCCAGTTACTTTCAAGCACTCTTTTCCTAAAGATGAGGGATGTCATGCTTGTAAAAAACCCCAGGGTTTCAGAGGGACACCCTGCCTCACATCAGTTATTAAGTTACTGCAACCTTGTTCCCATAAAGAAAGTATACTTCTATTTGACTCTTTGCTGTGTGTCTGTACTCAAAATTAAACTGCCTGCAATCTGTTGTCTAAAACTTACTCCAGCAGAAAAACTGAATTTAATGAAACACTAATTTCTTCCTAGGACATCTTACTCAGTGTTTAAGTTACTAAAAATAAAGTATCAGAGTATTCCAAACTACTTTAATAAATGTATTTTTATCTCCATTTCAAAAGCTGGATTTTTTTCCAGATAACAAAAATCCCTTTTTCAATCCTGAACAAACAGACTGAATACTTCATAGGCCTGGGGCAGGGGCAGCATTGTACTTTTTCAATCACTCTTTCCATGTTTAACTATTTCATCTCATTCTACATATTTTCAAAACTGCCCCATTATTGGAGAAGCTACAAGGGTTATTTTCTCAAAGTTGGAAGGATGGAGAATTCTCCAGAAGAAACATTATTTTGAAAATATTATTGAAAAAGGCATCACTTTTACACTTTTTTTTCATAGTCTGCTTAATTTTACCCATTTATCTCATTTTAAAATAGATGCACACTTAGTCCCTAAACCTTGATGTATCAGAAGTTCTTTTTCTCTTCTCCCCTCCTGCAACTCTCCTGGCAACTCCGGAAATATACAGAAAGAGGAACTAATGCCCTATTTTTCAGTTTGCAAAATGGAGATGTGTTCAAATAATACCTTCCTCCCTTCCTTTTTTTTTTTTTTTTCTTTTCCTCCCCCATGTGCACAGCCTGTGATCAGGGAAGAACCGTAGGAGAAGAGATTAATAGGTGGAACACGTATTGCCTATCATCCTTTTTTTTGGCAGCAGAAGAAAGAAGTTTTGGTCACATAAAAGGATATGTGGGAAGTGGCTGTGATTTTTTACGCCTTCTCTGTTTATCAACTTCTATAACCCAAAATTCTTTATCTATTTTTTCTCCTTGGATGTGTTGCAGCTCTTTGCCACCACAAGATGCCCTTCCATTTTAACTTGTGGCCCTAATGACATTTAGTATGATTTTCTTTCTTTAATGTTGCTTCTCTAAATATTCCCAGGTGGAGAGCATTGCACTGAATTTAAAGAGAGGTTAGTGCCCCAGCAAGGACACTTTATCCTTTTATCATTGATGTTGGGTGTGCTGTTCCCCATGCCTGCATCACCTCTTTTCAAGATAACCTTATGTATATGTGGGTCTGCTCTGAAATGCACATAGCCGACTGGCCTATTTCTTCCAAACGGAAACCTTGATGAAAGTTTTTAAGCAATTCATCTTTTTCATATCAAATCCTTTGACTAGGTTGAGCAGAAGCTGAAGACAGGTGAGATCTCCCAAAACTTGGTGGTCTGGCAAAGCTGCTACTAATGGAAAACAGTACAGCAAACTCCTATAGATGCAACAGCAGCCAAGAGTAGAGCACTTTGCTCCAGAAGAGCAAGGAAGAATACTGAAGGGAAAAGAGAAAGGCAGTAATTAAGCACAGGGAACAACCCTGCTTTTCCAAGCATCAGCTACTACAGGCCATCATAGGAGACAAGAGGTAGGGTGCAAAAAGAGTTGGTCTAACCTTCTCCAGCTTCAGCACACAGTACAAGTGACCCTGATGCAGACCCTGCCTCTTTTCTAATGGGGAGTGTTGCCGGCAGGAGCTGCGTACTGCAACGCTCAGCTCAGCACGGTGAGAGAAGCAAAAAAGCCATCACACTAATTCCCATTTATAGTTCTCCCTTCATCTTCCTCTGTGACTTAAACTAGAGAGGAAGGAAAGGGGTCCTTCCTTCAGCCCCTGTCCTCCGTTCCTCTGCACCAGTTGCCTTCCCCATTGCCACAAACCTGTCACCGACCCTGTCACAGCGGGAGGGTCACTCTGCAGACAGGCTCCCTGCAGTGGCCGTGATCCTGCTGAGAGACTGCCCTGCCCTCTGTCTGCATCAGCTAAAGGCAGCTGCTCAATGCTGCTGGCTGTGATTTTAGCCACCTCCCCTTCCCAGAAAGCAACCCTGCTGCCTTAGAAGTAACTACGAATCGAGCAAAAAGTGAAAGATCTCCCCAGAGCCCAGTTCACATTCCTCTGAGTAGGACCCCGTGCTGTGCTGCAGTGCACAAGAACTACAACTCCAGCTTCAGGATCTGGTGAAGTCCAAATTAATTTAAAGTCAGAAAATGCAGATCCAGTAACAGCACCTAAGTCCCCATCCACACATGGGTATAAACAGATTCTTTTGGTGAAAAAATTTTCCCACAGATTTCCTCTCTTCCTGTTCTACGTTGGTCCCCACAGCAGGGCTAAAATTTGTCCCAAAATAAGCAACAGATTCTTACAATTCCTTTAGCTGAGCCTCTTCCAAATGTTTCACCTTTTATTCAAACTGTTCCTGTATCCTGGTGATACATCAGCTCAGAGATGCTTTCCGGGAGCTCACTGAGAGGCACACAGCTGCCCACACGTTGAAAAGAACATGGCACAGACTCTATGAATCATCACCCGTGCTCTACAATATTCAGCAATGCTTTGCCCTCAGGTTCCTGAGATGCAGAAGGAAGAGGGCATCTCCCCTTTTTGCACGCCTGGCCAGTGATCAAGAGAAACAGCATGCTGTGTAAATGAAATGGCATCTTAGCACCACAAGTCAAAAACCAGATGTGGGTAAAGCAGGGCTTGAAAGTTTCACAGCCAAAAAGAGGGTGATTCCCTCAGACTATCATATGACAGAGCAACTGTTATTCAGGCAGATGTTATTCAAGGCAGTAAAAATTTAGAATGGATATCTCCATTATTGAATTACAGGCCAAATATATGCTTGGGATCTTCTAAAAAATTAAAGGTCCTCTTAATTCTTCCACAAGGACAGAAGACACATGGTGCATCTGACAAATGCATGAGCTACACATCCTGACACACCAGCAAAGGTTGCAGCTAGACTTGTCAAAACTGTTAAAAAGACTTAGGCATCCAGATAATACCAGAATTGATAGCATTTACGCACCTAAATGGAACTTGTTTGAAAACTCAAGCTCACACATTTCTTTATTGCTTGTCCCATTGAGCGCAAAGGGAAAACTGAGGGAAGGGTTAACTACAGCATTTCAAATCTATCATAAGGTTTCCCTGCTCATTTATGGGTATATATATATAAAGCGTTATTATTATTTAGCCACCTGAGGGCAGAAGCTGTTTAAAATTAGTTTCTTAATTATTTAAGCATTAGTCTTCTCCCTCCCAAATCACAATACCTCTATCACAGTAAGAAGCATAACATGAAAACACGTTTGCTGCCACTGATAGTTCCTGAGTGTCTCCTTTGAAGAACTTCAACCAAAATTTCAGGTTAATGGCACCCTGACACATAGACACTGCCCAGGAACATACACGCAGCAAGTAGGGCATGCCTCAGTGGCCTCAGACAAAAAAACCCAAAACAAAACAAAACAACACCACCAAAGCCCAAACAAACCACCGATCATCAAACTTGGAGAAACCACCCAGAAGAGCCTCAGGAAAGGGAACTATCCACTTTCCATACAGAAGCAATTGCCCAGGCGGCCCTGCCCAATATAAATTACATCAAAATATCCATCCCACAGCTGAAGGAGATCTCTGAAACCTGACAGTGTCACATGCTGGATACTTGAAGGCACATTTGCTTTGTGTTTTGGGAGAGAAATTGAGTTACAACAGCACACCACAGATGCAGGGCTAAGAGAAAGGAGGCAACACTTTCCTCTGTTCCTGTTTTCAAGCTCCATGGCTAGCATGAGCTGGTGATGTAGATGGACCCTTAGCATCCCTGAGGGAAATGGCACTATTTGTGGCCTCTGAGACTTTGTCCTCAAGCACCATTGCCACTGTGCCTGTAGAGACTGCTGTAGTGTCTGTGGCAGGAAGCAGGTTCAAGCCCTGTTGGATGGTTTTCCAACCATCTGTTGGATGGTTTTCCAGTGAGACCCGGGGAAGATGGAGAAATAAATCAGGACACAGATGCCACAGCCTTCTCACGATCTCCCACCAGGATCTGTCTGTGATGCCTCTCCAGGCAGCCACTGGGGAGCAGCAGAAGGCTGCAGGAAGGTTCTGTCTTGTCGTCCTGCTCTTCCCAGGCCCTGTGACTTACCTGTAAGGGACCTGGGAAGAACGAAAAAGTAAATCGGGACCTCTGCTTGTAGATTCCATAGTCCATGCCCAGCCTTACAGCCAGGCCTTTTGCACATCCCACATCCAGCCTTACAGGTTGCCACAAAACCCTGCTCAAAGCTTTCCTGCAGCCTCGCTGAGGAGGTGGGACAAGCTGACACAGACTCTGATAGGAGATCAGGCCCAGGTTTAGCCTGAGACAGGATGGTGGGGTGGAAATCTCCTGGGCCTGGTAGCTCTGATGTGGCTCTGGGGCTGTGATCCTTCCCAGCACTACTGGTCCTTCCACCTTGGGAGCAGGAAGGAAAATCACAATCAACCCATGCCAACAGGGCAGGAGCATCTCCCCAGGGTCACAGGCATGCAGGTCTCTCTGGGGGATAGCTGTGCTAGCAGGACGTTAGGGGTCTCCCACCTGGTGACACAAACACTTGTGTGTATATATATACACAAATATCTAGACAGATACATATATAAATTCACACACACCTATATGGATGTTGAAGGACTGTTTCCAGTCCTTTGATACTCTGCTCCACTGATCTGTCTCCTGCCAGGCAGGTCCATGAGCTGAGTTCATCCTGGACATGATACTTAAAGTGATGTGAAGTGCTGCTGTCTCCCCTTGCTGCAGGTTAGGGCCAAGAGTGTAGGAAGATGGACAAACCATAAGCAGATGAGTGCCCTTTTGCACGGATAGACAAGGTTGCCTGCAAAGATTAAGCAATGCAGTGGCTGGATAATGGGCAGCATTTGCTGCTGCTTATAATGACTTCAGATTGGATTCATCATTATGTCTGTCTTGTCAGCTTTCATGGGCAGTGGCTGACCATTCACTGTCTTTTCTGGCCTCACCTCTGTGCCCCACCATGCTTTCTGGCACAGTGTCTCCACTGTTCACAGCAGCCACACTGTCACATGCACTTCTTGCTCACCCTTCCAGTCAGTCCCGCTTTCAGTCAAGCTGCCCCCTCACACCAACACATTTCTACCCTTTGTGTCCAGAACCTGGCAGGTCTGATTGGGACCAGAAAACCTGGAGGCTCCTTACCCCAGAATAACCAGTTGGCTACACCTTGCTCTTCCCCAAACAGAAGTAAAACTCTTAGAAAATAAAAATGGCAGAAGTCTTCCTTTCTATTCTGTTTTTCCATTCTCTACTTCTCCAAGTTCTTCCTTGCCCATACTCCACTTCTGCATTCAACATGCAGATACCCATTAGCATCACAGCCACTTAATAAAGCACACAAGAAAAATAGATGTCTTTATTGTCTCTTCTCTAGATGCATGTAACTTCACAAGAAAACATCTGATTCATTGTTTCTTGGAAAATTAGCCTGGCTCTAACACACCCCAAGAACAGCTCCTCCCCACCCAGCTTTGACCAGATTTCTTTTTTTTAGAAGGGAATTTGGCTTTCTGATTTTCAACAGTCTGCAGATTTTTCCTCCTTCTCTATGTACTAAAGGCTGCAACTGCCCTTGGCCACTGCTGCTAGGCTCGGCCAGAGCAGGGACCAGCTCACACACATCACGGCTTCTCATCCAACCCACCCATGCATGTTCTCTCTGTGAGCACCATGGTGCAGGTTGAGATCTGTGTACACTCTGTCCTTGCTGCCAGTAGCACAGTTGGTGTCCTGGACCAGGATATCCTACTTGACTCATGATATTCGCCTGGAATCACTGAAGCCTGTCCTGGTTGTCTGTTTTCAGTGTTTTCATTAAAACCTCACTTACTTTGATTGCTCCAGACCTGAAGTGACAGTGCAGGCCACTGTGATGGTGAAGGCACAGGAACAGCAAACTTCATCCTCTGACAGAGCTTCTAGGGTCACTTCTTTAATGACTCTAAGCAGAACCGAGAGCTGCAGGGAGACAAAGAAGGCTATAAACTGGCCAATCTGCCCTCCTCTTAGGCTATCACAGAAGATCTCATTTATTGCCAGTGAGCAATAAAGCATTATATCCCTGGAACAGGCTGTACTCCACACATCACCTCCCCGTCTTGTTTCCCAAGGAGCTTTCAACAAAATCAAGGGAAAATAAGCCACAAAGAAAAAGAAATTATGGTTAAGGAGGAGAGAAAGAACTGGGAAAATATGCAGTTCTCCCTGAAATCTCACCCAGGTTCCAGTGATCAGCATTTCTTGAGCCAGACAAGGTGTCTCCATCTAATAGCCCTTGATGGCTTTTTCTTCAAGGTATCTCTTTTTGAACTCTTGCAAACCTCAATATCCCACAGCAGGGACTTCCTTCTCTCAGTTCTGCACTGTGGGAAGAAACCAGCTCTGCTTGCTTCAAGAGCTTCATGCAGTGAAAGACAGTTCCTCTTTGCCCATTCACAGCTATACCTCATGTGTCCTCTCGAGACTGAGTAACCCTAACCTGTTCCTGGTTTAGAAACCATCCTAAACCTTTAAAAATCCCTGATTATCTCCTTTGGCACTGGAGAAAGCAGAGTTGTGGAGTGCATCTGAGATGTGGGCAGACCCTGGCTGCAGATACACTGTGGTAAGCAGCATTTCCGTTTTGTTCCTCTCCTAGCCATTCCAAAAGTTTGTCTCAGACATGGTAAGAGTTAATCCATTCATTGTTGTCCTGACAGCTGCAGCTGTGAAGCAGGGCAATCCCACTGCTGACACATACCTGCACAGCCTCCCACTGATGGAGCACTCTGGTGGGATGCAGTGTGGCCAACATCTCGCACTATTGGCTTGGATTTGAGCACAAACCCAGTGCAAATCCCTGATACAGGATTTAATATGCAGGCGTCCTCCCAGGGCACTCATTGTATCTCTGTCTCTACCATGCAGGAACTTGCCATTTATTCCAGGCTAATTCTTTTCTTCCAAAAGCTCTTCAGAGGCAGCCAAGAAGGTGCTGTGCTAACTGATTGAGTTACCTCAACCTGGCCCACACAGAGAGAGTTGACAAGACTAGGTCAATGCTGACCATGAAAGCTCTCCCATTGCCTTGCAGGATGCTACTCTTCAGATTCAGCACTTGCACTTGCTGGAGCAGATGGCATGGTGCACTCCAGGGGAGAGAATGGCAAGTGCTGGAGACCCAGACTACTTTAAAATAGATGCACATGCAGTTTTGTTCATCACAGCGCGTTGAAGGCTTCCTTCTCGACTGGTGTTGCTGGAAACAACATTAGCTGCCTGGGAAACGTGCCTTGCTGTCTGCTTCTCATACCACAAGAGCACAGAAGACACGTCTTGGTGTGGGGTTCCAGGAATGGCATGCTAACATCAGGCTGTCTGCCGATCACCTTGAGGCTACTAGTCTAGGAGACCCAACAGTTGTGATCACATTGGCTGCGCTTGGTACAAGTCTGGTCACTCCCTACACACATGTTTTGCTTGGGGACTTCTGTCACCTACCCCTCTCCTGCTAGGTCTCCAGACCACAGGATTAAGAGATGAAAAGCAATAGGATGGGGTCAGCCCCTTGCAGCCTGGCATCACCATGCAGCCCCTGGCATCACCATGCTGCCAAAATCAATCACCACCAGCTCTTTTGCTCACCTAGCAGATACCAGGAAGGTGGGCAATTAGAGCATCAACCCGGGCAACTATAGCTGTTTGCTGCAGGGCCGCATTTTGCAATGGGCTTTGGCATGTGAAGTATTTAGTCTTTCCTGCTGAGTGTCTGTTTGCTTTGAGTCTTGAGTGGGCAGAAAGACCCCAACATGGAGGAAAACGGGAGGAGCACTCTGGGAAGATTCAATGGGAGCAAGAGATGTAGGCAGGATTGGTATTACTCCCTGGAATAACACTGCCTAAATCCTACTGATTGCAAAAGTCTCATGCAGGATGAACATTTGGGCTTTATTTCATGGCTCAGGGCAGCTTTGCTCTCTGTCAGATCAAACTGCACTGCACACTGCTTTGCACTGTCTGGGCTTTTAGCCCTACACAAAATACTGCTGTTGCTATATTGCCCAAAAGCAGGCACCCAGGGAGCTGTGGCTGCATCCAGAGCATCTTGCTTAATCCCATGAATACCAGTCCCCACAAAAATAGAAGCAACTGCCTTCTCAGAGAGGAGCTTGCTGTATCAAGTTTCTAGTGCTCACAGCAACTAGGATAAATTAGAATTATCTTTGTGGCTGGTGGATTAAATGGTTTCTTTCCTGTAATATTCACTAAATGAGGGTGGTTTTTTTGTCTTTTTGGGACCCAGTGGACTTGGAGTTTCTCCTTACCTTTATGACATATTGTGCCCACTTAACTTTTTGCATTGATGACATTGAAAGTGTGCTGGAAGCCAAAAATGAAGCATGTTTACCATACATAGTGTGTTGGCAGAGAGAGGCTGGTTCTGCTAATCAAGTAGCTCACATTATTTAAAACAACCTTAAACCTCCAGCAGGCCCTGCAGTTAGCACATCATCTCTAGAGCTCAGCATCTGGGACAATGTTGCCACAGCAAAATCACTGGGATGAGATGGGAAAACAAGCAGAGGAGAGAGCCCTGCAGCCACGGCTCCAACACTGCCTCAATTTTCATATAAGAAGTATTCAAATGGGCTTGCCAAGACTGCTTCGGAGGCGAGTCTCCCACCTTGGGGCAGTTTCCATTTCCAAAATATATTCTTTCTTTCATTTTAGTGCCCGAATTTTAATTAACTTCAAATGAATAAGTGCAGAGGATTTGCCTACATGCTCACTGCTGCCCACTCTAAGTTTATCTTGTCTCGGGTGGCTGTTGGTAAGATGCCCCACCAGCTCTCCCTGGAGAACCTGAAGGAAGCTTTTTAAACCTCCTGTAATTTGGGCTGTCTTTTCAAGCAGGATGCTCAGGAGCTACGGAGGTCCTGATTTTTAAGGTGTGCAAGGTCTTTCTCAGAGACTGGCAGTCTCCCAGTAGGTGCCCAAATGCATGGGGAAGCGCTGATGGCCACTCTCCAGAGCACAGCTGCCTCTCGGGAAGTGGGTAGTGTCCCCATTTTTCCATCAGAGCAGTGCAGGAGTGTCAGCACTGAGCATTTTGTCATCCTTGGAGGGACTGTGCCACTAAGTCCTGGCACACAAAACACTGCACTAATTTCCTTCTTTCAGAGTGGCACCCTCTTTCATTCCTTCCAGATCATTCTGGTTTAAGCCTGTTTCCTACAAGCAGGAGTTGTTTGATAATTGGACACTCAGTCTGTGTGTCCCTTTTTCAAAAGCTTTTAAACCCACAGGTCAACAGCAAACCCTAGATCAACATTAGACCCAAGCATAAAGGTCTCCAACACATCCTGTTCCAGGAAAATCAAGCCCAGTAGGGGCAAGAGACCTCTTGGCGGGACCTCACTTCATCCCTGCACAGCCACAAGGCAATGTGGGGTGCTGGCTCTGCTTTCCATGAGACCACTTGCTTTTCTCCTGCTCTGAGTACCCTTGGGATATACTCTTGTCACGGTGAAGGAAGAGCTTTGCAGGTAATGGTAGGTTTGTGACCTTCAGCGCATGTCTTTCCTGCAAGTGAGTGGATATTGCCAATCCCTTTGGAAAGCCCTAGGGTTGGCTGCAGCAGCGCATGTACTGCAAACTGGAGCTCTGGGCAGCCACAGATTGCAGCATCTTGCAGAAATGCATGACCTGGCTACTTTTTTTTTTTTTTTTTCTGAGAAACAAAGACATGTGAGCCTTGGGACCATGACTATTGGGCTCTTGATTCCTAGAAATGGAGCTGCACTGATCCAGCCAAACTTGTTCCTCATGGCCTTGTGGCTTTTTGGGAAGTACGAAGGGGCAGATGTCACTATCATGAGCACACAGCACTGCCTGAGCTGCCTGGTAGATGGCGAGGCTGCATTAGATGCTGCCATGTATGAGATGCTGGGTGTGATTGGCACTGCATCCCACATGGCTGGGGGTAGAAGCTCTCCTGAGCAGGCTGTGTGGTATGGAGATACCAGGGTAAAGACAGGGAAGCCCAAAATCTTCAGCATGTGTAAGCTGTTCACGTATCTAACATATTCCAAGATGCAGATTGCCTTATTCATGAGGAAAACACATGTATCTAAGCTGGCATCCACCATCACAGCCCCCATCTCCAATTAAGGCTGTCCCTGGCCCTTTGGGGAGATGATAAAGGCTATAGGAGATAAAATGTAACTGTAACAAGCTCAAGGGCTGTGAAACTTCCTCCCCCATAAGCCACCTACACATATAACCTGCCAGTCTGTTCGGTTTTTCAGAGATAACCCTGAGGTCACACACTGAGCAGCACAGTCTGGCTGAGCCTGCCAGCACCTCCCAGCCTGGCCTAGAGCCCCAAGCCCAGCCGGCCTCGAAGGCAGCACAGCACAGAACCACAGGGCACAGTAAATAACTCCGGCTTATTTAAACAGCCCCAGCCTGGCAGCAGAAGGTAAAACAGCAGGAATAGGAGTTCAGCAGCTCTTGGCCTTGCAGAACTACCACAAAACCAGCCACCAGTTGTTTCCTCAATCACCCTGCTTACCTTCCAAGGGAGAGGCAAAGCAAGATGCTCAGTCTCAGTGTGGACACCCGGGGCTGAGCCCCTCTGGGGGCAGCTGGTGTTGCATAGTCACTGCAGAGCTATGCCAGCCTGGCAGGGCATGGGCACTTTGATTTGGGCTCCCTGCACTATGTCCCAAGGGTCTCTCAGGGGCCATTGAGCACTTGCCAAAGCCTGGCCATGTCCCAGCAGGATGCCAGGGGAAGGCTTCTTCACAGGGGGGAATCTGGCTCCCGTAGCCAACTGGGAGGGACATAGGAGTGTGGCAGCTCCTCTCTCCAGCTGCAGCTCAAGGCCTGGCAGGGCTTGTGTTGACATTGTGCTCCAGGGCTGCACAGGCACGTGTACAGAGCTCACCAGCCTGTGCAGCAGCTCTTCTCAGAATAAACTCAGGACTTCAGCCCTGAAGCTGGCAGCGCTCACAGCATGCCACCTCCATGTGATTGGCAGCCAGCACAGACCCTACAGCTGCCCTCCTGCTGCCCATGCCATGAAGGCAGGGGATGGTCCAAGCCAAGCAGTGAAGTGCTCCACTGGGTCATGTAATATGTGCCACTTACTGCAGGAGAACTTCAAGACCCTTTCTCACATCCCCTGTTTCACCACCACAGTCCTGCCATCAGGCAAAGCAGAGAGACTATTGCCATCAGCTCATCATTGGGCATAGGTATGGTGGTTTAGTCTGAAATTTCCTGATGCTCCATTTCTGGCTTTTGGAGCTTACTCTCTGGCCATGCTCAGGTTCCCACACTTCTGTGGAGACAACAAAACTTTCTACTGCGACTTTCAGCCCTTGTTTCACTTTGCTTTTGAATGCCACTACAGGGTAGAGAAACCGAATGGAAACATAGCAGGCCAGGAGCAGAATGGAGGAGAAGGCTGGGCAACTGTTTCCCAGTAACTGCATGAGTTTGGGGAGAGGATTGCTGCCAAAGGATTTTTGTCGTGTTTACATTGCATCTCCGCTAGATGTGAAACAGGTACTTTAACTCAGTGGACTCTTCGCCAGCCTTTCAACCACTTCTGCAAGAGCTGGGACTCCCATGTTCTTCTTGCATTTGCAAGAAAGGAAATACAGGTTTCCGCTGCCACCCCTCAGGCCTGCCTAGAGGAGAAGTCTGGGTTAGACTAAATCTGGGACCCCATGGAAAGGGCTGCACAGAGGCACTTGCATAAGATGCAGCTGCCTGTGCTTGAGGCAGATCAGTAGCGACCTCCCAGGGAGTCCAGACAGTCAGGGAAGCAGGAACCTCACAGTCCCCAGAGGGAAGCCTGGAGTTAAGATTGAACTAAACAGACATTAGCCCTGTGCACCCCAAAGAGCACCCGCCACCAACACAGTGGACTTTGCAACAGTATCCATGGGACACACATCTTTGTTTGCTACAACTGCTCAGCATCAGCATCTGCTTGCTTTTTCCTCCAAACTGAGTCCAGGCTGAGACTGAAAGGCATTAAACAATGTCAAAAGTTTGGAGGGAGTTTGAATATCCTTTTCGCATGATGAAAGGGAGAGCAAGGTTAGGACACAGTTTGCTTAAAGGTTAAAAAATAGCCTCCAAAATGCTGAAGTCACATGGGCACAGAGGAGCTGGCTGCCACAGTTTTTGGCACTGGATTTATCGAGCGTGCTCTTCCTGGATGACAGCCCATGCCTGTCTCTTGCAGTCTTTATCTTATCCAGAAATGAGCATGCTTTACCTCATTTACCCCACAGATCAAGATATCTCAGAGGACCCAGTAAAAGAGCTCAGGAAAGCTCAGGGGCCTCTTTTGGATGGCCTTCAGTCACTGTGGGACCAGGTCACTGAAACTGGGTCACAATCTCTGGTAATAGCAAAACTCATCCGGCACAGGAAAGGCAAACCTTGAGGGAGTCTCCAGTTACTGCTCCAGTCTTTGGAGCTGAAACCTGACTTTGATCTGCCCCTGAATTTACACCTTGCTCTAACACCAATGTCAGGTGCTTCAGCCCAGACTCCAGGAGATTGCCTGTGGACAGGTTTATGATAAGCACCACCACAGAGTCTTGTGAGACATGGAAACTTATGAAAACTATCTTTTCCCCTCTCCCTGTGATGTTCCCTAAACCAGGACAGCACAGTAGAAATCCATGAAGCAAATGCCATGGCTGCCTGCACCTCCAAAACCTCACCCAGGGAGGCAAAGGCTGAGGCTGGGAAACTTGAAAGGGCAGCAGGGAGAGCTGTGCCCCATCACAGGGCATGGGACATCCTGGAGGGAGGCCAGGGAGGGCTGTGCAGCTCCTGCGGTCCTACCTTGGTGGCTAAGCTCGGTGACCTCTTGGATGGCATTCTGACAGCGATGCTTTTCACTTGAAGCACGGGGCACATGGCAAATAATTGGAAGGGCTGCCTGTCACTCTAGAAAGCAATAAGAAATGCAGTCAGCAAGCAGTTGTGCCAGACAAAGCAATCCAGCATGCATGGGTCTGCAGGCAGGGCCACTTCTTATCACCCAGGGGTTTCATGGAAGCCAGCTCAGGCTCTGGGGACTGCCCAGGAGAATAACCCCTCTCTGCTTGCAGCTCGGTGTAGGGCAGGCAAGGAATAGTCTCCACAGTGCCTTTGAGATGTAGCACATCACTTGCCCCATGCAAGTCTCCTTGGGAGTGAAATGTGACACTGAGTGTGTGGGGCAGGTGTCACCTCCTTGCATACCAAGCTCCACTGTCCCAGCCCATGTGTCCATATGAGGCATACTCCAGCTGCCGTTATCACTATTTCAGGACCACTTGAATTCCTGGCTCTTATCAGGCTTTTTCTGGACATGTGAGCCCTTGAGTTCAACTGCCTCTAGGCCACATCTGGGCCCTTCGGCCCTTCCCAGTCCATCTGCTGAGCCAGCTGCACAGAAGTTGGGGGTGGCAGTGTTGGCATCAAGGGCAGCTTTTGGATTATAAACCTTTTTTTTTTTTTCTCAGAGGATCACTGAAATTCCAGACTCTCGGGCTGCTACTTCTCATGGCCCTGTTTTTTATCAAGCAGATACTTGGTTCACCTGCCACATGGCAGGCACCTTTGAGTTTTAGACCAGTGATGCCTACCAGTGCCTTTGCTGCCAGGCCCAACTCTCCCAGTACAGGGTGGCTGGAGCTACCAGTGCTGCCCAGGTTCTCTAGCACATGGTTGGGGAAGCATCATCTCAGGTCCACTACCTATCCCTGCAGGTGATTTCAATCTATTTGCAAACCTCAGGAGCATTTCTACACATTAGCCTTTGGGTAGGGAGGAGGAGCTGGGCAGACTTGCTCTTTGCTCTGCAGCTTTCCCCCTACCCATAGGATTTTGCCTTCTGTGAAGACTGCTAGGGAGAAATTTCAATATATGTGACATTGAGCAAGATTTTTTATGAGTCCTTCAGCTCAAAAGTGGTCCGCTGCACCCTGTCTGATAGGGAACTACAGCAGATGTCTAGAGAAGAGCTGGACAAGCCTGTAGTGATTCCCCTCTGGATTACTTTCCTGGCCAGCTCAATTTGCAGATCAAGGATTTCTTGAAAAGGCAGCAGTGTCTTTGTGTGCGACAGTGGCATTTTTTCTTCTGTGAATATGTCTGGTCCCTTTTTGAACTTACATCAGTTTTTAGCATCCACAAGGTCCTGTGACAGGGAGTTGCACACTTTACGTACACGTCCTTTATGAATATAAAAAAAATAAGAGTGGTCTGATGCTAGCAGCTGATGGGATCACGGGATCTCTGATAAAAACTTAATTCATGTTTTAAGTCTTAGACCAGAGTGAGTGGTGAAACAAACCAGCCAAACTTTAAGACCCCAGCGCGGAGGGCAGCTGAGCATGTCATTGGTATCAGCGAAGGCAGGCAGGAATTTTCAGAGGTGCAAGAGTCACATCATGCACTGTGAGCAAAGGTCTGTGAGCCAGATCTCTTGCATACAGCCCCCAGATAGGCTTATTTGCTTTATGCAGAATAAGATACCTCTGTATTAGTAAGAGATGCATGTGTTTACCTTAGATTAGGATAACTTGGCTTGGGCATATTTGATTGCTTCCTATAGATTAGGACAATTTTATATTAGTAATAAATTCATTAAAGGAAGGGGTTTGCTCTGACACAGTGTAGTGAGCTCATGCTCATCTACTACTTCCTATCTTCAATAGCTTTGAGACCTTTACCAAACCATTTTGAGTCATACTTGTTTCCTTTCGTTTTCTTTCTTCCTTTCTTTCCTTTCTCCTCTTTTAGCCACACAATGCTGGTTATCACACTATACTGATATGAGTTCTCCATGTTTTATCTGTCTCTCATCATTCTGTATTTGCTCATTGGATCACATACTCTTAATTTTAAGCACTGGGTTTTTTTTGCCTTGGTGCCCTAAGATGGGTCTGTGAACTCCCATAGACTCCATCAGGGGGGATCAGTAGTCATTGATGCTTTCAAGGGGCAACAGTTGCAAATGGGGAAATATAGCCATGCAGTCATGGACAGCTTTATGTGGAAGGGAGCTCTGGAGGTGTCTGTCCCCTCCTCATTCCTCATGTGAGGGCCACCCTCACAGTCGCGTCAGGATATTTGAGTCGACATCCAGGTGAGGCTTGATGGTCCCCAAGGACAGAGATGCCACCACCTCTCTGGGCCATGTACTGCTGCACCATTCTTCTGGAGCTAAGTGGTTTCCACTTGTCCCATCAGAGGTCCCTGTGCTGCAGAAGCACTTGTTGGCTCTTGTCCTTTCACCAGGCACATCTGAGAAGGGTTTGGCTCTGCATTCCCTGTCTACCTCTCAGGCAGTGGAAGATGCACCTGCTGCCCAATCGGCCACCTCTCTGGGTTGAAGAAGCCCAGCTCCCTCCATCTCTCCTTACATGCCATGTACTCCACACTCTCACCAACTTGGTGGCTGCTGCTGGGCTGCAGCTTGTCACCATTTCTCTCACACCAGGGACCCAGATGGGGCACAGAGTTCCATGTACAGCCTCAGCAATGCCCGGCAGTGAGGAATGCAGCCCTG
Organism: Columba livia; assembly: GCF_036013475.1. Lineage (NCBI taxonomy): Eukaryota > Metazoa > Chordata > Aves > Columbiformes > Columbidae > Columba > Columba livia. The sequence goes on from NC_088605.1 coordinate 47,479,716, forward strand.
ATGATGATTTAAGAGCCTCAAACTTTGGAATGATCTGAAAAAGGCAATTAAAGCTGGAGTGCGGCACAATGCCTTTGATGTATCACAACTGCACCATCTGATCATAAGGCAACAACACACCCCGAAGGGAAACTGGGCTGCAAAACAAAGGAAGTCCACTCAGTAAATCGGATGCATGCTCGTGCAGATAAGAAATGCTGGGGGTCAGCAGCATTGTGATATGCAGTGGTCAGGCCCGTGACAGACTCTCCACTGCAGCGTCTGTACCAGACAGGGACATTGCCTGCTGCAATGTTGGTGTCAAGCATTCTCCCTGCCCCAAGGCAGCTGCCTCCAACTCTTTATTTAGAGATTTATTGTAAACATGCTATTTAACTTTAGAAATCTCTATGGTCTACTTTGCACTTAAGTCTTAATTTGCAATTTATACTTTATATTTTCTATTACAAATTGTATATTATGGTTATATAAAAGCATATTTATTGCCATATAATAGATATTACGTATTTTCATATTTATGAGTGTCTAATGAAACATATGCCCACCTCCTCCCCAATTAACCAGGTTACATAACAGCAATGAGACAGGAGTACTGATGAACTTGGCCCCCAGCTGAGGTGAGAGCTGAGGCCGAGCAGCCAAGTACTGCCACTTGGAGCCAGCTCTGTGAGCAAAACCCCCGGGTAAACCAGGGGACACTGACTGCTATTTATAGCTGCCTTAGCTCATGTTTAAGCAGACGCTTTAAAAAACTCAGAGGCAGTTTGGGTGCTGGGGGTCACTCAATCCTGCACACGTGGCACATAGTTCCTTGCAGAAGAATGGTGCAAAACCCACATTGTGCCATTGCACAGACTGGATCAAGCCCTGGTGAATGAAAGTAATTACTGCAGAGTTCAGTATCGCCTGCAGTTTTTCAGGATTGCACTGTTAGTTTTGCTGGAATGGTACTGCAGAAAATTGGACTAATGCAGTGGAGGTCGAAGTATTTTTGAAATATTAGGAAGGATTAGGGTTCTAGTATAAGTTGGGGAATGAGCTATTAGAGAGCAGCATAGGAGAAAGGGACCTGGGGGTCCTGGAGGACAACAGGATGACCATGAGCCAGCACTGTGCCCTTGTGGCCAGGAAGGCCAATGGCATCCTGGGGTGTATTAGAAGGGGGGTGGTTAGTAGGTCGAGAGAGGTCCTCCTTCCCCGCTACTCTGCCCTGGTGAGACCACATCTGGAATATTGTGTCCAGTTCTGGGCCCTTCAGTTCAAGAAGGACAGGGAACTGCTGGAGAGGGTCCAGCGCAGGGCAATGAAGATGATTAAGGGAGTGGAGCATCTCCCTTATGAGGAAAGGCAGAGGGAACTGGGTGTCTTTAGCTTGGAGAAGAGGAGACTGAGGGGTGACCTCATTAATGTTTACAGATATATAAAGGGTAAGTGTCATGAGGATGGAGCCAGGCTCTTCTCGGTGACAACCAATGATAAGACAAGGAGCAATGGGTACAAACTGGAACACAGGAGGTTCCACTTAAATATGAGAAGAAACTTCTTCTCAGTGAGGGTGACAGAGCACAGGAACAGGCTGCCCAGGAAGGCTGTGGAGTCTCCTACTCTGGAGACATTCAAAACCTGCCTGGACACCTTCCTGTGTAACCTCATCTAGGTGTTCCTGCTCCGGTAGGGGGATTGGACTAGATGATGTCTAGAGGTCCCTTCCAATCCCTAACATTCTGTGATTCTGTAAAAGATGGCATGTCAGTAGAAACCGAATGGCATCTGGCTTTCAGAAAAACAGCCAAGTTATCATTGCACTTCCGGAGGTGAAAAAAGATCAATACTTAAGACAGCTCAAAATCTGTGGGACCAGGTTTCTTTTTTCTCTGCAACTGAAAAGCTCAGCAATAGATGATGTTCTGCTTTTTGAACTTATTTGAGCATAGGCCATAACACTGAACTCTTCCATCTTTCCATACAGACAGATTCTTAACACTAGCAAACACATAACTATGCAGGATTTTGTCCATGTAGGTAGACCCACACATGCGTGCCCATTATATGTAAGAGTCACACTGATGCCCATGTCATTGACTTCTTGCACAAGACATGAAAAAGCAATATTGCATTCACTTACTTTCTCAAAAAACAGTCATTTGAAATGTAACAGTCACCAGATGTTCAGCTGCTATGCCCTATTGCACCTCTTCCAGTTTTGTCCCTCTATCAGGAACAGGTAAGTCAGCAAATCCAATGACCAGCCTACTTGTGATGACTTTCAGAACCATCACAATTATTTCAACTTGCTGATTTTTCTACAGCCCCTGACTATCGCTGCTTTTTTTTTGCAGCTTTGCTGGTGCCACCTGGTTCAGATTACTATAGGCTAGTCTCCTGTCTTACAAAGCCAAAGACCTTCTCCTTTCCCCACCTGTTGTGTCTGTGCCGCCTTGATCTGCCTTCCAGCACTTTAACTTCTGCTCAGGAACAGTGGCATCTAGGGAAGCCTAATGGACACTGAGCAGTCTGTTTTAGTTTTGGGAGGAGGTTGCATTTTCTTTACATTAATTTTCAACCACTGCAGGATCCTAGTGGCTGCTGCTCAAGGCTGGCAGCATCCTCCTCTTCCACATGCCATCTCATGCAGATGGAAACCAGGCAGGTCGGTAATAGGAGACCAGCAAAAACTAGAGGAGGAGGGATCAAGAAGACAGACAAAAATGCTCGCAGGCTCCACGGCCTAGGGACACATGCTGTTCCCAGCTGTCAGCACTGGAACCCTGCTTAATGTATGGTCTCATGGCCCAACATGCTCCTCTCCAACCTGAACCAGTGGTAGGCTTCCTATGAATAACCAGCCTGCTTTCCAGGTCCCGTCAGAGGTATTCCCGACCTGTGTGTGTGTCTTGTTTGCCCGCACATTTCTTAAATTCTGCTTCATCCAATCCAAAGTTAGACGTCCTTGCTGTGGTGCAAAGATGCTGTGCATGACTGATTCTTGCTAGTGCAATGAGATGAGCTAGATCTGGTGAGATCAGGCAGGGAGAGCAGGATCCTCAGCACTCAGGAGACAAGGCAATGCCAAGCTACATGCAGACAGTGGAGGTATCTGTATGCACCCAACCTGGGATCTCAAGTGACCTACTTAGCGGCATTTAATGTGCAACTTCAGAAGTACAAGAACCCCAGAGAGGGGTAATATTTTCTAGTAGTCAGTTTCTGCAAGAAGGAAACTTCAGGCTTCTGGATAATTGGGCAAATTCTTGAATATCACCAGTTTTTTTGTCCTGGGATTAAATTAAAACATCCAAATAAAAATCTAGGTTACACTTGAAAAATGTTTTCAAAGAATGCGAAGGCTGATGATGGGAGTAGCCCCAGCTGACCTCCTTCTCCAGCACCCTCCACTCAGCTCTTGCCTTTACTGTTGACATTGCCTTCGGTACTTGCTTGAGATGCCATTTAAAAGCCAGGCATCTTGTTCCTGCTTATTTTTGGATTCCCTCTATAGTGAGTGCACAGAGATAGGCAAGTCTGTAAAGCAACAGATCCCATCTTTCATTGACACCAATCTTAGAATGAGACAAAATGCTTCATGGAGGGACTGACGCTTCTCTGCTGCAGCAGAGAGAGCCTGGATACTGAGAGAGGCTCAGCTGAAAACCATGAACCCCTGAAAGGAGTTTAGGACTGTATTTATTTTCAAGAACTACATGCACTCCTCAGTCTGACCGTTTTTCTCTCAGCCTTCATCAGTATACAAGTAACTCTCAGGCAAAGCACAGTCTCTCATGCAAAGATAAGGCCCTTGAGTCCCCAGGCCTAGACACATGCAAGTTCCCAAGTCATCAGCCCCACCAAATAAAGTTTGCAGCCTTTGTAGGGCACCCAAGTTAAAATACACGTTGCTTCACTATGACTTGCGCATCTATGGCAGATCCAAGTCCAGCCAGGTGGACACTTGTATGGTGTAAACAAGGCAAGCTGTCAGTGCAGCTGGACTGATGCACTGCCTGAGAGGAGCTGAGCATCCCTCCGTCCCTGTGATCACATCAGTGTATTGATGGAAACAGCCCCAATTCCTTTTCATGCTGTTGCCACTCCAGCCCACCTCTTGCTCTCCATCTCCCGCAAGAGCACATGGGCAATTTAGAGGATTTGAGGTTCTAGGCCAAGCTGTGTCCTTATATCCTTATACTCCTTTTTCCCTTCATGTAGAAGGGGATGTACTGCTTACAGATACCTTTTTTATTCATTTTTTTTTTTTTACCTGTATGTGCACAACTAGGTACTCTTGGGTTCAAGCAAACAAAAAGGATGGAAAGCCACTATGTTTCTCTGCATCAACTGAGGCATACCAAAGAAAAGTTTCTTTAGTAAAGCCAGACACCTCCACAGTGCATGTTCACTAGGGAAAGCGATGCTCTCAGGAAAAAAAAAAAAAAGGATGGGTACACAGTTATTGCACTGCTTTGTGCAGTCTTGGGGCAGAGAACCAACCTCCTTTCTTTTGCTGTGATTTTTCCAGGACTTAACTGATGGTAATGACATCTGTAGACTGCATGAAGGCAAGGTCTTAGAGCAGCTCTCTGAAGAGAACATCGTAGATGTCGAGAAACCAGGAGGTACCCTTCTCTTCTTCGAGGGACTTGCCCACTCTTGGGTCCAAATCTCTGAAGGAGAGGTGACTTTAACCTGGTACCCTGCATAGAGTGTCTCACCTTAACACCATGTTGTATGCCTGGCCAAGGGCTTAGCTCTTTGTTGTTCCTGCCTGTCTGTCTGTCTTTTGTCAGTCTACTGCCCTTTTGTCTCCTTGTGCTGCCCTTTGTGCTCTTCCTTCACTGGAAGCCCATTCCCTTTTTCTCTCTGGGTAGCAACTTTCAGGCAGCGGTAGTAACTTACTTGCATTCACTCCCTCATCCATAACCTCCCTTTTTTTGCAAGGATTTTCATGGTCTCTCTTGCTGGGCATTTTTATTATTATGAACCATAGTTTTATACCACCCAGTCTTTTCCTGCAACACACAGTACCAGGCCAGGCTTTGCACCTGGCCCTACATGATATTGTCTGTGCATGCTGGGCTGGAAGGGAAGGTGCCGGTGCCATGGTCTTCAGCAATGTTCCTCAGGGTGCTTGACCATGAGTGCACATGAGATGCAAAGGCAGCTATGCCAAGTTAAATCTCCTACCTTGGGCCTGCAGCCAATGGACTCCTCATTTCTGGAGAACACCAGGAGAAGCAGTGGGGACTCTGCCTCAGAGCACAGCTCCCCAAAGCACAGTCAAGAGCCTCAACTGAGACTGGGAGTTCCTCTGATTTTGGGGTACATTAAATGCCCTCTGTTTAACTTCCTGGGATGGCCACAGGAGGTTGAGACCCATGGAAATAAAAGAGGGGAATCCCATCATCTGATAGGGCTTCTCAAGTCTTTTCTTTAGTGGAGCTGTGTTTGCTGTGACCCTACAGTGGCTGGACAGGGGCTTGGGACTACAAGGAGCTCCCAAGTAACACACATGTCTGACTCAGCACACAATTGCAGCTAAAACCAAGTTGGCTGGTGAACCATAGAGCAAGAAAAGCCTTGTTTCTTATAGATTTCTGTCATGCTGCCCCTTTCTTGCACTTTCGTTATCCCAGCTTTCTTCACCGCTCCAAGACCAGCCCCATGACATGTGTGATAGCTGGCCAAGGGGCCCTCAGTGCTGGGTGGCCAGCTGCTGCAGACATCAACTGGCTGATAGGCCATCGCAGCCAAGTCCCCTTCCACCTTTGCTTGGTGGGGATGCTCACTGGGTCTCTCCCCATCAGCTGTTGATTTTCACAAAACTTAAAAGGGGTCTGTAAGCTTCCCACCCCCTTTCAAGTGTGGCTGAGACCCAACAGTACATCAAGAAGGGATGAGGGAGGACTGATGGCCAGACGGACACTCAGCTCAGCCACGACTACATCCTTTCTGGAGGACAGCACATCATGCGCTGACTGCCACCACTGCTAGGGCACTGCACTGGCTTGGCTGCCTCTCCCGCTATGTCCCAGCACTGCCCAAAATAGCCTCTTCTTTTTCAGCCAGGCTTTCCTCCCTGACCATGTGCCCACAGTGACAAAAATTACTCCAAAATTAGTTTCTCCCCTCACATCTTGATATGACGCAACATCTGACTAAAATTACTTCAGAGTTACCCTCACAGCCTTGTCACAGGCAGGTGGACTTTTAACAAAACCCCCTCCTCTGCTTGGTGCAAATACCGTGGGCTGGCCCAAAGGCAGCAGCAGCAGTTTCTCAGTGCTGCTGATTAGGAAATTACTGGCAAGCACCAACATTGCAACAGCATCAGCCACATCACCACAGAGGGCAGCCTCTGCAGGCTGCTGCATCGAGAACAAGGTGCATGGCACCTTCACTGAGGACTTCCAGCAGCCATGGATGGAGATGTCCCCACAAACCATGCCACTGAGCACTCCCAGTGTGGAGGCACAGAGGGCTGGAGCCCCCATGCCCAACAGCAGTGATGGAGAATGGCAGCTGGGGTGGTGGGGAGAAGAAGGTAGCAGGAAGGTGCCACTGACTTGGGAGAGGGCACGAGGCGTGGGATGGGGTGCCCCATGGCAGCAGCCCCAGTGCGGATCCCTGGGCAGCACTCTTACATCAGCCACTCCAGTGGTTTGCAACACTCGCCCTTGAGCCTTGGCCCCGCAGCTTGCTGCGGTGTGGACACGTTGCACAACACCCCTGGCCCTGCTCCCCTTCCCTGCCGGGGCTGCCTCGCAGCCAGCTGCTGGGAGGCTGAGCAGCAGCCTGCTGGCTGCTGGCAGAGAGGAGAAGATGCTCTGTCCCCCCCCTGCCTCTAGCAGGGCACCAGGGGAGGTGGCAGGACCAGGAAGGGTCCCCAAGGACCTACTCAAGCCTGCTGGTAAAGGTGGCTCTTGAGGGACAGTGCTGGGGAAAGGAGGACTGCTCCACAGTAGGGATGAAGAAGCTCCGCCTCAGCTGCTTCAGCAAGACAGTGGGGCTACACCCCAGGGGTGCGGGAGCCACCACGTCCTGTCCCAGAGGGGGCGTGCGGTAAATCCTCCAGACGATCCAGGAACAAACCCCAGGTAAGACCTGATGGGAAAGTGGGACACTCCTACCAGAGCTGTCTGTTATGGGCGGGACTGGTTCTGCAATGCTTCCCCGAAGAGAAACACCCCCAGAAACTCTTCCCCATGGCAGGCAGCAAGCCCTTCTTATCCCTCAGCAAGGTGGGAGGGGTAGAAAGCTGTGGGGAAGTCACAAAGACCACTACATGCAAGGGCCTAGCACAGAGCTAAATATAGCCACTATATCAGCTCTCCAAAGATAACAGCCTGTGTCCACAGCCCGCCACAACACCCTGCCCCGGCTTCTACCTACCTTTGCTTTGGGGGCAAACAGCAAGGAGTAGTTGTGAAACAACTGGCTTCGCTCATGGCAAACAGGGCTTGTATCACGCGGCACAAATGTACCCTGAGCCACCTCACATGCATTCCTTTCCTGGCTATGGGGCTGCCTGGCCAAAAACCCACACAGCTCAGAGGCAAACCACCACCTCTGTGGTGCTCGGCAGCCAGCAATGTGCAGGAGAAACCTGTGACAGAGCAAAGCAACAAGTGCAAATCAGGTCGAGGCTTCCTGCGTTTTGGGCTCATCCTGTCAAACTCACTGCTTCCACCTGAATATCTCTGGTGCCCCAAGAAAATCCACTGTACCCTCAACACATAAAATATTACTGTGAGCCTGCAAAACTCCTGCAACAGGTACATCTTTCAGCTCTCTCTCCCCAACTTTAAATCTTATCACTGCTTTTGTCTAAGAGGGGTTTATAAAACAAAAAAGAATGGGTTTCCCCCCCAGCCCCTAACAAAACCCTTTTGCCTCACAGAGCATTAAGTTTATGAAATCGCAGCTTCCAGCAAGAAGTCTCTGGCTTTAACAATAGCAGTGTGTGTTTCCACAAGTTAATTGAAAACAAATGTTGACACTTCAATCCCGCTTTTATGCTCTGTAAGAGACGCAACACAGAGCAGCATTGCTCACAGCTGTGCTGTTAGAGGCCAGATGTGGCACTAAAAAAAGCCAAATACTACTATCCCCACTGTTGCCATGGGGAAAAGGTAGATGCACCACCCCACCTCACAGCAGGATTTACAGCCTCTGCTGCTTGCCCATAGAGGTGGTAATTGTCCCCAAAGCCACTTCCCCGCTAGGACGGCCAGCTCCATGCACATCTTTTGCATGGCTGAGGACACTGAGCTTTGTGCTGAAGTGGGCTCAGGAGCAGCTTGGGAGCAGAGACGGGAGCTGGCAGCAGGAGGGTGGCTGGGAAAGACCTCTTAGCCCAGCTGGCCCCGCAAAGCAGTGGGGTCTGTGCCAGAGCATCAACTCACCTGACAGATGTTTTTCAGCATGTTAGAAACACCTTCGCAGCTGTACCTAGAAGGAGACTCCCCTGGGACGGGTCCCTGTACCAGTAGGGCCCTGCAGATGTTTTTTCCTACCATAAACCACCTCTCTGTGAAAGTAATTTTTTCTACTCCACACCATAAATATTGTCTGGAAAGAGGATTCTGGAGTATCCCCTGGAGATTAATACCCATTGCCAGCACTGCAGCCTGGAGCTGTAGTCACAAGATGTGGAGGTGTGTAACGCTTCTCCCCACACAGACCTGAGCATCCAAACACCCAGGGCCAGCCCAGCTGAGAAGATCAGTACCCCCAAAAGGTTTTCCTGCCTCAAGAACACATTCCTGTAGGTTTAGAATCATAGACTCATAGAATAGTTTGGGTTGGAAGGAACCTTTGAAGGCCATCCAGTCCAACCTCCTGCCATGAGCTGGAACATCAACTAGATCAGGTTGCTCAGAGCCCCGTGCAGCCTGGCCTTGAATGTCTCCAGGGATGGGGCATCCACCAGATCTCTAGGCCACCTGTGCCAGTGTTTTACCACACTCATTGTAAATAATTTCTTCCCCATGTCTAGCCTGAATCTCCCCTCTTTTAGTTTAAAACCATCACCCCTTGTACTGTCACAACATGCCCTGCTAAAAAGTCTGTCCCCATCCTCCTTATAGGCTTCTTTTAAGTATTGAAAGGCCACAATAAGGTCTCCAGGGAACAACCTCAACTCTCTCAGCCTGTCCTCATGGAAGAGGTGTTCCAGCCTCCGGCCTCCTCTGGACCCTCTCCAGGCGTTTAGCCATTATCTACTTATTTGCGACGTCCACAAAGCCCCACTCTGCCCTCCCGGGTGGGCAGGGACGGCAGGGTGGCACAGGAGCCACGTGTGGCCGCAGGACAGAAAGGGGCCGGGAGCATCCGAGGCCCGACACGGCGCTCGCACCTGCCGCCAGAGCAGCTATCCCTGCCCGGGGAAGGGCGAAGGGTTTCCCCTTCCCCAGCTCCTCCCGAGCCGCCTGCCATGGGCATCACGCCCACCCGCCGCCCCGACACGGGCCGCCCCGACACGGGCTCCCCCGCAGCGGCCCCCGGCCTTCGCGTGCCGGGCGCCCGGCGGCCTATTGGCCCCCCGTCGCGCTAGGAGCGCGCTGATTGGCTGCGGCGCGGGCCGGCCGTGCGGGCGGGGCGGGCGGGCGGGCGGCCTTAAGGCACCGGGTCGGGCGCTGCCCGGGTGGCGGCGGCGGGTCTGGAGGGGTGTCGGGGCCGGCCTCATGCACTGCACCAGGTATGGTTCCCCTGGGATCCCCGCCCTCTTTCCATCCGCTGCCGCTCGCGTCCTGCCCTGCTGTCCCCCGGTGCGTGATCGCGGTACCTGTGCTCCCCGCCACGGTGCTGCTAGCGGGGGTGGTGGATCCTCCAGGCTTGGCTCCTACAGCTCGCCGGGTGAGCCGGGAGCGATAGCCCTGGCCGGCGGGGCTGCCTCTCCTCTGGGCTCTGTTCTGTTGCCTCCCCCCGCATCAGCTGGGGTGTCCCGGAGCCCCGGTGGGGCTGGGCGGCGGGTCCCGGCTCGGGTTTGCACCGCTGCTTTTGCTTGCAAAGCGGGGAGCAGAAGGGACGACCTATGGCAGGGCCAACACATCGCCTGGATCTCAGATAAATGCGTATAGCATCTGGGCTGTTCCCTTGGAACGGCTCGGCATTTCCTGAACCAGAGAGAAGAGGGCGGAAAAGCTGAGTGCTGGTTCATCCAGCAGTGTGGCACATCTAAAAACTTCTGGTTTAGCAGCTGCTGCACATCAAGCCCTCTGCAAGAGGGTTACCTGTTTACAAATAGTACTGGGAGCAGAATGGAGCCAATTAAGAGGTTTTGATAAATGTGGGTGTGATTACTTTCTTCTGACCTGCTTCTCCTTTCTAGAAATAAAGGAGGGAAGAGTCAGCAGTGACATCTTCTGGAGCGGGTAAAGCTGTGAGAAGATGTCCAGAGGCAGAATCTAATCTGTCTTCTTGCTTTTGAGTTTGCCACAGTCCCTGCATGGGGCTGCCTGCCTTGTGCTGCTTGCTTCTTAGAGCTCCCTTTCCTGTGTGAGCTCTCAAAACTATTTCCCTGTTTCTACCTTCAAAGCACTTGAAGTTCAAGACAGCCAATGCTAGCCCAGAAAGGGAAACCCTCATCTATGGCTGTGAGTTGGGCATCAGCAGGCTCTCCAGAGCAGAAAGATGTCTGGGGTATCAAGTGAGCTGAAAAAGTTTGCAAAAGCATGCAGCTCAGCCTAATAGTAGGTTTGAAAAGCTCTTACTGTATTTCTTAGCTTGGAAAAATGCTCCAAGTAATGCAAATCAGGCTAGATATTTCATGCCTCTTCATTCTGAAAATGGTGAATAACCAAGGCTTGCTTTAGAAACCTGAGTTCTCAGCACTTATGGGAATTTAGATGAATAAATTTTCCTGGGGAAAGATGCAATGCAGATGAAACTGGCCCCAGTGAGAGAGAAGTATTGGTAGCTGCATTAATTTAAAGGAAGCAGTGGCATATATAAGGTGTTTGTTAATAAAAACTTGGCAAAACCAGGTAGAGATGAGCAGAAGGGTGTTAGCAGACAAGTGGATCTGCTGTCTGTCTTATATGGCTGCCCTTGACCTGGAAGGAGGCTGAAGGAGGCAATGCAGAAGGAGTTAGGTGGTGGGTGTGTTGGGAATCAAGCCTTGGTACATGTGCTATAAGTAAACAGATGCCCTTGCTGAATGGACGCTGTGAAAGCCTGCTCAGAGCTGCTCTGTTGGTGTTGCAGGGTGGGGAGTTAAAGCACTGAATCAGAGAGCGTAGCTCTCGCTTTTTTTGGCACGGGGGGCAGTGATCAAGTACTAGAGCTGGCTGTCTGTGGTTTTGGCAGCTGGAGCTCTGCTGCATCACATGGCCACTGCTACCGCTGCTGGCTCGCCTTGCTCTGCGTCGTGGGAGCAGCTTTGGAGCCTGGTCTGCAGCCAAAAGGGATTCTGATTAAGGGAATACTCTGTTTAAGGTCAGCTGCAGCACAGTTCACTTAAGGGGGATGTGTGTGATAAATCTGTCCAGTGGTTTATCCAGAGGCAAGCCAAAGAAATTCTGCCAAAAGCATCCAGGCAAATCTCAGTGTAAAAGCAGGAGCGGTAGGTACAATGTTCTGGGAGCTGCTCTGCTGCAGAGGTAACTCCAGGGCTGTGTCTGGCAAGGTGCTGGTGAGAGCTGCCCTAGAGTGGGTGCACAGAGAGGGACAGTGCTGACAGTGCTGCATCCCTGGAGGAATGGGCTGGATGCTGGAGGAGGAGATGCTGTGGTGGATGGGCACATGGCCTGTGTCTTCTGGGAGAAGGGCTTGTTTCCAAAGGCTTGGTCAACATTAAGTTAGGTGAGTGGTGTCTGGCAGAGCCCTGTGGCTGTACAGGTGTTTCCCAGGGGCTCAGGTCAAGTGCTGTGGAGGCTTGAGTTGTGAGCTCTGCGCTGGAGGTGAAACCTGCTGGGCCATCTGAGCTGATATCTCAAAGTGCAGCAGAGGGAAGAAAGTGGCTCCTCTGTAGGCATGGAGCCGTGTCTGCTGAGTGTACCCTCCTGCTCTATCAGACTTGCTATCCTTACAATATCACTTGCAGGCATTTTAGATAGAACAGAGAGACAAAGTAGGTAGCTAAACCAGTGGGTGCTTTTTAGCCTATAAAAATATCAGACACTTGAGGTTTTATGAAAGGTGAGGTCAGTTGCGTACAGCAGCTTGTGACAAACTGAGGTCCTGCTCCTGCAAAAACATCCAGTGCCCTGAAGAGAGTCTCTCCTGGAGGGAGGAGAGCTCAGCAGAAATTCTGCTTTATATTGCATTGGAACTGGATAATCTCTAGATTTTGTGGACATCAGCAGGACTGAGCCATGGTTTTTGCTTTGGGTTAGAAATGTTTTGGAGCCTGCTATTGCTAGCCTAGTAGGACAGTGCTTGTGTGTCTTCAAATGGTGACTTTGTCCCTGTAGTAATTGGAAGAGATGCACTTCTCTTGGGAGAGAAGGCACTCTGCTGTAGCACGTTTCTTATTGCGTCTGTAAATCACACCATGCAAGTAGCTGCCTTTAAAGAAGCTGGAGGGACTTGTGGAGTTGGAAGAAAGTTTCTTTGAGATGACTGGGGTGAAGTGTAGCATTTGTCTGGCAAAAGTCATATTAAAATGCTTTTTTAACAACTGACCCTTCTTCTCATCTTCCAGAGTATTAGACTATTTTCCTCACAAACAAGCAATGGCTGTGGATGTAGCAATGCAGCTATACCTATGCTCTTCACCCTTGCGAAGAGAGAAGTGTACCTGCAAAATTGCTCCGACGCCAAGCAAGCCATTGCGGCCCTGCATCCAGCTGAGCAGCAAGACTGTGCTGAATGGACCAGAAGCAGCAGCAAACTCCTTTGCACACAACAAAGTGAAGAAAAGGGTGTCGTTTGCAGATAGCAGAGGCTTCGCTCTGACAATGGTGAAGGTGTTCTCTGAGTTTGACGATCCACTAGATATTCCTTTCAACATCACCGAGCTGATAGACAACATTGTGGGCCTGACAACAGTGGAGAGGGACAGCTTTGTCCTGGATTTTGTTCAGCCTTCTGTGGACTACCTGGACTTCAGAAACCGCCTCCAGGTAGACTGTGTTTGTCTTGAAAACTGTATGCTGAAGGAGCGATCCGTTGTGGGAACAGTGAAGGTGAAGAACCTCGCTTTTGAAAAGACTGTGAAGATCAGGATGACATTTGACACCTGGAAAAACTTTGTAGATTACCCGTGCCAGTATGTCAAGGATACGTACGGAGGGTCAGATCGGGACACGTTTTCCTTTGACATCAGCTTGCCGGAGGGAATTAAATCCCATGAACGAGTAGAGTTTGCCATCTCCTTTGAGTGCAATGGGAAGGTGTACTGGGATAGCAACAGGGGCACAAATTACAGGATCATACGGTCAGAACTGAAGTCTGCCCAGGAAGCTGCCCGCCCGCCCCAGGGCCCTGACTTCAGTAGTGCCTTTGACCAGTTTGGGAGCCCTCGGTGCTCCTATGGCCTCTTTGCTGAGTGGCCCAGCTATTCAGGCTATGAGAAGCTGGGGCCTTACTATTGACTCAAGGACAAAGTTCTGATTGACTGACTGCTGCTGGCATGTCAGCAGGCCTGGGAGCTGGTCTGAACGTGAGGTGTACAGAAAGGTGGAAGAAGTACAGCTCCATGTAGCTCTGCATGAGCCTCTCAGCAAAACCAGATGTGCAGTGCTCTGCTGGCAGTGGGCTTTTAGTCAGAGAAGCATCTCTGGCATAAAGGGCTGCCTTCCCTGTCTCAGCTGGATAACTGGCTCTCCAGATGCTCAAAGGACCAGGGGCCGTTGCTCTTATGTCCCTTTAGTGCTGCTACTCCTTCGTCTTCTATAAAGCTGCTAGTCTCCAGGGAAACACTACAGTCTGAGCTACATAGTGGTGACTGGTTTGTATTGCTTGTCTAGTGTTAAAAGGCTTTTTCAAAATATGTTCTAGAATGACTTTTCTTAGTGAGCTGTACTTCAGCTGCAGGGTTCACCTTGCAAAGCTGGCCTGTGCCTGTTGGGAAATGGAGTGGCTGGCTTGCACGGAACTGTGTCCTGTTCTTGCACATGTCCTTGTGTGAGGTCTTTCCTACAGGAGGCAGAAATCATGTTTTGAAGTGAAAATGCAATGGTGATGACAGGAAATGTGGCCCTACAGCCTGCCGTATTAGGAGACGTATGTGCCTGTGGGAGAGGATCTGATATGCTTAGTCACCAGGTGTTTTATCAGCTGATCTTGAAAAACTTTCATTGTATTCTTGGTGTTACCAGAAATAGAGATTAGCTGTAGCTGTCTGGTGCTTGTAACAGCTGTGGGTTGACAGCCTTTACTGCCTTCTTCAAAATCTCCTTGTTTCTTTAATCACAAGTGACCGATGATGCTTTTTCCACTTGATGGACATCCAAAGTCAGCTGTTGGCAATGCTGGGACCTGAAAATGCAGTTCTTCCTCCTGTGGACTATAAAACAGGGCTTTGCCCAGCTGGGGCCTGAATCCTGTGCAGAAGACTGTGCTCAAGTGTTACAGGAGCTAAACACAAATGGACCATATGGCTACTCTATGCTGTGTCCTGTTACAAGAGGGTGACTGTTCTATACCTACTCTGGTGGAAGTGCCTTGAGGGAGAAGGGGGTGGTACATGTGATCCCAGCACTGCTTTGGGATAAACAGGCTTTGGAAATGTCATTTCTTTTAAAAAAGATCTCCTAATGCTTTGTTACTCTGTGCCATGGACTGCTTGGCAGCTAATGGCTTGGCACTGCTCACACATGGGAATGCTGTGGCTATACTGGGTGAACATAAACATGCTTGGCTTCCCTCACTGTTGTAGCAGTAGCTGCCATTTCAACCTGTAAATGCTCAAACTTTGCACCTCTGTGTCCATAAGAAGTGGCTCATGCCACCTGTGCAAAGAACTAGCCATGGGGAGTGTGAGATGGGGGGGTTATCCTGACACCAGCCCTGGATGTGAAACAATCACTCATGTGAGACATCCCTGTCTTCAGAGGTGGCTTGTCTTCTGGGCGTGTGCTCAGGTGAGGTGGCCAGCTTGTACAGTGCCCAACAGCTTGCATGCTAGTTGAACAGAACACATTAATCCCTCAGCTCAAAGAGAGTGTGCTGAATAGTTTGTATAAGTAGAGATCAAGGGAATCTTACTTTTTCTAGTGCATGAGCTTTATAATTTTTTGTGTGCCTATAATAGCCTATGGATGGGTTGGAGAGAAGCAATGGGCTAGACTACTTAACTTTTTAAACCTAGCTTTTTAATTCTGGAGACTACTGTATAAAACACTTAGAAGCTGTTTTACCCTAATCTAGAAGGGGTACTATGATCACTGTTGGATGCTGAGAGGGACAAGAAGAGCTTGCACAATTAATAGCTAGCCTTCAACTGCTGCTTTTTCGAAAGCTGGCACCAATGTTGTCACTGTGCTTGATCATGTAGTCCAGGTGGTAAATTTACTTTCTAGCCCAGAGCTCATCAGGCTTGGTTACTCTGCTCAAGCAGCTTCCCAAGTCAGCCCTAATAACCTGCATGTGGTCTCTCTTGAAGGGACTGTTGCCTAGCTTGGCTTGAACCTGGTTTTAAACTTAAAGCAAGTCTGAGTGATGTTGATTTATTTTTTTTTTTTTTTTTTTCCTCCATGATGTTAATGCTGTAAGACACTGACTGTAGAAAAGTCATGTTCTCCTGGCATCCTCTCATGCCTATGGAGAGTTGTTTTGTAGGCTGAAACAAGGCATGTATGTCTGGGGTGCTGTGGATGGTGGTATCTCCTTATGGGGCCTCTTTGTTTTCAGGATGTGGATGGGATGTGCTTAGAGAGGAACATGGAAGATAAGCTAGAAGAGCAATGTCATAAGTAAAAGCTGGGCTGGGAACTGGCTATTTGACCAATAGCAGTTTAAAAATACTTGTGACCTTTCTCCTTTTTCCTTTTTCCATTGCCAATGTGAACGTAGAAGTGAGCGGTTGCTCTCCTCGCTCTATGCCTGGAAGTGCCTTGTGGGGGGTTTTTCTTGTTTGTTTTTAAAAGATATTTTTGTATACAACATTCAAGTGGAAAATGCACTTTATAATTGCTATGTAATGACTCTTTTAAAACTATGGTTCTGTTTTTATCTGATTGTTAAAATAAAGGTGGAGCAAAATGTTGGCTCTGTACCTTGCTGTCTTCTTACTTTAACACCCATGGGGCTGTGGAGGTGATTTGGACATGGGAGCAGCTTCCTGCAAGTGGCCATTAGCAGAGAGGAGCAAATGTCTGCAGTGGACTCTGCTGCCTGATGCAGGAAAGAGCTGCCTGTTCCTGCCACCTTCCTGCCAACACCAATGCTTCCAGAGCCTCTGCAGCCAGGGGAAGGAGAAGAGCCAGGCCCTTGTCTCCCTTCCTCCACTCAGCACTGTGTTCCTGAGCTACTCTTCACTTCCACTGCTTGCAGTGCTAGAAACAGCTTTTTCAGGTTTATCTGCATTAATTTCAGGTCAGTTTCAATCTTTCACCCTACTCTAGCTTGATCTGGGATCAGTGCCTTCTCTCTGTCTGGATACTTGGGTGTGATGGATGTATGGAGAGAGGTGTTGCACTAGGAGAGTCAGACTCTTTTCTAATACCAGGATCAAGTAAAATTTAGACCCTTCTTGATCTCAAACTAGTTGTTCTGCTGTCATCGCAATAAAAAGTACTGGCAGTAAACTTTCCCTTTGCAGAAAAGGAACAGCTCTGGTGTAAATGCCAGACAGGGCTAGTTTCAGGATTTGACCTGGCTTTGACCACAAAGACAGGGTCTCGGTTATGCCCTGAAGGTGTTGCGTTTTGAACAAGTGACTCTCGTGAGTTGGGTGGCTTTTACTGCTGCAGATAAGAAGGAAAGCTGAGGGGAGGGGGGCACAAAGCACAGTCTTGGTGTGGGCTGGCTGGAGGGGCTGTGAAGGCAGTACTTCCCATCTTGCTGCAAAGCCTTGCGGACAGTGAGCTTAGCCTTGCTCTATGCAGAAATAAGACTGAACATCTTCTGACTGTGGCTATGTCTGAGTTTCTCGCTTTCATAAGATGAACTGTCTTTCCAGGGTTGTTTTGTCTTTTGCAGTGGCTGGATAAGGTAAAGCTTTTGGTTTCTCAGGTTCCTCCCCCAGCCTTTGCATCACAAAGCCAAGCATGCTGACACAGTGGGGTACAAGATCTTCCACCAAGCTGTGAAGCTGCTCCCTCGGACAGGGCAGTATGGGATCTGCATGCACCTGAGAAAAGGATATTGCACGGATTTCTTGCTAGTCTGGGATGTTTCCTCCCCTGGGGTTCAGGGAAGCCTGCATTGGTTGTCAGCCACTGCTGTTTGTGCCCAGTGGCCCTTTTGGCATTGTCTTTGTGGCAGGATTCTTCCAGGTGTAGCAGACCTGCCTCAAGGCAGCAGACAGCTGCTCTGCAGCACCAGTCCTTGGGTCCTGGGAAAGGGAACAAGAAAAAGTTACATGTAAGATTATCAAATAATCAGATAAAAACATAATCCCCAGCCTGACAGCACTTACTCTATCATGAGGCAAAGGACTTCACGTTCTTGACAACTATTGCCACACTTCCTTTTCTCCCAAGTTCTTTGTTACTTCCACATATAATCAACTGCTGTTAAGCACCATTAAAAATGCTTCATATATATATATATATATATATTTTTTACTACTGTTTTTCTTTTAATCAAGTGTGCAACACAGTTCTCTTTTCAAAGGTCACCTAATTGCTTTTGTGGTTGTGGGGGGAAAACATATATACATATATATTTTTAAAAGCTGTTTGCGTCCCTCCCCCTGCCGCAACATATCCCCAGGTGATTTGGATGGCTTGCCCAGGGATGCTTTTACATGCGAATGCTGGCCAAAGTTCATGAATGAGACAAATGCAGTCAGCCACTTCCTGCAACAGTTTTGTTGCTGAAACCCCCATGTGACAACAGTTTCTGTTTGAGAGATAAAGAAGTCCTAGCTAAGCCTGCTAGCATCTGGGGGAGCTGAGGAGATGTGCAAATATTAGAAGGGCCGGAAGTACTCTTGGGTTTCTCTCCTACTGCTGGGGTGTTATTTGCTAGAGGATACAGCCATTGACATGACTGCATTTATAAAGCCCTTGGGGGCAGGTGTGATTGTGCACTTGTTGTTTAATATACAGACATCTCTTAGAGTGCTTATGGCATCATATGTCCTCCCCTAACCTTTGCTCTGAGGTTACCAAACCTCCGTATCTTTAGGGTTTTCAGTGCCACCTCTTGGCAGACATAATTAAGCTGAGATGTCATGTTGATCTTGGCTGAGGTGTTTGGAGGTTCAGGTTTCCTGAGTCTGTGCTCCATGGACATCTCTGTAAAGGGGAGGGGAGTGATGTTCCCTTGATCCATATCCAATTCTCCTTGCCAAACACAATCTCCCATGGACCTAAGGATGCTGTTCTACAGGGAAGCAGCTCTGCTGAACCACTGCCACTGCAGCAGCCTCAGCTAGAGCATACTGGACTGCATGTTCTGGGTGCAGTGAAAAAGGCAGCCACATCCTGGCAGAACAGGGTCTAAACTGTTTAAGAAGTTCATTAAAAGCAGATCTACCACCACAAGAAGAGCACAAGTGAGAGTTTGCTGCTCTCTTCCCATTCTCATCTTTGCCGAGAGGGACCTTGCTGGGAAATACGGGCTGCAGGAATTGTCCGTAGCCTTGTCTAGCTTCCAAAGCAGGGCTGGCGACAAGCTGAAAAAGTTCACTCTTTGAAGCTGCTCATGTACTGAAGAAGGTCCTTGAGTCCAAGTTTTAACACATGCTTTGCTCATGTTCCTGCTTCATCAGGCTCTGTTGCTAGCTGAGCACCAGATGATCAAGACACGTGAGCCTGAACATAGAAAGGTGATGAGCAAAACCAAGAGGGGCTGACTGCTTTCAAAGCCAGTGAGGACAGCTCAGGCTGGTATCTGTCTGTGTCTCTGTGTAGATGCTGTATGAAAACCCCACATTCTCACTTTAGGTGTCTGCCAGGCCAGACTTGGCAACAGGGACGCTCTGGTGAAAAACTGCCCACGCTGGAGTAAGGTGCAGTGGGCAGGAAAAATGTCTCTGCCAAACCACAGGAGTGTAAATGCATCCTGATAGTACTTCGCTGCTGGAGGAAGTTTCTCTTTGGTGCTAAATGTACCTCTTACCAGCACTCAAAGTGGAGAGTGACCTGTGGAAGATGTGTTTGCCTTGCTAACAGAGGGCAGCAGGAGCATAGGAGGGGAGGAACATTGAGTGCACCATTTCCCAACAGCAGTCAGCATTTCTTTCTCCATTTCTCCTCCACAAACGGCCAGCAAATGGGCCTCACTAAAAGACCGGGTCTTTGGGGTATGTCTCTTGTCTGCATGGCAAGGGATAAATGGTGTTTCCTTTTTGACACGTATCACGGGGCTTCCTGTTGCTCTGCAGTGTCTCCTTTGTGCTCTACAACAGGTCATTGCCCCTTTTGCTCTTTACACACCATGATGCTCTTTCCACCACTGCCAGCATAACCATCACTGAACTCAAGGGTGATCTTGGTTTCACAATGTCTTCCGCAAGCTTGTCTATGATCTGGGGCAGGAAGGGCATTTGCGTGCAGTGTGAGGAGGCTGCTCTGAGGACACAGCTCTCAGCAGCACTGGGAGCACCCCTGGGAACAGCACAGAGCTTTGCCGTAAACCCAGCAGCATCAGGGCTGGTTTGTGATGCTCTCAAACTCCCCTGGTATTTCCACAGACTTGCTCCTGCTGGGCAGTTGGGCTGTCTCTAAACTATTGCAATAGAACATATTTATGCCCTTGTCTCTTTTTGATGGGGCTAAGCTTCAAACCAGCTGCTCTGGCCCAGCAAGGTTCTGCCACACTGCAGCCAAAGAAGCTGCCCAGCCTGTCTTTATCCTCCCCCTTGGAGGGGTACCGTGCCAGACAGTTAGCTGTCTTTAAGGACTTGTTATTGACATTTACACAAGGTTTTAAAAAAAGAAAAATGGTGTCTTTGTTGAAAAATAATTGCAGCTGGCATGTTGCTTTGGTACAGCTAAGTCAGAGCAGTCACCAAGTTAAGTACTTTGGCTCCTGGAACAGAGACACAGACAAGCCCTTGCAGCCAGTGCATTAGTCACACATCTCTCTGATCTGATGCTGCTGTGTAGTCTTGGGGGGAAGGAAGGCTCAAACTTCATAATGCAGGAGAAGTATGCTCAAAAGAGCATAAGAAGAGGGTGAAACATTCAGCATATCTCTCACTTTTATAGCTTCCAGGTGTTTCTGGTGTGGGGGTCTTCTTGAGACCATGGTGCTGTCTTTATATTTAGTGAATCCTAAATAGGTTCAGGTGAGAAGAGGTCTCTAGATGTCTGCTCCAAGCAGGACTGCTCTCACAGCTAGCTGAGGTCACTCAAGGCCTCATCTATGTGGATGCTGATAACCCTGGCGATGGAGATGCCATCACATCTCTGTGCCCTGTCCCAGGGCTACACTGCTCTCCTGGGGAAAACACACGATCCTCAGGAATCAAAGGAGCTCTGAGCAATGTTGCAGTCTTGCCAAAGCACCGTTTTTGCACCAGCTCCTGGTGAGATTCAGGATATATGGATGTGAGGGAACAAGGTAAGTCGCCATGGGACAAAAATATTTCAGGGCTGGCAAATCTTAAACTATGTGTAGTTTGGGGCAAGCAAGTAGCTGCTGTTTGCATATAGTGAGGTCCTTGCCATTGCCCAAGGAATCCTGCAATAAAGGGAAGAGCCATATTCCCAAAGCAATTGCTAGAAAACCCTGCTACCAAGATCTGAAGACCTAGATTGACCTATAGCCCACCTTCCAGTGGTAGGCATCAAGGTCAATCTGAGCAAACTAGACCCCAGTTTCCTTCCCAGCACTCAACAGTCAGCAGTGGGGAACTTATGATCTTCTGTGCCTGTTTTCCATCTTTATGGTCCCTGCCAGAACAAAACTGAAGCGTTATCAGCAGGAGTGTAATTCCTCGGTGTTTGTGTGGTGACACTCCAGCACTATGGAGACAGGCACTTTTATAGGAATGTTAGGGAACAAATATAACAGTCCTCTCCAGCCCCACTCATGTTTTTTATGATTGTTCCCCTTTCACACAGTGTTCCCCTGGACACCTGGCAGGTGTTGGTTCTCCTGCAGTTCCCTGCTTGCTGTGATTTATTGGCATCTGGGTGGCCATCAGAAACATAGAGTGCGTCTTCCATCTATGAGCTCAGCCGAATGTGTCCTTGATGATATTGCAAGCCAGGGTTCAGGGTAGCTATAGGTGATGTGGTGACAAAGACCATGAGCGGCACTTTCCATCCCTCACTCAACAGCCCACTTGGTCACCGGGGTAGGAGATGTTGGAGCAGGTTTCCCTTGTGGGCTGAGGACTGTCGCAACCCAGCTTTACTTTCTCCAAGAAGCTGTCTCCAAGCTCATCAACTCACAACAGGAAGCAACCTAAAAATAAATAAATCCATTGAACCCTCCACTCCTCCACATTGGCTTCTGCAGAAGAAGAACTTCACTTCAGAGAACAGGACAATTACCACTTGAATGCTTTATAGCCATGCGAGCAATTACAGCAGACACGTACTAACTTTTAAGTTAGTGGTCAACAAGATTTCTCAGACAAGCAATGAATCTCCAAACAAATCTTTCAGTGCTTCTAAATGCCCTGCAATAACAGCCCAGTGCTGATAAACAGTGAGCCATAAAGCCAGCAGGGTGCACTCACTGGGGGTTAAGGGCAGGATGACTGAGCATTTTAGTAATTTTTCCTTTTTTTAGTTTTGTTGTTATTGCAAGGAAACAGAGCTTTTGTTCAGGCAAGCTGTCTTCTGAAGGTTATTTCTGCTAATATGTATCCTGCTGTAATCTAAAATCGAGAAACTGAGTATTTTATTAACAATTTAGTACAAAAAGCTTTTGTAATCACTTATCTGCACCAAACTGGATTTAGCGTTTAACTACTTACCTCAGCAAATACAGGCACTGCATATATGACTTGGCAGCCCATGCCGAGACCTGCTTAGGAGCAGCTCAGCTGTGCTGGGAAAAGTCCAGCCTTGGTCCTAAGATGGCTGGATGGACACTGGCCACTCCAGCCACCTCTGCACCTTGCCTCTCCCAATAGCCATGCTTATGCATGTGGAAATCACACAGGGAAGGCACAGAAATTCATACCAATGACCAGTTATTGAGCTTAGAGTAAAAACACAGCATATTCTTCTAAGGATGTGGGGGCAACCAGCTGGTTACATGAGATCTGCATCTCTTGCTACCATGCTACCTACCAGCAGCCGAGTAGCGGTCCCCCAAGTCTGTCTGTCCCTTTGTCTGCCAGATCAGCTCTCAGGTAATGTGGGAGCAACACCATCAGCTCCTGTCTAAGAGTGTCCCCTGTCCCAGATGCAGAGCATTGACTGACCTGCCTCCCAATAGCCGGGCAGAACCATTGACAGACAGAAAGCAGTGCTAAACTTACTCTCAGGTTGGTGTGCTCCATATCATGCACATCTTCCAAAGCAGGTCTTGTGCTGTTCCATGCTGTTTGGTAGAGTCAACTCTTAACTTGCCTGCAGCCAAGGCTGTTCACTGGCAGATGTCTACTAGACTGGGCATTATTTCTGAGTGCTTCTTGTAACTTGTCTTGCTGCTGCCCTGCTGTCTTGTAGGATGTGTCTCAGAAAGCACGATGAATCTAGTGGGGTCCTTGCAGCACAAGCTGTGATCCCCATATGGTTTCCCTGGTCCAGCAGCACTGCCAGCCAGAACTGGCAAGATAGCCCTTCTTATAATGACAGCTTGCTAGGCTGACTTGGAGGTGACCAAGCTGGAGATGGCCAAATTCTGGCTACATTAACCAGCTACCAAATAACCATATAACTCCCCTCTCAAGCAAAACAATTAGATGTGGGAAGCCATTGTTCCAGGTAATCTCATTGAAGCTAAATACCTTGTATAAGGCTATAGGATGGGCTACGCTCCTGCTGAGGAGACAGAGGGGCCGAAGTCCTGGGGAGGTGGCAGGTCCAGGCCATCTCTGTCCCCTATTATGGAGCAGATAATGTTGTCTCACATTGCAGGGGCTAGGCCAAGTCCCTTGTGCTAGCTTATACAACTAGGCACCAGTAAACCTCAGTCCTCTTGCCTGCTGTGTCCTTGAAGGGCTAAATGGCGGCTGGAGTATGTTAGCTTGGGAAAATCCTGCCTCACAGATGAACATCTGAGATGAAAAAGTGCCAGCATGCCTGCACACTGTGCCAAGCTGAGCCAGTACAGGCTCTCAGGTTCCCTCTGTCTTTAATAGAGCTAAGCTCACACTCAGCATTGAAGCACTGCTTAGGTCCCTAAACGCTGCAGTTGCACAGCCACACTGCAGAAGGTGCAGCTCCTTTGAACATCCCAAAGTTACCTGTCAACTTGATCCATGCTTGTCACAGGATGGGGAATGGGCTGCAGGTCAGTCCTGGGCCATCCTCTGGGGCTTCTCTGTCTCAGCAGTCCCTTTGCTGAATGCAGACAGGATGGCATTCTGGCACACCACATGCAGTTATCTGTCTTTTCATGCCATCAGCCAGCTCCTTACAGCGAAGCCTCCCAGCGATGACAAGCATCTTCCCCCATCATAGCCAGGAAGAGCAAGGGAAAAAGAAGGCCTCAGCTCAGCTTTCTAATTAACAAAATGAGAGATTTGCCAGAGTCTGGAAAAAGTGCCCATCTGGCAAGACCCTGCAGCTCCACCCTCAGGGATTTTGCATTTCTGACTCTCAATCTGCCTACTCGAGAGAATACACTTCCAGGATCAGCTGCAACCAAGAGACTTGTGAGCCAGTTCTGTACAAATTACTCTAAATAAGGCTCCACCCAGCGTTAGCTGCAGCCGAACAAAAGCAAAGGCTCTTTTCTTCTGAAATACACAGGAGGTTATAAGCTAGCTTGGGGCTGTATTTTCAGCTCTGACAGTTGCTTTTCAGCTCTGCTGCTTGTGTTTGTGCTTGGCCACTTCTCCGTTTCCAAGTTCCAGCAGTGGAGTGCCTTTGATTCCTCCATGATGTGAAGAAGTTTGGATATGGTTTTGCAGGAAAAAGCAGATGCAATTTATAGAATCTTGCACCAAGGGGACACTGAAAACAACTAGGACCTTCAAATCCATCTGAACCTGAATCAGTAGCCAGATTTTTCTAAGGTGCAGATAACCCAGCAAGAGCAATGGGTGAGCAGTGCCTAGGGGGAGTTCCCAGTTGCAGTGATAGACCTCAAGAAAACAAAAAACTGGCAAATCTGAACACTGAGGAGATCTCCAGAGCTCAAACTTTTCCATTGATCCAAGAGGGTGATCCTTTGTCAGATGATAAACTGTTTGGTATACACCGGCTCTGCAGCCCAGCGGACCAAACTGTAAATACAGCCCTAGGGAACCAGACCACTCCAAACTGGTGCAATTATTGAATTGTGGGGATGAATAATCATCCAAACAGCTTTCTCCAGGCAATGCAGGGAAGAAATGTCAGTAACCATGTGAAAATGGAGACCATATGCTTCTAGGATGCTTTCTGAGAGGAGTGTGCTTGACAAAGCTGGGGGCTGGTTCCCAGGTCAGACCCTGGCACAGCAGTCCCTGCTCTTCTGGTCCCAGGGACTCTCCCAACTTTGGTCATTATTTTCACCGCAACCAGTGTCTGCTTTTCTGCACTACCCAGTGAAAGGCTGCAAGTCCTTCAAGGCCAAGACAGAGCTTGTGTTTTGTTTGTCTGGGAAAAAAAAAAATGCTAGAAAAAAATAGATGCTGGAGAACTACCTCTGGCCTCTGTCTGTGCAGGAAAGCAACTCCCCCACGGTGGCAGCAGCCTCTCCTTCTGTTCGGCAGGTGTTGTCTGGACCAGAGCCATAGATGCAGGATCTATTTTCTGTTAAGCATGCAAAGGAGAAACAGTTGTGTGGCATAGCCCTTGCCAGAAAACACGTTGCAATGCACTTTAACAGCTGACCTGGTAACGGAGGTGCTGGCCCCCATTCTCTGTGCTTCATTCCCTGAAGAAGCAGAGTGATCGTTGCTTTTTCTTTCCATGAGAAAGCTGTCTGACGTAATCTGGCACCTGAAAGGGGTTCGTCCACTGTGGAATTAGTTTCTGGGAATTTGGGGTTCTTTCGCATCCTGAAGGATGGCATTTTCCACCTCCTGGCAGGACTGTCCCTCATCATCCAGCTCTCTGTGGCTGTAATGGAGCCACATGTGTATATGCTTGAGCCTCCCTGATGATTTGGTCTGGTTACCCCGTCCTGAGCAGCCTCCACTACAGCTCCCACATCTCCAGAGGGCACGCACCAAAGGGTGGGAAACCGGGAGAAAGCAAAGCGAGCCCTAATCAAGCAAGGCAGCTTGTTATTACCAAGCTGCTGTTTCTACTGCAAGAAGCCCTGGAGCAGCAAAACTGCTCCCCTCGTTTATGTTCATTAGCAGCACAGATAAGAGCAGCATTGATTGCAGGCTATAATTAGATCTCTGGGACCTCCCCGGACTGGCTTTCTCTGGCATTGTGCTACTTTGAAAGCACTTCCAATTTCTTTTCTCATTCTTTTTTTCTTTTCTGAACAGTCGGGATGGCATTTCCCTATTCAGCAGATTTGGGACAGTTTCTGTTTTTTCCATTGTGGCTCATAGAGCTCTCCCCAACTTGGTGCCACAAGCCCCAGACCACAGAGTTAGCAAAAGCTCCATTGTTTGACCCCTCCTGGTCCCTTGAGCTGTAGAGTTGGCCAGACTGTAGCTCTCTTCTTAGCACTACATGGCTAACCTGCCAGGCAGCACTCCCTGCTTCAGACGATAGCTTGCCAGAAGGTAGTTTTGTGAGTATCTTCCTCTGATGATGACTCTGATTTTCCTGGAATCACTTTCTTAGGATGTTCTGCCCAGCCAGCCTGGTGGACTCCCAGAAGGAGATATAAGGAAGAAATTCTACACCACGAGGGTGGTGAAACACTGGAATAGATTGCCCAGAGAAGCTGTGGATGCCCCATCCCTGGCAATGTTCAAGGCCAGGCTGGGTGGGGCTTTGGGCAACCTGGTCTAGTGGAAGGTGTTCCTGCCCATGGCAGGGGGGCTGGAAATAGATGATCTTTAAATTCCCTTCCAACCCAAACATTCTATGGTTCTATGAGATGGATGCAGTAAGCCAGCACTAAGCATGTACTCCTGGCACATTGTCCTACATGGAAATTATTACTTCTCCGCTGGAGTGCTGGAAAACAGCCTCAGTATCCACTCAATGAAAATAGGAGAGGAAGAGTGAAGGGGAAAACCCACAGCACAAAGATCTGGTGTTCACATATCAACACTCCATGAGGCAAATGGAACCCAGGGGTCATCTTGCTCCTGGTTTCCCCTCCAAAAATCTCATGTGTTGGAGACAACCACTAAGCAATGTCCTGTGGTGGGCATGGTCTTTCTGGGCTGCACCACATTCATCTTTCTTTGCCATATCCACAGGCCTCTCCTATATCTCTTGCTGTGCTGCCCATGCAGCAGCCAGGAGATGAGGGCAGAGGTGCCAGCAGCCCACTGGGGACCATGGACCCAGAGGCAAATGCAGACACTGAAGCTTGGCTGACCTGTGTGCTGAAGGAGGGTACCTGAGGAAGCACATTTGTGCCCCTGGTTTGGAACCCAAGGCCAAAACAGCTAAGACTAAAACATATTTTTGATTGGCACTCTCTTTGAGGACAGAAATTGACCCAGGACAAAGCATTTTGGTGATGAGCTACTTTTCAGCTTTCTGTGCTCTCATTGGAGATTTGCTGACCTTGTGTTGATGTGTAACTTGAACTAGATATACCAAGTGCCTTGCTCTTCCCAATACCTTCAGGCAGCAATACAAACTCTGACCAACTCAATGTAAGTTAATCATGCTTTTTTTCTGCAATGTCAACATGAATTTTATCCTATTGTTCATACTTCATTGCTACATGAATTGTTGGAAGAAATTTTATCTTTATTTCATAGCCTTCCCTTTATTTTCCTTAATCTTAAATTGCTTTTCTGCCAGTTTAAAGCTAAGGCTTTTCTGTGAGAAATTACTCTGCGAAACTGTAGTTGCTTACATATGAAATTTGTTCCCTGTATGAGATCAAAGCCAGATCTGCTGAGGTTAGAGGCTCTCATACAGGTTTACTGCCTGTTACTCCTCCGAACCCAGGAAGAACCAGTCTAGCAAAGGGAGCAGGTGTTTTATTCTGGGTGATTTTCTAATTACCTGTATCAGCTCTGCACGTGCAAACCACAATATCAGGCCAAAAGGTCATCACTGGAAGAACATGGCCTGGCTGGAGCTGAGGAACTTGATTATAAGCAAGTGGTGAAAAAGAAATTACGAGCTTGAGTTGCAGAGCCCAGCACAGATTCTGACCCAGGTCACACTGATTAGCAGCCAAAATTTATCATCTCCATCTGCAGGTATGGCAGGAAGTTCCCCAAACTGGGCAGCATGCACCAGGTTTCCCCTGGTTTTCTTTTATATGTATGTGATTTGTGATCCACAAAGGACTTTCGGTACCTAACTCCCTGCCTCCACTGTAGGTATTACATGTTGTCTAGAACAGTCAGTAATAAACCAGGCCTGCTAACACTGGTGAATAATACCTAGCACAGAACTGCCCAAGCTGTAGAACAAGAACATTTCTAATCAGCAAGGGCTAAGGACAGTGTCCTTCTCCCAAGACAACCATGGATTTTCAGCAAATGGGCTGAAGAAACAGCCACCACCATTTCTGTCCCAAGGCATTTGACAAGGCAATGCGCAGTTTGCACTGGAGACAAAGTCCATTAGATTAGCAACAAAAAGCCAGCAGCACCTGACTTTCTAATGTAACCTGATACCACTATTTAATGTCTACACTGTGAATTATTAACAGAGTTCCACCCAATGCCTTATCATTGGGAGGCTGAAAAAATCACTTACTTTCAAGGGCAGGTTCAATTTCCTTCGTCTGAGCTAGATCATCTAATTTTGCCTCTATCTTAGCCTCATTTATACCTTTAAATTGACATGCATGACATGTGGCTTACCTACCACCCTTCCATGAAAAGATGAACAAGGGGGTGAGGGCGACTGCTACTTATTTATTGGAAGGGGACGAGCTGAAGGGGAGCCAGAGAGAAAGAGAGAGAGAGGGCGGTTCTGTTTTCTTTCGATATAGTCTGGCACTGAAAATGCACACACCTAAAAGGAATTTGAATGTTTAAAGGACACTACCACGGGGACAGATTGCAGGGTAAACACAAATCTTTTCCCGGCCAGACAGAAACTCAGGTTGTCTCTGTCTCTCCCAGGACACTCTCTCATGCTGCCATCTTCCCCTTGCTTTGTGCTACTCTGGTAATTTCTCTGGTACAAGCCCACTTTTCAAGTATCCCGTTCCCCTCCTGGTCTCCTCTTCTTGCCTCTGTTTCCCTCTGGAAATCTGCTGCTGATAGAGGAGCCCATCATAACCTCCTCACTTCTACCAGGGGCCAAAGCATGCCCAGGTTTCTCCTGAGATGCCCACAGCTAAGTGGTACCTGGGCACCTGGATGCTCCTGCTGCCCATGCAGGCTGAGCAGCAAGCCATGCTGTGACGTGAGAAACGTGACAGCCATGCTGCTCAAGGGCCTGGCTTCTTGCCCGATAAATGGCTTGAAGAAGAAGGAGGAAAAAAAAATAGTTTGCACGAGTATCATGGAGAGACATCAAGACAGGGCTATTAATAACAGGTGAGAAACAACCTGCAGGCCACATGTCACAGGGCCTCATGGTGAGGCCATTGCGTGGTATGTGCAACTCAATGTGCCTTTGTGGGGAGGCAAATGTAACCCTTGCTCCTGTGGACCTCAACCTTTACACTGGATATCCTAGAGCTTTGCAATCTTCCTGAGAAATACCTCAGGACCTCCAGGAGTGTTTCTCCCTTCTGTAAATGACCTTCTTTTGGTCCTGTGCACATCTCCTACCACTGCATAGGATGCCAAAATGGGCAAACATCATCCTTCTTAATCCTCAATTAGCTGAGCTGCTGTACCTTAGACACAGACTAAAAGAGCCCTTGACGTGCTCTGGGCAATTCTTCCCTGACTGCTCTGTTGGCAGCTCACCCCACGGGGTGCTATAGGACCACCCAGAGGCTGTGTGCCAGGGCAAAGGGGGCAGAAAATCCAGCAGACGGCAAATTGCATTTTCCTCTGCCCACGTGGATCTTGGCTTCGGTGGACATAGTGTGTTAGGCTGGTGAACTGCCTGCCCATCCCCTGCAGCTGCCCGCTGTCGTGGAATGCCTCCATCTTCAGGACCGCTAATCCAGATGCTTTTTCCCCAGAATATACTGCATTTATTTGTAGCACCTCAAGAACTTCCTTGCTTTGTTTTCTGGTCACCTTCCTGATTATTCCAAGGCAACTTGGATTGTTATTTCATGCCACATTCAAATCCTGGAAAGTTATTGCAAGCGAGGGTCCTCCCTTGTCATTGAGATGTGAAGTCTCAGACTCCCCTTTACACAACCCTCGCTTCTGCACATAGACCACAAGCCTCTTTCCGTGGGATCCAGTCTGCTATCCAACATGTCACAGACCTCTAGTGATATTATACCCAGCATAAACCATTCCTTCATGGAGTCTGAGTGTCTCCCTTTCCTGCCAGCACCACACAGAGACAATGGCCCACTCCTTCCCAGCAGCACTTTCTCTTCTGCAAACCACAACTGGCTCCTGCTTTACAGAAGCAAGAGCTGATCTCTCAGTTTCACTGTGTTACTAGGAAGTGAAATTATTTCACAGTATTCACCAAAATACCATTCTTCCTAGGTTTCAGTATGACCAGGAACAGGAGAAAGATGTTGCTCTAGTTTCATCTACTTGAAGAAGTATTTGGCAAGCAGCTGAAGAGCAGAGCATGGCACAGTTAAACAAGAGTGGGGCATATCTGCTGAGGTCATGCTGCCTTAAAGACCAAACACATCTGCCTAGAGACCCTGCAGAACCTCCTGGAAAGTGCCATCCCAAGGAATGGCTCTTGAGGCCAGCCTCTTGCTTTTCATGGGGCAGCCATGGTTGGTGAGAGGGTAGGTGTCTGGGCTGGAGGAGGAAGAAGGGACCTGGAGAAGGAGCCCCAAGGCCAGAAAGGCAAGTGGAGATGCTCCGGCACCACTGAATGGGAATGATGGAATAGTGAAGGAGATGGCAGTGGGAGGCTTTTTCTGTTTGCACCATGTTCCCTCACAGGTGTGAGGAAGGAGAGAAGGGCTCACTGTGGCCATCCTACTTCACCATAGTGCTCCACAGTACAGGAGGGTGACGAACTAGCAAGAGGTCACTCCTCTGCCCCAAACACAGCAGCAACCACAGATGAGGATGCCTCAAGGTGAGGCGAGCTGCACATTTCTTGTCCAACCAGCATGCAGCTCTGCCCAACAGATTCCCTTGAGGAAAGGAGGAGAAAAATGTGTGTCACACCCTGACCAGAAGCCAGCCAGCAGCTCACAGTCACATCATCTGTCATAAAACTGCAAAATAACCTTGTGGCTTAGCTGAGCCAAATGTCGTTGTTCTGAAATTAATTTAGGAAAACATATGCAACTCCAGTCAGATGGCACATGAGAAACACTCCAAAAGAGAGGCATAAAGTTTTCTCAGAGTTGCTTGTAGGAAAGGTTAAGAAGGCCTTCCTTAGATGGTCATGAATGGTCATCTAAACACAGGGTAGCAGAATCAGCTGTGATTTTAATGGAGCCAGTTATACATTGGAGGCAAAAGTTCTCTTTGTGAGACAATGTGAAGTTGCTTAGGACCAAGGGTTATTACTGCTTGTTGACTCCAAACCTTTCCTCTGGTGAGAGTAGTCATATTTTTCCAGCTGCTGTGAGTTAACCCTGACAGCAGAGACAGCTGTGAACTCACAGGATACCTGTCTTCCCTTTCAGTGTGAACCCAAATTCTTTGGTTTGTCCCAAAAGGAGATGAAGACAGCCCTTCTTCTTACTGGCTCTATGGCATGGGCCAACAAGAACACATGCCACCTATTCCTTTATCTGAGATAAAACGAACAGAGCCCATTGCAGACACGGGAAGCATGCAGCAGCCATCCCTCCTTTCTTCTGCCTCCAGCAATGTCAGGTCAGTGATGCTGTTAAAGCACTGAAACCTCCGTCTTGCATGAAGGTAACCAACACCAATTCACATACCTTCCACTGAGAGGATTGATTCAGACAAGTCAGGCAGTGATCAGTGCTGAGATGGGAGAAGCCTGGAAAGGCAGGGGAAGTGAGGTCTCACAAGAGGAGAGGAAGGAATGGCTTATCTCTTCAGCAAGTTTGTGAGGTTGAGATGGCAGCCTGTGAAGACATGAAAGGATACGCAGCGCTGGGGCTTGGTGCAGAGCCAGCACTCCTACAAACAGCAAAAGCCCCATGAAAAGAGGTGTCCAATGTCTGCCCTTTGAGCCAGCCTGGAGGATCTCAAAGGATTTCAAGATGAAAGAAACAGTAGGCAGATCAAGGGGTCAGGCAGAAAGCACCACTGCAGCTCCAGGCAGCCTTTTGCACAAAGGGCTGAATGCAGACAGAACGAAGGTCAAACAGGAGACAGAGAAGAGGGAAGCCCAGACATCGGCCCAAGAATAGTGAGGAGCAGTCTGACTGGGAAAGATCAGTCCTGCAAAGCTCCGAGGCCCTGCATCGCTCCTCTGGGTTTGCTCTTTCAGCGAGAGCTGTGTGGCAGGCTCCCCACCCCATCCATGCTGATGGACTTGAATGTGACCGCAGAGGAATGCTCAGAATCAAAGGCATTCACAAGAGATGAAGGCCGTGGTGGACATTTTGGTGATGATTACTAGGTCTTAAGCCTGTTAGAAAGGCTTCCAGATGTGGAATTTTCCCGTGAAGTCATCTGACGGACCTGCACTGGAGCCAGAACTTTACCATCTTCCATATAGGGAATCAGACCTTGTGTCAGTCCCTGCCCCCCCTGCCCCTGCATTTCTAAATCCTGTTTAAAAATAGGATGTTTCTGAGTTCAGGCTCCCCTGCTGAAAAGCATGGGAACAGTTGCTATCCAAAACAGTGTTGTCATGAGTTGTGTACATTGAAAGACTGCAAAACTGGAGCGCAGAAAGCCAGTGACCTTAGCAGGGGTAAAAAAGTCGCTGCAAAATCGATCCCTCCCCATTCAAATATTTTGCTTGCTTAGTCAGTGCAAGGCAAAGGAGACAAATGTTTTTAATTATTCGGCCACCAACGTCATTGAGTAGACTAGTACCAAGCTACCTGAAGTCAAACACTTTTTTTTTTTTTTAATAAGCATACTACATTTCCTTTAAAAAGCATATTTGCTGTGCAAAAGAGCAAAAGCCAGCAGCCCATGCTTAATTGAATCCCTGTATGTTTGGCTTCCGTGCACTTTGGGAGAGAGAGCGAAGTATGAAGTATGCAAACATGGAAACAGCAAATTTGCAAAATTCATGAGAAAAAAACCCCACAGTCACTGCTTCTGCAGAAGCACCACCTCCCGTGAATTTGTATTTACACAACCAATCAACAGAAGAGAAAAGTATGCAGCATGGCCACTTGTGCTTAGCTCTGCTCCCCTTTTCCCTCCAGCAGCTCGGGGATATCAGGTCTGGGTAGTTTCTCAGCCAGTGATGCTGTGAGATAGGAACAGGACAGTGGAGTAAGTTATCTGTAGTCTTCCTGTCAGTCAGATCTGCCTTGGTCAAACATTGCTCCTGGGAAGGTCAGAAGTCTGCAGGAACAAGGGAACTGCTGCAGAAGGTTTCCAGTCCCAGTGCCAAATCTGAGATGACATGACCCAGTGCCAGAGCCCCACAGCAAACATAGGTGACACCCTCTAGCAACACCATGTGCAAGCATGCCAGTGCAGACACATCTGGGCTGCTGTGGCCAGACTCTGTCCACCACAACGCACTAAGATTGCACAACATGAGACCCTCAAGAAAGAGCTATGTGTGGAGCTGACAGTGTGTCCAAGCTGTAAGACCAACTTACTTCTGGCAGAATAAGTGCTCTCCACTCTCTGAGCAGTTGAGCAAGGCAACCTCACTGCGTTTTCCCACTCAAAGACCTTTTCTATGTTGCTGTGAGGACAAGCAGAGTGTAGACCAACTTTGGGTCAAACACTTGGCTCTGAGCAGACCACGTTAAGCAGAACCCAGAACGAGAACAGCTCACCAGCAACTGGAAGGCCTTCTCAAGCAGAAAAAGGCTCTCAAAAGTATTCAAAAATACCTAGAGCCCTACAGCCTTGTGTGGCAACACCAAGAAAAGAAATTCCGGAGAGAAGATTTACTACTGGACAAACGCAGACAAGGGACTAGCCCTGAATTTCTCAACAAACCTGAAACTCAAAGCTTCCTTCTTGAATGTTGTTTTCTGTTAAGCACAATCCCTAAACAGAGAGTGTTTTCAGCAATGCAAGTAAAAACTATTGCAGCTGGCTTCAGTGATGGACAACCATTGTGAAAATGCCTGCAACGGTGCAAGTATCCATTGGGACCTATTTTCTGGAGGTTGCTGCCCTCAGATTATCAGTGTTTTTCAGCCTCCATTGCTACTTGTTCCTTCTTCTCCGCAAAATATTGTCTGAACTCACCTGCCCAGCATTTTGCTCCAGTTAGAGCTGGAAAAAAGGACATCTGAAAATGTCACTGGAGTGATGAGGGTCTCATCTTGAGAAAGGTCATTGAAAAATACAACAGTAAAGAACAGCAGGCACTCACTTGAGCATGCACAATGTGGAAATTTATCCTCAGCTGATTCTTACAAAGTAAAGAAGCAAGAATACAATGCCTTTGCAAAACTGGTACATCTCAGGGGACTACAAATATCTGAAAATTGGAATAATGTGTGGGGTAAACACTACAAAACACTAGCAATTTTGGAAAAACTCTGATTGATTTTTTTTTTTTTTTTTTTCTTTAGGAGCCTCAAGAAATTATCAAAATTAAAACTGGCCTGAGCATCTCAAGTAATGCTTATGGCTGCACACCCCCTCCTGCCTTTTCTGAAGAACTGGCTACCAGCACTGGCCATGACTTGGGAGCCACTGGTCCCTCTGACTCCTAGTTGGGTGACCTTGGAAGTGTACTTGGGGTAACTTTGGATCCCTGAAAAATGGGCCAGCTGTAGGCACTAAGCAAAACTGTTAAGGTCCATGTCTTGCCTTGACCCTTTCCTCAGCCCTGCCTCTCTCTGGGCACGTTCAGACCCTCTGTGCCTGATGTGACATTTCCCCAAGTGTCAAGAGCTCAGAAGTACCTTGAGTGAAAGATGGGAGCAGCAGTGTTTCCCCACACCCTGCCTCTCCCCTACAGCCATGGCTCAGGAGAAAGGCATGTTTCTGTCCATCACACGTACACCATTTACAACAGAAACCACCCTGTCCAAGGACTGTTCCTGCCTTACCGGTGAGGAGTGTGGTTTTCTGCCAATATATTTTTGGGGGCCTATTTACATGTAATTACTGTCTGGCTCTCTCCAGTTTGTTGATATCTGTCTTCTGGAGGTCCTCAAACTGGACACAGCATTTGATACAACTCTACAAACACCTTGCAGAGGGAAACGAATCATCTCCCCTGCTTCTGTCACCTGAGTGCAATCTAGGCAGGAG
Source organism: Columba livia (assembly GCF_036013475.1). NCBI lineage: Eukaryota > Metazoa > Chordata > Aves > Columbiformes > Columbidae > Columba > Columba livia. The sequence continues at coordinate 47,514,373 of NC_088605.1, forward strand.
AAATCACCTCTGAAAACTAAAGACATATAGCTCTAGAATATCAAGGATACTTTTAGCTCATCAAGAACCTGGAGTGAAGCTGTAAGACCACCACCTAGAACTGTGCTTAGAGGTGTGGTTTATCTGAGAGAGTCTCAAAGCTGACAATCTCTGCAGAAGCCACGGCAACAGCTCCATGAGAGGGTGTTTCTGTGGACACCAAATCCCTGGGAACATGGCCTGCAGGAAAGGCTTAGTTCCTGACAAAGATGCATCTGGCTGTTAAGCTTATGATAGAAATACATTTGCATATTATCTATTCAGAAGTCCCTTTTCAGTCTTTGGCAGTCTTGTATTCTGAGTCTCTTGTCACTCTTTTTTGTATTGAGCCTGCCAGTATTGGGGTCAAGAGGAAGTGGAACTAAACCTCCAGCTTTGTGGACAGAGGGTGTCATACAGTCATCAGAACAGGCAAAGAGAAGGGAGATGTTATCTACAGAAAACTTGAGAGGATTCAGAGTCTGCGATGCAGGTGCCAGCTAAACTCTCAGTGGACCCTGAACAAATATAATGACACGCATCGTAAGATGGTGATGGGGAAGGAAAAGTGCCATCAGGCTGAACTCTGGGAAAATGTTTCAGGTGTCAACCTGAAGCAACAGCGTCCTCCCAACCCCAGCCCTTGTTTTTAGTCTCCTCTAGAGTAACATTGACTACTTTACAAGTTCAGTATCAGCAAGCTGGCGAAAGAATTTGTGCCTGATCTGCCAGGTAAAAGGAGACCAGCGTGTAGTGATGCTGTCACACAAGGTCAAAGTCAGCTGCGAAATAGTGCAGGCCCCAGGCCAAACACGGAGACAAGCCCACAATAGCATTAGCTGCCAAACTCAGAAAGCCTTTGACTGCAGCATTATTGCCTAAATTTAAGGGCAGCAGGACAGGATGAATTATTCATTGCAAGCAAACTCTCTGGCAAACCTTAGCCCTGCTTCCTGTTAACAGACTGCCGGCAAACTGCTTTTCTTTTTACAGACATTTGTTATGCAGAAATGTACGAACTGTTAATGCAAAACACATCTCAGCCTCAGAGCTGTCTGCCCGTCCTTTACTTCCGCAACTCCCTGCCCATGAGTTGTGCCCTGTCTCAGGTGACAGAGAAGTGTCCCAGCTCCCTGCAGTACCTGCAAGTCCTACTCATGGGGAGCAGAGTGATACAGCCCAGGGACGAGGAGGATTCTGCCTCTCAGGTGTATGAGTAGATTTCACCGTCCTTTTTTGCAGAAACTTATGCATGTATTTGCTTGTATCCATTTTCCACTCTTTCTTCTTTTCCTCTGGCAGATAATCCACTTTCTCCACTGTGGGTTTTTGCTTGTCTGGGGGAGCAGACTGGACACTGTGCTGAGAGTCCATGCACTTCCCCTACCACTGTCCCTCTGTTCGCAGCCAGCACTCTGTCCCTTTCTGCCTTCAGCAGTCTCCCAGTCATTTCCAACTCTCCTGGCTAAATAATCAAAACAAAGCACTCCTATGCTTGTGGAGGAGGCTAGAGCTGTGATACCAGCGTTACAGGCACATCCCTTTGAAGCCTTGCACTACCCTTCCCAGAGGCAGAGCTCTGCTATCAGAAACAGCCTTCAGCACAGAAACACTGCTTTCTGGGAAGAGGAATGATGGAGCTGAAGGCAACCCAGAAAGACTGGCTGCTCCAAATTTATGAAGGGAAGATAAAGCACAAGAATAATACTTTCTTTTTTGAGGCATTTTTCTTTTTGCAGGGGAGGGCTCGTTCTCTTGCCGACTGTTTTCAACCTGTACTCAGTTATGGCTGTGTCTTGCAAAGCTGGGTTCACTGCCCAGCACTCCAGTTTGCTCTGCTTGTTCTCAGGCCATGGCACAGACAGCAGCTCTGTCCTGCTCATGCAAAAAGTGCCACTTCATGTTCTGCCAGTGGAAAAGCAGACAACACTCTCAGGCTCTGTGGTTTGTGCAGACAGAGACAGTTTGGCACGCAAAAGCTGCCCTATGAGAGAGTGACACCTGACCCTGAAAGCACTAAGACAAGGCATCCCAAATGCAGCATTTTGGTCTTAGAAACTGAAGAGCTGAAATCCCTTCATCCCATCTTAACTACTGGCACTGAACCATTACCAAAAAATAAGCATCACTCTTTCCTCACTTCAGCAAGTGCTTTAGAGACTCTTCTCAACTTTGAAGCAGTTCAAGACTTCCCAAAGGTCAAAGGCTGAGCACCCTGATCTGCAATTGAGGAGCCTGGCAAGTAATTCATTTCCACAAAGGTCAGCTCCTCCGCCCCTCCTGTGCAAACAGGCAGTAGAGCAGAAGGTGATCCCAGCCTCAACAATCCTGTGGCAGCTGTCACTGTTCATTTTCACTAAAGTGCAGAAAGAAAGCAACTAAATCCAGATCTAGCTGTCTTCATCCCGTGCTTCTGGGGAAGGCTGGTGACTGAGCCAAACAGAAACACATCCTCATTTCCCAAAGCCTTTGTTGTTTGGAAGATGATGTCTTGGCCTCACAATTTCATCGCCTCTCCTGGCTGCTTGAATTCCCCATCTCTCCAGCAAAGGGTCTGTGGAAGCTCATCAGCTGCACAGCAGCAGCACAGCTTCCACCTTCCAGCTAAGTCGTAGGAAGAGACAGCAAAGACCAATGTGACAATTAATCCTTTGGAGGTACCTGTCTCTTCCTGTTGAGCTGACTGGGCCACGGGCTTGCTCCAGGGCCACCATTCAGGTGCCCACACACATGTATGAGCTATAGCGCTACTAGAGATATCCCAGGTCTCAAGTGTGGCCTCCAGCTGCTGCTTCAGAAGACAGGAGGAGTTCTGCAAGTCCCACATGGTATCTGCAAGCTTTGTGCAGACAGCTCAGAAACCAGAGAGTACTAGACAGCTATGTTTAGGTAACTAAATGTTTCTACTACTAGGCCCTAAGGACTTAATTCTTAAAGAGGCTGAGATAATGTGAATTATGCACAGTTTGTGCCAAGGTCTTCTGAGACAGGAAGACAAAGTAGAATTTGAAACAGGACTAGAGTGAAATTCATAAATCTATAGTAAAGCCAGCAAGCAGGAACCATTTCTAATCGACAAGCATCCTTCTGTCTCCTTGAGAAAATAACCTCCTGGTTGGTCCCCCCATTAAACTCTGCCATAAATGTACACTTCATCATGCTTCCATTAGATGTTCCATAGACTATGTCTGGAAGGACCCACAGACTCATTTTCCATTTCAAGGCCAGTCATTTGGGGTTATCACCTCAGTGGATCACCAAACCTGTTTTGTAGTGGAACACAGCAGTCCCCTGCCACCCTTTGTTTGCCCTCCTACTGGTAGATCCTGGAAGGATGGCTCCAAGCACAGCCAGGTTGCCCTCTACATTTTTTGGGATCCCAACAGTCCAGTAGGTCATTGGTGCCTTAGCAGAGAGCTAAGTGGTCCACAGATACTCTGCAACCCAAGCATTTGGCTGCATAAGACCACTTTCCACACTCAGATGAAGCCAAAATAAATCCAACAACATGGATCAGTAGAGGATTCTAGCAAGACATTCTAGTGCTACTGCTAAAATCACTAGTAGCTATTTGGTCCCAGCAAGTTTTAATGAGTAAGACAGCCTGTGGCAGGAAACCAAGGAGCAGAAAAGAGTGTCAGAGCTTGCTTTTAAAGCAGTAAAATCAAGTAAAATCAGTGAAAGAGGAGAGACAGCTGGAGAAGGTGACTTGAAAAGGCAAGTTTCCCCTAAAGACATTGGACCAAGATTGAACACTTTGCATTCCAGTGCTGCCGATGCACTGGTGGATTTCTCTTCTTGCAGCCACACTGCAGCAAAGCTCAGGAGAGACTATAGAAATAAAGCAATTTTGCTTAAAAAAGCAAAACTAACTGTTAACACTCATGCATACTCACATACACATAAATCACAAGTACTATGACATGTTTCCACATAGTCAGTCCAGAATGCAAGCACTAAGGGTCCATGCTCTTGCCAGGATTACTTGGAATGAGATGGAAGAACAAAGATGCCAGCTATCTTCCCCCACCTTCCTGAACTCTCAGGTTGGTGAGCCTACGCAGGTTTTGGATGTGCTCTATTTACCATCCCATGATTAGGATCATCTTGTCCTGTCTCTGTGAATAATTAGGATATACTAGTTATCTTTTGCCTCTTCATCTCAATGACTAATTGCTCCCATCTCATTCTCTTATTAACCAACCAGCATATTTTTACACCTTGAGATTTCAGGTTTGTCTTGTCTTGGTTTAGACTGCCCCTTGGTCATCCCATCTAGGAATTCTAGGGAGCTGTAGGTGTGCTATAATTTTGATGACCTGCTAACACATGTGCCATCAGCACCTCATACTCCTTTAATGCTTTCCTCCCGGTGCTTCTAGACACTTCCATTCCTTCTTCATTCACATCGATGTGGCTTTTATAAATCTCAAGAAGTCCTGGTAGCATGAAAGGGCTGAAGAGCAACTGCTGATGTTCCTTTGTGGTTATCACAACATCATCTACAGTGTTTTATGCTGTCAGTCCAAGTGACCACATGTACTCAGAGCTCTTGGAAGTCTCAGTGCTAGAGCCAGGGCAAGCAGACTGCAACGTCCCATTGCTCAAGAAAACATTTGCAGAAGATACATTCTGCTGGTCCAGAAATGAGATGCAGAGCCAGCTGCTTTGGAGACCAGGAGCTTGAGCGGAATTCCCTCAGATGAAAGCCTGTCCCCAAGAAGAGCTCGGCCAAAATCACAACAGCCGTTGGATGGCCTCTTACTCTAGCAGCAACCCACATTAAGATGTTTTCAACTGAAAAGAAACAGCAGAGGGTTTGGGAGAGACAAGCAGCTGAGGAGACAAGGGAGCTGATTTCCATTTCTAGTGCTATCCTTACTCACTGCATAAACTTGAATAGCAATTTAAGTCTATGCCTGAATTCCATCCTCTTTAGAACAGGGCTAGTAACTTCACTGTAAACCACGGTCAGTGTATAAGACTATGCTTGTCCCTCTCCTTAAAGCAGGCATACGGCTCAGCCCAGCTGCACATACTTTTGGGAGGTTATATTCTTGACATTGAGGGGTTGCTGAACTATGATAAGATGCCATGGTCAGGATCACAGCATAGGGAAAAGAAAATGAGATGGAGAAAAAGAAGAGGTAAGCCTCAGCCTAGACATGCACAGCTAGTGCAGGACAGAGCAGAAAGCTTGAAAAGAAATGCAAAAGAGGGACAGAAAGCAGCAGTCAGTTGTACTTCAACATACATTACAGACACTTAATCCTGCCAAACAAAAAAACCAACCACCCACAAGTGAATAGAGCAGTGGTCGTCTGCCGGGCTGAAGGGTAGTTGGTGTGGATGGAGGAACAGAGGTCCTCTAGAGTACGCGAAGAGAGTTCAGTTCACTCTACATGTGCTCCAGAACTCAAAGATCAAGGGGGGCGGAAAAATAAAAGGCATTTTCAAGTCGCTTATATTAAAAAAAAAGAGAAATGTCTATATGCACAAAGAGCTCTAGAGTATGAGGAACGGGCTGAGCTGCAGGATGTACTTGAGGAGATTTTGTGCAATCCTTAAAGGAGGATGCAGATGACAGAAAAGGAGGAACAGATGGAAACTCCCCACAGTAATGGCCAGGTGGCTGCAGCCACCAGCTCAGATGTTAAGCTGTGAAGCTCTTTCATGTACAGTGTGAATGTAATCAGACAAGCTTACTATATACCCAGTTTCACACAGTCAATCTCTGTGTTGTTCACCTCTGAGACACAAAAGCCGATGTTTCCACCACAGAGTATTTTGCTCTCTATTACAGCTACTGGGAGGGAGGGACCTGAATTAGTGTAGAAGTCGAACAGCACTGAGCATGGCTGCCTTGGTTGAAGACAGAAGTTTCATCCAGTATGATGTATCTACTGCAACCTCTGTGGAAATGTTTCACAAGGCAGACTCAGCCAAGCACGGAATTAATTCACTCTCTACCAAATCAGAACATTAAACAATTTAAAAATTCCCATGTCTGTGTCAATCAGTATCCACTAAGGTGGGAAGGTCTCTTGGCTGGAGGACAGGCATTTCTATGAATATTTTCTGCCAGAAAGGGAGCTAAATCATCAGGTGTTACAATGATTCTGTTTTTATGGTGAAAGAGCATTGTCTGAGGATCATTAATTTTGGGAGTCTTGATCCAACATAAGAACATCACCATATCCCAGACTAAACTATGGAAGAAACCTTCCTGCTGCTACTTTGAGGCGTAGTGTTTGCAATACAATTGATTTCCTCTATGGAGCTGCCACCACCTCAGCCTGGTATCTTGCTCTGTGCTAAAAGCTGCACCACTGCTGGGGTTGCTCCACAGAAACAGCCAGCAAGGCTGATCAAGGTCCTCCAGAGCTCTGTGGTGCCACACTCCAAAGTGTTACACAGCTACACAATGCTACATGCAAAATAACTATGATGAGAATGCCTTGCTCCGAACAAAATCCATTCTGTTCATCAAATGCTCCTGTGCTTGACAGCACAAAAACACTTTCTCTGCACCACTCTTTTTCTTCTGAAGTGCTTCCACTTTCCCAGTTCTCCTGAAACCATATGTAGATCTCTTCATCTCCTCAATGCCTCAAATGCAAACTTTTAGTTTTTTTAAAAAGTTTAAAAACATTATTTGCTTCTTTCAAGGCCAACGCAAGAACAATAGCTTTTCATGCTTGAAGGCTAATGACAATTTGTCAGAAAAATCTAAGGCATTTGGACAGGCTGACTTTCTGAGTCCAGTAAAGCAACACTCTACCTCCTCCACATGATGCTACACTTATAATGCAGCTCCAGTGTAGAAACGAATACCCAGCACACATCTAACTTAACTGGCATTCAGTTTCAAAATGATCCTGTCCTTGCCACGATGGGTCTCTCTAATGGTGGCAGCAGCCCCAGAGATGTGCATGTGAAAGCAAGCGTGAACGAAAGCACCATTAAAACATGAGAATTTGCCACAAGGTTTTTGCCATGACTTGTGAAGGAAGCTGAGAGATTCTCCATTTAATTACACTGTACTCCCTACAGTTTCTGTCTGTCAAATGACTGTAGCATTCAAGCTCCTAACAAAGCAGCAGTCCCTGATCTGATAAAGTTTCTGTAAGACCTGTTCATAAGAGTTAGGCTAGCAGCACAGACAAGATTACAGCATAGAGTACAGCTGCTTCCAGACATGGCTTGTTAGAAAATCAGCACAAGCAGGGTCAGGGAAGGACTATTTCACATAAGCAAAACAAGCAAGAACAAGGAGCAAGCCAGTAAATTCCAGAGAAGCCAGCCCCAGAACCAGCAAATTTGAAGTTTTTGGGAAGGGTCGGAAAAAGAAGCATGCCTGTGTGGCTCTGCAGATTAACAGGGGGAAACATGGCACCGGCACAGCTGAAGGAAACTTCTCCCAAATATCTGCAGGACACCAACAGGCTTTGCAGGCACCACAACAATTCCCTCTGACGCCAGCCAAAGGACACCAAATTTCTTTTGCAGCCATGCCCCACCCAGGCTGCTCAAATCCATCCATGCCCCTGGTCTCCAGGGCTGCCTGTTTACTGCAGACTGCCAAGTGTGGTGACCTGTTCTATGGATATTACTTTCAGCAGGACATGGCTTAACTTTCCAACTAATACATCACAAGACACTGTGCTGATAGGAAGGAACAGCTCTCTGTCAATAATGAGAGTCCTCTGAAGAGTAAAGCTGGTCTGAAGGCCCTGTTTCTGGCCAAAAATGCATGGAAAATTCACACTTAACTAAGGGATTCCAGCAGCAGATTAAGACTACTGGATAACCTACAGCTTGTTTTTCCCTTTGACTGGTTTTCACAGAACCAGAGCTGTGCTGTTTGGCAAGGAGGTGGCGAGGTCTCCTGTCCAGCCTCCCATTTGGAGCAGAGCTGTCACTAACATAAGGTCGGGGAGTTGGCTCCATCTTCCCTCTCTTTGTGGAAGACAGCAATATATGACCATGCTAGCCCCAAAACTGTGCTTAAATACAACCAAGCTTGGTGCAGAAGCCCAGTCATCTGCTCTGTAATATGGTTAGGTGTCCAAAAGAGCCTGTTCTCAAAGTTCATAAACTATTAAACACTCAAGACTATACAGACAGGTGTAAGCACACACCTGGCCTATCCTGCGTGGATTAGCTAATAACATGACACTCCTCCCTCCTGTTTAGGTCTCCATCATCTTAGTCTATATCTACAGAAAATTAATCACAAAGTTCCAATGTTTTCAGGTGAGAAAGTGGGACACTGAGTCTCAATACACCTGGCTGCTGTATTTGTCTCTAAATTACATATAAGGTGCCTTCATGCTGCTCAGAGAACAAATATTCAACTTCTTATCAATTCAAACTATGAATTATTATTAAAGAATGGAACACAGCAAGGAGACCTCTCAATCACACTGATGGCAGTCATAAGTAAAAATAAGCAATGGCCAAGTGTGGTGTTTTGCTGAGCATGCAGCTGTCTGGAAGGTGTGTCAGGCTCCAGGACCAGCCTGCAGCCAGGACCTGCTCCCCAACCCAAAGCTGAGCACAAGCACAATTAAGCAACTCCAGCTTATTGGGACATCTCTGGCTCACAGAGGTGCACTTGGCTACGTGTGCTCTTCAAAAATCAACATAGTGAGAAACGGGACACAAACAAAGGTCAGAATCACCTGTAGTACTTTACCAATGCTTTATCACCTGTACCATTCACTTCAAATAGCACCCCCCTCCCCCCGATTAGCAATTAATTAGCCAGTAAAATAGGCCAAAAAAAAAAACCCCAAACAACCCACTATACATCTGCAAGCAGTGTCACAAGACTTACAGTAACGTGCAGTCACTATTACACAGAGTTAAGACCGCAGAAGCGGGGCATGGTACTACTCGTGGGGCACCCCTGAATGGAGCAGCCACAGAGGAGACAGCTGCCTGAGCCACGTAATCACATCCTGAATCAGAACATACCTAGGGGTCACCTCTGCCATAAAGAGGTGTCCAAGGCTCTTGTCACTCATTTGAAAAAGCCTTTCCTCCATATGAAGCCACTTGGTGCAAAGCAGGGACACTCCTTTAATTTAAGGAACACATCCCTGAAGCTACTTCAGGCTTTCCTCACACAACACAAAGTTCTCCAATTTAAGGACGGGAAAAGCCAGTCAGAATTGGAGCTTGTGTATGCACAAACACCAACCTAGAAGGAACCCAAGAGAGAAGAGACTTCTCATCCTCCAAAGCCTTGTCTGCATCCGTACTTGGAGATCAGCACCTTGTTCTCCATCAGATGAGCCGGAAGTTCTTCTAAAATGGAGTGTTATCCTGCTCCTACTGTGGCTGTTCGGCTAGGCCACAGCTCAATACAAGGGAGAGCAGAAGCATGGACTGACCACCACCTTGCTACTTCATGTATCACCATTAGGGGAATCCTGGTATGCGGTCATGTGGCTGTCAAATATGAAGTCCTTGAGATGAGGGTAATAATAGAATGACCCTGGTTTCAACAGAATGATGTTTGATGCCCTTAGCCCCTTTCAAACGCCTCCAGTCAGTAACTGCATCTCTTGACACCTAACCTCTACAGCTGAGACTTTCAATTTTTTTTAAAGGGCTTTTTTGTTTGTTTGTTTTTTTGTTTTTGTTCCACCCAGTTAAAGGAGAGCATACAAAGATCTTAACTAGCACAAACTTCTGTCTGGGGGAGACGAAAGTTCACTAATGAGAGAAAAGTGGAAAGGGAGGACTTAAAAACAGCCTTGGGAATTGTAGGGTGAGAGAAGTGTCCTTTAGTGAAGCTGTGGTGAAATAAACACTGCTTCTGCAAGGTTAAAGAGCAGCGAAGCACCAAGAGCTCTCCAAGGACATGAGAACCTCAGCTCAAGGTGAACTGAAGGTTTTTACTTATTTCCATGGCTGGGAACAGCCCCCTCCTCATCACAATGCTACTTTCCAACAAAATATGGAAACAACAACTACCCTGTTAAACTAAACTATTAAATTACCTTATTATAAGGCCAGCATGGACAGGAGCAGTTTCTATGGACAACTGTCCTGCTGAGACTTTTCCCTGTAGCCGTACCTCAGTAGGAAGTCGATGGGAGGCTACAAACTGTTGTGACCTCTTCTTCCCCATGCAGCTAGCGACATTTACTCATCGAGACAGAGGTCATTGCTCTCTCACCTACCTGAGAAACCTTTTTTCCTCTCTAACACAACCCTAAGATTCCGAGAATCCCTCTCACATTCATATAAATACTTATTAAGAAATCTACTTGAAAGTGCTATGTTGAAATGTGTCTGCAAGTCCTTCGTTTAAAGTTCACTAGTGTTTTACAAAGGCTGTCTGCAGCAGTGGTAGAATTGCTCAAGTACATCTCCTGAACTGTGAAATAAAAAACCCAAACAAAGATCCCCCAACAACAAGAAGACAAGGCCTCTCACTCTATTAGCAGGATAATGCCTGCATGTTCTTTTTCCTGCATAAAAAGGAGACGGTTTCTTACACAGATGTCAATGTATTTTTCCAGCACGGGATGATGCCCCTAATAATAAAAAATCATGACAGCAGAGATGCACTCAGCAAGCTGCTCTGGATGAAAAAGCAAGATCAACCTGAAAAAGCATGGTTTGGCTGAACACGAGTCACTACTAAAATCACCATGCTAGGTATTTTTTTTTTCCCCTCAAATATGGCTTTCCTCTTTAGTTTGAAAGCATCCAGAAAAATTTATCCCTTTACCAAGCACTATGAACTAGTCACATCCATGAGATTTAGGACACCTAGCCATGGCAGCATTGCTAGTCCACCAGAGAAGATTAATCACGCGCCACACCGAGACCAAGATCACTTAAGTCATCTCATGCTTTAGAGTGAATTCAGTACCTGACATGTTAATAAATATCAACTTATTTTAATAAATTTGTTTACATTTCAAGTAAACCAACAAATATTGATAAAATTCACTTTATCTCAAAATCACGGAATCAAACATTCTGTGAAAACTATCACAGCTTACTGTTTGACATTAATTCAACTTAGATAAAATAGTATCTGGAATGATTCTACTGATTTCTGCAACTCACTGGTAAAAAAAACCCTGCTCAAGTAGTAAACCAAAACAATTATTAATATTTAACCCTCATCTTAAAATACTTTTTGAAGTTAACAAAAATGAACAAGTCTGTACTTAAAATAAATGATGTAAAATTACAACAGCTCTTCACTTATGAAACCTGTAGTATAACCTCTAACAAATAAAGTTATTCATTGGACTGTGAGGTTGGTTACAGACCTGTAAATAAAAGACTAGTGACAGAGTCTATGATACTGCCAGCATCCCAAGGGGAGATCTGCCAAGCTAGATTCAAATTTTATAATAGAAACCTGCACTCTGAGACAAAGAAAAAAAAGAAAAAAAAGTAAATTACCATGTTTCTTCAGAAAAGAGGATACCATGGCTGCTACAGTGAAAACAAAATATAATTAACCATTTGTACAAAATATGGACAGATAAATTGTGCTTTCAGAGTAAGCACATCAGATATTTGGATTTTAGCCTTCTGAAAATACATCAAGTATTACTAAGAAAGAAAGGAAACTGTAAAGTCCAACAAAACTGTGTAAGTAGAACAAGTATTTACTTTCAGTAAAAAATGAACATAGTTGTCAAGCAGTTGTGACTGTCCAAATCTGTGACTCTGAGAAGAAAACTGCTTCCTTCCTACATGTGAAGCAACTGAGAATTGACCAATACTTCTCTCTCTTACATGAATTTAAGGTTTTCACATTTCCATTGATGCAATTTAACAGTCAGAAGAGCGTGGAAGAGTTTTATTAACCAAGCAGTAAATGTTCTTAACAAAGCTTTATTATGAACTGGTTATTTTGTTTCCTGAAGGTAAGCGGCAGAAAGAATGAATAAATTAGGACACAGGGATAGCAAACTACCTTATTTTTTTTTCTAACAGCAACCAAAAAATGTCAATCTACTTTTCAGAACAAGCCATTCTAATGTAAAGCTGATCACATAAATGTTTTACTTCATAACAGCCCATGGAGACAAAGCAAATCAACACTTTTGAGTATCTAGGGCCTAGGAAGAAAGCAGAAGTTGTTGTTAATAATTAGATATGGCCTTTACTAATAAAATTATATTAATCTTCCAGTGTTAGATTTTGAGATAAAGGCATAGCTTCATAGTGGCAGAGGTAGAATAAGGTACCCGAAATAGTCGAGCACGTATTTAACTATGAACTAGAAGCACAAAATTTTGATGATCTGGCATGTTTTGAACTTACTTTTACTTCACTCATTAAGACCAAATGGCTGACAGTGTCTCAAAGTGACACCAAATGAAGTGGAAGAATATGAGATATGATCCTCAAAGTGAAAATCTGAGGGACCTTCTAGATATGGTTAAAAAAACCTACTATCATACTGCATTAATGGAATTTGTACTCAATATACAGCTCTTCCATTTGATATGGAAGCAGACAAATTATTCCTTAGAGGAAAACAAGCAAACAAACAAAACAAACCCACAAAAAAATCCAGACAAATCAAAACCGCAAAAAATCCCACCACAACCAAACAATACTACTTCTCTATTGCTTTAGAACTGATAAACATGCTTCCATTTCTTCTAGACTTTGTAAAAAAAAACAAAAAAAAAACAAAAAAAAAAAATTACCAGCAGGAACCCTTAGAAGAGTGTCTTATCAGGAAAGGCCAGCCTGACCACTTGCTATTTCAGTTCTTCCAGCAATGTCTTATTTGTGTGCAATGAATAATCAGATGCTAGATATCATCAGAGTAGAGCATAGTGAATAAACACCATCCGCAGGCTGGGGTGGAACAGCAGCACGCAGGCTCAGTCCATCTTTGTATGTGTTTAAATTACATGTTCTTAAAAGCTTAACACTTTGCCTGGATTCTGTATATCAACCTTACTCCTAGAAACATTGCAAACAACAACAAAAACAACAAACAATAATCAGTATTAAAAAAAGCTGTAACACAGGCTTCAAAGGGCAAAGAGCTTCCACACTCCTCTTTATTTCAACAGAGACGATTAGTTAAGGTGCTTATGGATTCTGCACTGCAGACAGGTTGGCTGATGTGGCTGTTTAATAAGCTCTTAACAGTCTTTAGCAGATATCTGAGAAGAGTTCCTAAGGCAGAACAACCCTGAACTACTAGTTTCTGTAGCGGGGCATCTGTGGAGCAGGGGCTCCCTCTAAGGGGGCTGCGGAGGAGACTGTCATCAGCTGTCCAGCATGCATTTGCTCGTTCACCCGCAGCTCGCAGCCATCCTGCAGCATCCGTATAGCTATCCGTGCTATGTTTTTAGAGTCATCAAGTCCACTGTGAGGTCTCCCGTCATAATTCATACCCAACTGTTCAAGCATGATCGTCAGCTTCGTCTGGTTCCTAGGAACCTGATGGAGAAAGTGAACCACATTGAAGAATTTGGTTCTGTACCAAGTCTTTAACAGTGCAGCAGAAACATATGCAGATTTTTAAGTCTACTTAAGTCACATGGTACTTTCATGTTGCTTTTTGTCAGATCACTAACAATTTAACTTCAAAGCACCTCAATGAGACAGGCACTCTCATTTTTACAGAGAAGTCATAGTCAGCAAGGGCTTGTCTAGACTTAGGATCATCTCAAGAGCCTCTCACCATTACCTGCACCAGCTCAAGATGTGCCAGAGCTGGCAACAGTGGAAGCCATGGCCTAGTTACATTTAACAAACCTTACAGAAAAGGAATTACCACCCAAAGTGGCATTGCAGAGGGAATCTGATTTTGGTTCTCCTTTTAAATACCAAGCAATTAAAGAAACACCAGGCTTCCAGTTCTCACCAACATCAAACTTCTGAATGCTTTCAAGCACCACAGGAACAGAACAGCAACACATACAGCACGAACAGACAAGGAAGCTTAACCCATGCAAAGTGCTACACCAGCAAAAGCCCCAAGTCCTCTCTTGATTGACAACTAAATATACATTTGTGCTTTGGAAAGGTCAAAGAAAAAAGAGGTTACATTTAGTATGAAAACGCCCTTCAAGACAAGATTGTCAGCTATGCTGAAATCACATTCAAACAAATGGTTTTGTGTAGACTGACTAGGGATTCGCTAGAATCTCCAATAACCCATTTTATGGTAATCTGACAGTGAAAGAAAGCAGGAATAAGGTCCAGCACTGAACTTGGTACCACTTTTCTCTTGCCAATTTCATTTCACTGTAGATATATCCTAATCTTCCTTTGTCCCTACTACATTGTCAGAAGTGGAGATATCTGAGGGTAGTGGTCCAAATTAATTTTGAAGTGTATTACACAAAACCAGGAAAAAATAATTGAAAAAAAAAAAATCAATACAGGGTCTTTTCAGCCAAACTACTTCAAGACAAACTTGATCTAAGAACACCGGTATGACATTTTTAGATAATCCTTCATGGAGCACCTACTGATTCTTAAAAACAAGATTAAAATCAAGATGCAGTAGATTACATGATCTTCCATTAGTAAAGTGAGATCTTGGCATGAGGTACATTTGAAAATCAGGCCCCAGGCAACTAGTTTAAGTACTATAATTTTATGCTATACAAGTAAAGATAACAAGCACAACAGGACATGCCAGACTTCTAAAACAAATTTCCTGAAAGAGAAACAACAGTCTGTACAAACCTTATAGAAGTTCCCGTATGATTTGCGAATATTGATCCACTTTTTGGCAAAAGAAGGGTATTTGATACGGCTAATACGGCACTGGATGTTCAAAAATTTACTCATATCCCAAGACCTTAAAAAGTCAAAAACATTAGTAAAACATAACTCAGATGTCCTGTGTGTACATATTGCACAGCTGTAGCACAAAAAACTGTATTTTCTTTGGTGGTCAGTAGAAGGAAAACAGTTTAGGAAAAGCTATTTTACTATAGTCATGGTAAAGAAATTTTTAATATGAGTTTGTTAATTACGGGGAAAACAAATAATGGCATGAACAAGATTTTCACTAGGATGGTTTCAGGTACAGGATGGTTAAAAGACAAAAGAGCATGCCAACTTTTCCACCTACATCTACTCCAAAAACTGCCAATAAACTAGATGTTTACACAGCCCTTGGGGAAGCAGGTGAAACCTTACATTTTCCTGATTACTTGGGTATGCATGCATTTCTGCACTTAACATAGGTTACTAAAACAAGACTGCACTTAGTTTCAGGAGAATCAGACCTTTATGGAAAGAAGATGAAACTATAATCCTTGCATTTCTAGCAGCCTTCCTGAAGGGAACCACTCCAACAAGTCTGTAAGCTTCAAGCTAAAATAAAGCCTTTTTCCCCTCTCTCTTGCAGCTACCTACACAATCTCACCTATATGACAGAGAGATTTCACTGCCCCTATTTTCTTTGAGGAATTTCACTGAGGGGATTCCTGTGGAATGGAATTCCAGGCACATTCTAGGCTGAATATTATAACCAGTTTTGCAGTAGTTTCGCTTTAGCATTTTCTTTTTTTAATTTACTGTTGCTTTCAAAGACAGAAATCTAATCGTAGCTAAAAAATTAGTCAAATAGCAGTATTTGCCACAGTCCCTTAGATTAATTAAAGCTGGAATTATTTAACTCTATTTTTTTTAAGGTGTACACAGATCTAAGCCATACACACTGAGTCTTGTGTGGCAGGTTTTAAACAGCTTCACTATTCACACTGGACACAACTACATTTCAATGATAAGGGTTCTTCACCAGAAAAGACCTATGATTCAAAGTCACTGTCTGAATCTTCAGGTATTTTGAGAAAAAAGTCTCGTGGCCAAAAAAAAAATCTCCCACTTTGTAAGTTGGATTAGTTTTAAAAAAGCTTTTTTTAATGTATCCATTAATCTCCTATGACACATTATTTTCCAAACCACTCATATTATAGACTAGAATATTTATCTGTGTTTTACTTGACAGAAGCGTCAGCTAGTCATACTAAAATCCCCTATGCTCTTTTTTTATAAACTCCAGTTTTGTCACACAGTCATTGTAACAGAGTGGCACATAATTGCCTTTTTAGTCCAGCACAGAAGAAGACTTAGTCCAGGCAAACAACAGGCTTAGCAACAGGAACATGCATCCTGTACCTCAGTACGGATAATGTCAAATACTCCCTGTGCTACTTAAATCCCTCATTCCAAAAGAAGGAGTAGAGTGGGGCATGTTAACAGAAAAGTAATGTTTCACAGCTAAAAAGCAAGCATCACCTACAGAAAACATCTCCAGCCAGTGCTATATAAGATAAGGCTCAAATATTATCTTTCCTCTTAAAACAAAGCTAAAATCGTAAGAACAAAGTTGGATCACAGACATATCTAAATCTCAAAAACTGTTCACTCTGCAGTCATTAGGGGACTTGATTTTCCACGCAGACCTTGTGACAGAGCAAGTTCAAGCAGCAGTTCGAGGACCAGTCAATCCCTTACACAGAAAGCTTGTCAGAACTGGGACCCACCAGAGCTACAGTCCTCCGAGCCCAAGCAGAGAGCTTTCTGTGCCACCCAGTTCTCCTCGTTTGATAAACAGCATAATCCATTATTGCTTTCTGGCAAAATACGCAGGATGTATTAACAGTAACAATAACACACAGAGGCTACAACACAACCACCACCAATCTCTAAAACCTCAGACTCAGGAGACCATGGGAGTTGCTTAGAGCTGAAATTGCACAATGTTATTTTCAAGTATTATGTACTTAAAAACTAGACATAAACAGAGAATTACAACAACAACAAAGAATAAAAAGTCTATTCAGCATCATTTAGGTGCACACAGAAAGCAAGGAAAGAAACAGTGCCATCTAATGGATTTAAGTTTCACTTCAAACTGCCTGGTTCAGCTTTTCTGGTATTCCCAGAAGCTAAAATTATAATAAAATGGCAAAACGGCAGTGTCATGATCCACCTTTAACAATACTCTCACAAAGATTAAACAGTTTTGCAGTTTTAGATTGTGCTGAAGCTTACAAAAGGACATACCCATCTGTCAACATGGAATAGGTATACTTTGTTCCCAGTTCCCACTGTCTCATCCACTCTATGACGTTCTGCAGAACTTGAGGAAATGTATCAGCTTTATCAACAACTTCCTAAAAAAACGAAAAAAAAAAAAAAAGGCAAGGAACACTTTTTCAGAAAAAAAATAAAACAGCACGAAGTGTAAGAATTACATTGTATATAGGTATTTACTATGTCACTCATTTGCTAAGTTGGCTTCACAAACATCTTTAGAAAGTAGATTACACATTAAAGCAAGCAGACAACTGGACAGAGTTTTATAAACTAAAAAAAAATACCACAAAAGCACCAATGGTATCTATAAGATAACAAGGTTAGTCAGCTGTTGAACTTCAATTAAAACCTAAGAGCTTGTTGCCCAAGGCTCCTCCTGCTCAAGTCACTTGATCGCAAGCTATTGCCATCGTAAGACTCTAAATCCCTTAGAATAAAAATCTTAGAAGAGGAACCAATGCAATTTAAAAGGTGCTTTCCTCTGCTAAAGATTAAGTTTCTACACATGCATTACAAAGTGAATGCTCTTCCCTACAGCTCCTTACAAACACCTAGATGACCAACTCAGTAAAATCAGTTACGTCATGACTGGGAGAGGGCAAAAGCCAATAACTAAGAGAATAAGCCTTACAGAAAAATCACCATGAAGGATTACCAGTCTGAAAACATCAATGCCCTGTCTCTTTTTTCCGTATCTTTTTCTGAAGAGAAAGAAGTACAAATTACCTGGGTGATTCCTGTCAGATTGATGCAGAAGTTTGAAAGTTTTGGATTAATTTCTGGCTTCACGTATTGCTGAAAGGTATCCTCCTGTAATAAGAGAACCAGGCACTCAGCAGCAGCACGCTATGTAGCCTGCAAGGCACCTTCTTTGGCTTGCCAACAGCTGAAAGGCAACAGTGGCTATTTGTCCTGCTGGAGGCAAAAAAGAGTGTGCACCTCCCCAGCCAATAGGAGCCTCCTGACTGCCCATCATGAGATTCCCAATGGGATGGCTGGCTGGCTTTCCAACGGGAACACGTCCTTCCTCTCAGACAGTCGGCACCAAAGAGCAGGGATGTGCATAGAAGAGGGGAGAAGGACCAACTGCAATAAAGGGGAAGATTTGGGAAAAGGAGAGCATGAGTAAGGAAGAGAAGTGAGAGGCATGAGCACAGCCTGATGTTTTCTGGGTGGCATCTCTAAAGACTCACCTATCACGCAAGGCAGGCAACTGGTTGCATATCTCAGAGACTGCATGCAAGTTGTACACCTCTGTGTGCCAGCCCATCAGATAAACATTGACCTCACTCTGGGAAACCAAGCAGTACAAGAGGGAAGACTGCGTGCAAGTTTCAAAGGAAAAAAAAAAGCCTCAGATCCCTGCTGCTATACAAAACGTTTTGGACAGAGGAAAAAAACCACACAGTTTCCTACTACTCTAAGGGTAATAAAACAACCTTGGTAATCTGCACAATCCTTTTTCTGCAGTTAGCCACACATGCAGCCACAATCCAATGCAGCATCACAGTGACTACCGGAAATCCTCCTCCCTTTAGAAGTTCCTAATAAATGAACCATTATTCAGAGGACTGTGCACTTCCTCCATTTCACTGAGTCGCTCAGTTTCAGTTAGACAGCAAGGAGTTTTTCCTAATAAAGCTGCACTGGGACAGAGCATTGAGGCTGCCAAATGCTTACAAAATATGTTTAAAATCAGGTTATACAGCTGTCAATCTGTTGGGTACATTGTGGAAATAGTCTAGCCCACCAAGAAGCAGAGTTCACTCAAATCCACTGTCTAGAACTTGGCATA
Organism: Columba livia; assembly: GCF_036013475.1. Classification (NCBI taxonomy): domain Eukaryota; kingdom Metazoa; phylum Chordata; class Aves; order Columbiformes; family Columbidae; genus Columba; species Columba livia. The sequence continues at coordinate 47,533,256 of NC_088605.1, forward strand.
AGTCTCTTCTAGATTGCCTCACACAGGACCACAGAATTTTCTAATTCTTGTTTACGATGAATCCCTTGAGCCCTAAAAATAGCTTTCTAGATCTTAAAGCTGGGGAAGAGGTGGTGTGGAGGTATGGAGGACTGAGAAAGTCCCTCATATCGGTAGAGGGAGTCAACAGCAGGACCATGATCTATTCCAGATGCTTTAAGAATAGAAAGTTTTGTTTCTATGTAAGAGGCACAGAAGCTAGGTCTTAATTAAAAAATATGCTATTTTAAATGAAGCTCAGCATAATCTAAGCCTTCTGAAGCAAAGAAGTTACACTGGAAAACGGCATATCAACACAGTAATTAGATCACTTACTATTTCTAGGGTACGTGTGTTTAGTAAGACAACAGGAAACTCAATTATTTCATGTACAAATTCAGGTGGGTTTCCTTCTTCACATGTTGCTTCAAAGTCAACAACACAGATGTAGTCATAGTAGCTCTCTCCATTAATGGGTTCCTTCTGCATCAGCTTCTGTTTCTTGCAATAGTTTTTCAGTCTCTTTCTCAGCACGTCTTTCACTCCCCTAAGGAGATAAGGAAAGTGACAAAGATCTCACTCTCATTTAATTATTTCACCATTGTAGAACTGAAGCTATATTTAACATCTGGAAGTTCATCATTTATTAACCTCACTTTGAACATCAGCACTTACAAATCCTGAATTCAACTTTATCACACAGTTAATGCTCCATTATCTGGGATAGTACAGACGCTGTGATAACCCCTGACAACTAAAACATGTAGATAATACCAGTGTTTGAAGACAGACTGGGAAGCACAGTGCAGAGACACTCTGCAATCACATTCAGTTCTGCAAGACTCAGTAGCTGAAGCCTTCGCAAAGCCCAAGTCTTTGCAGGTTGCTCCTGGATGACCTCTGGCCCTGGAGGCAGAACTGCTTCACCCCATTCCCCTGTGCCCTCTGCCTGAAGCAACTGATGCCCAAGGTTATTTTTACATCACTGGCACAGATAATGGAGAATCCAGATAAAATGCCCACATTCCAAGTTTGTCTCAATTTAAATTTAAAATTGAACTTAACTCAATTAAAATAAAGTATTCAAGATTTCAGTTGTCAGAAAAACTTCCTGGTCAAGATCCAGCTTTTCAGGAGGTTTGCGGCTAGCACGTTAATTCACAGCGGCAAGTGATTAAAGTTACCTACTGCATCTTGTTAATACAAGCATTACAATATGCAAGTGCAACTGCCAGAGCTGCCACATACCAAACCAGAGCTGAATAAACAAGGATAATTTACTCTTCGAAGGACGTTATCTTTAAAATTGCACATTTCAAATGAAATCACAGAAGCTGCAAGAGCTACTTGTAGCAAGTGGTGTTATCAGAAAAGCAGACAACTTATCCACAAAGAAAAGTGGAATCAGACTACTAAACCTGCATTTGAGAACATCAGCCTCTTCTGCAAACACAGATAACTCTTTTTCACTCCGGTTTATTAATCTAGTTTAATTAAATTCAATTAATCTAGTTTAATTCAATTAGTTCATTCAATGTTGAGACAGTCTGGGAACTGATGGCAGGGAAAATTACATTTTTCTTCATCAAACCTATAAAAGAAGTTGAAAAAGGAGATGATATGCTATCAAAATTACCCCAAGGGAAAGGATGCTGTGTGGCAATCTGCTCAATTCACTACATTAGAGGTGATACACTATTTGTTTACATGTAAGACATATTTTGATCAATTTAATTGACAAAAGAAGTCTAGTTTAACTGAAAAGTTTAAAATTTTCTGCATTTACAGCTGAATTAAAAAAAAAACAGAGAGAAACTCAATAACCTAGGAGGAAACCACAAACACATAATTTACTATTTGAGTTCTGCTTTCTTTTTTTAAAATCAGAATAACCGCTGAATAGTTGCACAAATCCAACTTGTTTTGCTAATAATTCTATCAAGTAAGTAAGAATATTTTTTTCCTCCTGAGGAGCCCAATTCATTTAACTGAGAAGGACTTAAAAAAAATTAAAAGAAACACAGCCAGAACATCTGCAGACAGGGTGGAGGAGGCAGTCTGCACTTCCCACCCACATCATTCTGGTTTTCTTTTATTGTTAAAATTAATCTGATTGCTTTTTTTTTTTTTTTCTCCTCTGAACAGCATCTCCTCCACAGTCATCTTCTTCTCTAGAAAGCCAGACTTTTCCTTTCAGACTCCATCTGACCTTTCTTATTCCCTCTTCCTCCAGAGCAGTAGCTTCTCACTTGCTAATTCCCCACCATCACCACCACTACTGCATTACTGCTGCCAAAAGAAACAATACACTTTGTTTTTCCCAGCTGACCATCTTCTCAATATCTCAAATTAGTCTGGCCACAGCAATATCAAAGGGTTTTGCAGGTCATTGCCAATAGAGCAGGAACCACCCCCTTATATACTTAGCCGTTTCCTCCTCCTCAGTGAGCACAAATCCAGTTTATATGTTCACTTATTCACAATACTCTATCTCATTTGTTCAGATTAGCAAACTCTCCATAAAGGTTCCTGTCCTCTGCATTGACTAAATTCCGAGCCCTATCACCACAGAGGTTCTAGCCTGTATCAGATCTGTACTGGGTACAGTAAGTAAAAATATGTATGTTCTGAAGCAAGTTTCTATACACTGAAGGTCTGCAACACCACCTGAGAACCTTTGCAGCAATTCAGACCCGTCTTTCTCCCTTGACCACAAACATGCTGAGTGGTAAGTTACATGTTCTGTTGTTTCTCTGTGTTACCAGTTGAGGCAGCATACACTTCTCATCAAGCACTATCACATGTGCTAGTCTTAAAACAAAAGCTGCATCATAAAACAACTGGTGTTGGGTGGCGTGTCTGTTTTTCACTTTGTGGATGTGTTATTAAACTTAAAAATAATAATCCCTTATGTCTCTACTGTCCTCAAAACACAATTAAAACATTTACAAACCAGTCTAACCTGGTTTCAAGCTTGAACTCTGCAAGTTTACTTCTGAGCTCATCTCTGGTCATTCTGTTGATGTAACCATTAGCTAAAGCAATTTCTTTGTAAACTGGATCACTGAAGTCATTTGAACTGGCGGTTGAGTTTTTCTCATTAGGTTCTTGATCACTGATCCTACAATGCTGCCTGCCCTAGAAGAAAAGAGATATTCCAAAGGTTATTTAATGAAGTCAAAACACAAAGCTAGAGCATCAAAATTTACTCGTCATTTTGGCACCAAAATGCAGTAAAGCATCACACCGTTTCACTGGTGATCAGACTGAGCGAAGTAGCTTATAGACAGGGAAGAAAAGTGACACTGAAGCCTGCTCTGAAAGACCATTTTCCGTCTCACTTCCATAAAAATCAACTTACAGAATAAAGGTATACTAACAAACACGTCTGAAGTCATGCCAAAGGGTAGCTTGAGGAGACAGAACCTGAACGCGTCTCCCAGTTCCTACAGCAAAAAGTTACTTCTCTGGTATGAGCTTGCAACAGAGTGACCAGCACTACAAGATTTCTCTCGATACCTTATTTAAGCAGAATCTACACTAACTGATAGACACACGGACAGATATCTAGTGCTCTGTAAAATAAACAAAGCAATAAATTAAGAAGAAACACTAAAGGCACTTTGGCTCCGGGCGGTTATTCGCAGCCCTTGCACACAGTGGGGCCGGCCTGCCCCAGCCCCGCCGCCTCCGCCACAGCCCCCGGCTCCCCCTGGGCCTCGGACGCAGGCGGAAGGTCCCGCGGCAGCGCAGGCGGCCCCTCGGTACCGCAGCCCCCGGGCCTGGCCGCGGGAGACACGGAGCGCTCGGGCCTGGCCGGGCCGAGGCCTGAGGAAAGCGGGAGGCGGCACCGCCGCCACAGGCGCGCCGCGGGGCGGCCTCTCTCAGCGCATGCGCGGCGGCAGCGGCGGGCCGGGGGCGCTGGCGCATGCCCGGCGCGGTCAGCACCGCCCGCCCGGCACCAGCCGGCCCGCCTGGCGCTCCTCGCTGCCCCGGCGCACTCACCGGCGGGCAGGCGGCGCGAACGGGTGACCTCGGCGGCTCGCTGGGGGCAGCCTGCGGGCGGTTCTCCTTCTGCTCCTCCATGGCAGCAGCGGCGGGGACAGCGGCCCGTAGCGGGGCGGGGAGAGCGCGGGGCCCGCCCCTAGGCGGTGGGGCGGCCCGGCCGCCGCCTCTTCCCCTTCGCCGGGCCGCTGCGCTTCCTGAAACACAAACCGCTGCTCCCACCGTCCCCCTCCGGGACTGTTGTGGGCGGGTGCATCACGGCAGCCCTGGGTCCCGCTCCCCTGCGGCAGCACCTCTGGCTTCGTGCTCCCCTCATGTACCTCCTGAGCTTTTGCAGAGTAGTCTCCTGGTTTTGAGGTCACGGCAACTTTCTGGAAGCTCTGGCCGTGCTATGGGAAAAAAAAGCACTGGACAGACACCTTGTTTATGCTTCCACGTTCCTCTCCCCATGACACTGACAGCACAGGGCATCCTAAAAAGGGGTTTGGGGCATCCGTGGGGTGTGGTGGCAGTGTCCCAGGCACCAGAGCAGTTTGGCTGGCCCACATCCCCTCCTCGCCCAGGGAAACGGCCTCACATGCTCTTCCCCATATCCCTTAATCCACAGTCAACAGTGGGGTGCGGTGGCTGGCATGAGACACATAGGAACACTCTGGGTCTTCTCACCCAGGATAAGGCAAAGGGAGGAGGCCTCTCTGACCATCCTGGACCAGTTAATTTTCCACTGGTGCTTCCCACAGCCCTGGAGCACAGCCCAAGTGCATCCTCGGAGATTTCCCTTCTGTCCCTCAGCAATGGAGGCCAACATGTATGTGGAACCCACTAGACTGAGGCAACCAGCCTGACAACCTCCACACCTGCCAGCCCCTAAATAGGCTGATATCACCACATCTGCCCAGTTGTGGCTGGGGCCCAGCCACTGGCCCTCAGTCGTGCCTCCTTCCTCACTCCCACACCCCATCATCTTGCTGCAGATGCTGCCATCTCTTGCCTTGTGCAGCACTGCTGTGTTTTTTGGGGTTACAATGGAGGGCTGTCTTGTCCCCTCCAGGGCAGAGCGGCGGCAGAAGCAGGCTCACACACAGCTGCTCAAGACTGCGTGGAAAGGGACTCACTTCTAATTCACCCTCCTGGTGCTGCCGCTCATGCCCACATTGGCAAGCAGAAGGCTCTCACCTCTGAACAACGTGGCACTTGAGCAGGGTTTGCAGGGAAACGAGACTTGCAAAACAACAAATAACATGGTACCTGGATTCAGAAAACCCCACATCCACAATGTGGCACAGACATTTCCAGAGCTAGGGCCCAAGGAGGCACTGGAAGAGGAGAAACAAATCAAACAGCCAGGCCTCTCCTTGAGATTGAGATCACTTTTATTTTCAGTTGTTTTGGCAAGGATGTGTGGGTGAGTGTGCGCGTGGTGTATGTCTGGGCATGCATGTGCGTGTGCGCAGAGTCCTGCCCAGGGGTGTAGATTATATGAATATCTGCAATTACAGTCCACGAACTGAGCCATGAAGTGTGTGATGAGTGCTACACTGAGGCTCACTTGGCTTGCCTCTTCTTGTGCTTACTGCAGTGCAGTGTCTCCAGCTCCCGGCACTGCTGTTGCAAGGATACCAGCCCAAGATCCCACACAAAGGGCACGGGAGGACCTGAGCTCCAGGATCTGGCTCTGCAGGAGTTAGCCAGTGGGTTTTTGCCTCACTTAGTGAGCTCCTAAATGCTATTTGCAGTTCCCTTTAACACAACTTCAGTGAGGAGACCCTACTGCTCTGGCAAACTTTAACCACCTCAGAGGTACAAAGGGGAAGGGAACACAGACCCCATGTAAGCTCTAGTGCTACAGCGCAGCCAAGCACATCTTGGGTTCCTGGGAAAGCAGCACCCAAATGCACTGTTGTGTGGTTTTCACAGCCACTGTGGAACTGTAGCATGGGGAAAGCTGCAAGGGAGATGACCTGTACTTCTGCAGCCCCCGCTCTCTTCCATCTGATTTGAGAGATCACAAGGCAGGTGACATCCCAATCTGGTCTCTATTTCTGTTTAATTTTAAAGCTGAATCCCCCAAGCTCAGAGCAGAGAATGCCGAAAGAACAGTATTGACACAAAAAAAGACTAGTCAAATGCATCCTGGCCTTGTGTCAGGTTGGAAACAGACCTGATTTCTCTGATCTTTTTGCCTATAGCACAATTAAAGCAGAGGTATCCCAGGACCCTCTCCTCTGCAGTTGCCAGAGGCCTCCAAGTATCCCTGCAAACCCTAAGATGAGCTGGATGTGCAGCATCACCCTTCACGCTCCCTCTCACTCTACCTCAACACATTTGTGTGCTGTTTAGGGACATGCAATTTCTCATGTGTTATACAGACGCAGCAGAAGGCAAAGCTGCTATCCTGGGAGTTTCATTTGGACGGATGCAGATTTGAATCTCAGGTTTTGCTTTGGAGAATAACACAACACACTCCAGGACACGTTCCAGGTGCCAGAAGTCCTGCAGTGCAAAGCAACTTGCCAGCTCTGCTTCCAAACCTGTCTGCACCAGTTTCAGTAGGAAATCAACTGGTCAGCAAGCAAGAGGTCTGCAAACCAATAAGCAAAACCAGCACAGTCCTCTTGAGTGAAGCAGGCATCTAGTACCAGGAGATTTTCCTCCTATTCCAAAGGGGCTAAATTCACTGTTAGCTCCACAGGGAGACACTTGATGCCCCAGTGCTTTCCAACCTCTTCATAACACTTTCAGTAAGGGGTACAGGGTGCTCCACATAGGCCTTAGTCGTTTCTAACAGTTCAGTAACTCTCCAAGCAGGGCCAAGAACAAGAATGTAATACATGCTCTGAACTTGGTTATCTCTGCTCTTACGGCACTGCCTTCAAGCTCTTTCCTTGTGGCCTGACTCATGAAAGAGGACAGATCCTCCAAAAATACAGGGCTCTCATCCCTGTGGCTCAGGGATGTTAAGTGGGGTCTAACAGGCAGGAGCTCACTGAAGGGACACTGTGTGCACAAGACTCCAGGATACATCCTTAAAAAAGTGTGACAGCAAAATCAAAAGAACTGTCAGCCACTTGGCTTGGTTCTTCTGCAGAGATCTCCCACCTGGCAGTTGCAAAGGGGAGACATTTTTGAACTGCATAGAAAATTAAATAGCTTTTGCATATTAAAAAAAAAAACACAGATGAAAACAGTTAACACCAGTTACATAACAGTGGGCGGATGAGTGATCACCATTTCACATTAAATAGACCCAACTAGACTGATCTCCACACTGCCACACTGCTGGCATTATGGCTTCAGTGCACGCAGCCGAATGAGTCCCTGCAAAGGCCAGGTAATGCAGTGCTCCCGCTGTGGTGGTGTGCCCCGGCAGGAGGGCTGTGGTCCCAAGAAGCAGGCTGTAAGATGTCTGCTCTGTCCTCTCACTCCTTCAATGCTCACGCATCCCAGACCAGATGGGCGCACTGGGAAACAGGCCTCCGGCTAGAAAAGGATTCCAGTTTGTGGTTTCGTTACAATGTGGTTTCCACGCAATGGTCACAGCAACAAATTGCTAGTTTCTTCCTATGAAGAATGGAAAGAGAGAGGTAAGTAGCAGCAAAGAGAGCAGAATGCCACCCAGCATGGGAGGTGACAGTAGGGAATGCCCTAACATAAATTTTGGCTATACCTGGGCCCTTCATGTCTCATGGGCAGCAAGACTCAGCACAAGGGAGTTTCCCAGCCACTATTCTTGGCACCACTCAAAAATCTCACCTCCCTTCTATTCCCTCCAGCCACCACAGGCAATTTCTAGTCCCCAATTCATCTGTAGGGATACAGAAGCACAATCAATTAATGCTTCTCACTTGCATAAGAAAGGTTCAGATGCCCATTGTCACAGGTGGCAGGTCGACACACGAAATCTGAGCCCAAGCTCCCCCCAGCTGGAATGATACCCTGAAGAGAGGTGCAGCTGACTGAGCTGCCAAGATTTCATTTGGCAGCTTTCTCCCTGAGGTGAGGCACCATAGCTTGATTTCTTCTACCTGGCCTCCACAATCTCCCTCTAGAGTGGGTTCTGCCCTGCATCTCCCAGTGTTAAGTTCCTGCCAAGGGGGATATTTGCAGCCCTACAAACAAGGATGGTATTTGAAGGACCAGAAGCCAGGGGAACAGAACCTGTGGAACAGCAGCAAGTCCCAGCAGGATGCATGTCACTGTCTTGCACTGGCTGCAGGCCTGGCCAGCCTGCATCCTGGTGGGGACTTCCTGCTGACCAGTATCACCCATCCCAGGTCTGCCAACACAGCCTGAAGGGTTAATAGTTGAACATTAACATAAACATTTTAAGTCCCTCACCTCTCAGACCTCTACCAGCATATGATGAAGGGATCCTGGCTCTGGAAATGCCTGCTTCCTATTCAGTTTACACAAAATCAAATATTTGCATGGAGTGGGACTCATACACCCCAGTTATCAGGGCTCAGCTGTAGGGCACAAACTGACAGCGACATCTCAGAAGTCCTCAAAAACCATCTAGTCAGGAGAGAAATCAGCACTGTTGTGGCAGTGCTCAGCGTGCCCTTTACCACATCTGGCCCAGGGAGAATGGCTGCCCAAGAAGCACAGCTGCCAGAGTCAGCCCAAGGGCATCAGGGCCAGTTTGTACAACACAGTCATGCGCTGCTTCACTAGATCTCTGCACAATGATGCCTGGGTGGCTTTGCTAGGAGGAGGAGGACCCAGATCTAGATTTCTACTGCTCTAGTGGCCTCGATGCACGGAGAATACCACAATGGCAACTCCAGAGCATCCAGGCATGGCAGAAAATGAGCTGTTGGGGGCTAGTGATCAGGAAGAAATGTCAAGTGCCGGGGGCACAGTGACTGCCCTTCTTCCATTCCTGTGTGATTACAAGACATCTTTACTACTTCATGGCACAGTGTATGTGAACACACAAGGCAGGAAACACTTCCCAGCTCTGCTGCCACCGCCCAAGTCTGCTGTGTGGGACACAGCCAACTGTTTTGCAGTGGAGCAATTTTAAAGGCTTCACAGCATTCACCCCCTCCCTGCCGAAGCCTTGGCCACCTGCCACAAAACTCACTTGTCCAGGAACAAATCCAGGGAATCCCGCTACAGCTCATTTCAAGAGCCTTTCCTCCAAGCAGGTCTGAATTAAATGGTACCAAGAACATTTTTACATTCATCATGAGATCCAAATGGGTTTTCAACACGCGATCAATGCGTCCACAGAATCCTATCCCCAGTGCTTTCCCTCTGGCCAGTGGCTCTGCCATCTGCAGCAATCGTTTTGCTTCACGCCTTGTTGTTGTCCCTGATCTCCAGGTGACTGCATCCACTCCAGCCACGAGGCCCCCACCTGGGAGCTGCCCCCACCCCACAGCATTTCAGAGTCCAAAGTCCCATCGGTCCCCATCAGCATGCAACTCCTCAGCTGGAGAGATGGGAGCACTGCAGAGCATCAGCCATGTTCTGCCTGGTGGAAAACCTTTGGCACCAGCACTGACGACTTATCTGGAAGAGGAAAGGATAAAGAAAATGTAATGTAGCACAAGCAGCAAGGTTCACAGTGCTTGTGATGAATAACCTAAGACACACGTTTTTCCCTAGGCTTCTAAATAGGAAGGGTGAAGTCTTTAAAAGTAACACAGGCCTTTTTGAGAACACAAGTTTCCTGCCAGCAAAGTGACTGTGAAACTGGGACACAGTTGTTAGACATTTTGGAACTGCCTGGAGTGCAGGAGGACAAGTGCACAGGCACAGCCTGACAGCACAGTAAAACAGAAACTGCGGTCTTGGGTTACAAATGTGCTGTGCCAAGTACAGATACAGGAGGATAGAGTGAACAGACAGCGGTGACCTGTGGCTCAGTATCAAGGCAGCTACCTTGTTTCCTCCCCCAGGTGGCAACTTCACCTTCACACACAGGTCAACAGCTATTCTTCAGCAGGATGAGCGTATTTTGGGGTGGGACGGTACTGAACAGAGAGAACAGCATCCAAAGCTACTTGCAGATACTGAAGTTAAAGTCATATGTATTCACATGCAGCATAGTAGCAGCCACCAGCAAGACACTTGGCTCACTCTTCTAAGGTTCCTGTCAAATTCCCTTGTGCCACTCGAAGGAGAGCAGGCCATGGCTGCATTTCTGTTCTGCAAGAAAACCTATGCATCAAAAAGCCTGTTTTTGCGAGTGCTGTTCCACATTTGTTCCCACTACAACACAGCACTGTTTTCCAAGCACATCCCCACTCTGTGGAATGGAGGACATATGGGCTATTGACACACAGGTGGGCAGAGCTCCTGTCCAGAGGGACCTCACCAAGTTGGGCCAACAACAGTGCTGTGAAATTCAACAAGGATAAGTACATAGCCCTACACCTAGAACAGGACAACCCCATGTACCACCATAGCCTGGGGTCCAACTGCCTTGGGATCTGGTGAAGAACATGTTGAAAACAAGCCAGCAGTCCACCTTTGTGACAATGAGAGCCAAACTGTAGTAAGGGAGACTCAGACAGGACACAAGGAAAAAAGTTCTGCCCTAGGTGAACAGTGTACCTCTAGAGTCCAGAGAGGTATCCTCCACCCTTGGCAGTCATCAACCCTTGCCTAATACAAGGTCTCAAGCAATCTAACTCAGCTGCAAGGGTGGCCCTGCTTGGAGCAGGGAGTGGACATGGACCTGAGGTCCTGACCTACCTAAGGCTGATCTCCTGATCTGTCCTGCCCACTATGTGTGCCTTTCACCTGTCACAACATAGCTCACGGAACACCTCAACCCATTTTACTGTACCTCTTATCCTTTGAGTGGGCTGTCTATATCCACAAATAATTAGGACAGTCCCCAGGCTGTGGGGCTGCTACCTTCCAGAAAAAATGCTTAGAAAGTGCATGTTTTATGTAGGCTTTCTGGTGTCTATTGACAGGGGAATGGGGGTCTGCTTTCAGGTCTCACTTGGAACAAGGGCTGGTCACAGTAGGAGTAGGGGGGTAAACCAAGGCAACATTAACTCGCTCGCTGCCGTTCTTGGGACAGATGATCTCCGTCAGTCCCTCTGGTCTTGGCTGACTCAGCAGTTCTCCTGTGAATAAGGGAAAATAATGAAAACATTTAAGCATCAGCCAGGCAGTTTTTGCAATTTTTGCTTTTAGCATGCCCTTCCCCTCCCCCTCACCAGGTAAATGTCCATGACTGATGCAAAGGAGCACTGAAAGAGGGCTTATTGGTCCTGCAACCCAAGCAGGTCTCATCTGTGTAACCATGGTGAATGTCCTGGTGATTACTGCTTGGAGACATGCTGTTCCACACAAACGTTAACATCTGCCATCTTTCCTGTTTCTGCATTGAATCACTGCGCACAAACTTGCGAGCTCCTTAGGGATTCATAGCATATAGATGGAGTCTAATGAGATGGGGGGTTTAGAAGTAGGTGTTTTAATTAGGCTTTGGGGGCAGATGGGATCCAGAAGTTTACCTTCAACCTCCATGAAAGGGAAAAAAGCCGACCTGTAGCATTGGCAAGATAACTGGCAGACAGAGAAAGCTACAGATACAAGCCTTATTATTCACATCTGCATACTACAATCATCCACACCCACAAAGATAACCGAAAAGCATTTGTCTTTCAGTTCGAGCAGAAGGACCCTACAAGGACCGTGCCAACACCACCTTCTTTGGTATGAACCAGAAAGAAGATGGTTTGCAAGGACTGCCACAGACATGATTTTTGCATCACTTCAGGATGTCACCTCTAAGACATTCAGGGGAGGACCTCAAACCACCCACAGACAAGTATGCTTGACCTTTTCTGAACCCGTATGTTACCTCCTGTTCTGTCCCTGAGCAACCCTGCCCATTGCGGCTGTCCAGCCATTGCTCCAGTGCTGCAATTTCTCAGCAGGAGCTACCTGGGAGCTGAAGAGACCCTGCTGTTCTGTGATGGCTGGCCAGGTGTAGGGTGCCTCTCATAGCTGCCAGAACAATATTTAGAAGCAGGTAAAAATACTCAAGAGGATTCCCTCATGCCTGTCTCCATGGGTGTGCTTGCCACAGCTCCCTTGGGACTGATGCCGAGTCTTGACAGGACTCTGGGCCACACTATACTCTGCTGAGTGTGCAGATCCCAGCTCCCGGCTGTCAGCTCTTACCTAATGCAGGCAATGCCAGCTCTGTATTGAGCCAGCAGCAGTGGGCGGCTCTCTCACAACCCACAGTATCCCCCTGCTAAATGAGTTGCATCAGCTCTGCTGTCCAAATGCCCAGCTGGCAGCTCCTCACTGCTGGCACCCTTGCAGTATGTAGTCCAGGGCAAGACACGGGTCAGCACAGTGAGAGGGAAAGCCAGGTGCTGAGCTGTGCCCAGCTCCACAGAACACTTCCCCAATAGCTTGCTCAGAGCAACTCAAGTTTCCTCCTGGCTCCACCGCACATGCCTGACCCCAGCAGGGCAGATTCCCTGGCCATCGACATGCCATCTCCTCGGTGTAGTCCAGCCACAGCTCAGACACCCAATAGCACCAGAAGACCTCTTGAGACCAGCCTAGCATTTAGGGCCTGCTCTCAAAGGCAGTCTGGGTTGGCAGCACCTGTGCCAAACAAAGGTTCAGTTCTTCTGCTGAGCTTGCCCACATCAGTGCCAAACAGCCCCATCTCAGGCCGAAGCACCAACTGGCTTGTGCCAGCCACATCAGTGATGTCCTTCCTACAGGCAGGCCAGCTGTAAGCAGGCTGCAGTCACAGGTCCACACAAAACTCTCTGTACCCATCAATCAAGGAGCCACCCTGAGCCGTCCCTACTTCCACTGAAACACTCAAGACAGATGGTCCTTGGACTCCTCTATTTTGAAATACACTTGCAATAAATTCCTCTGCTGTTAAACCAAGAATGTCAGAAAAATGTCTCCCCATGTCTAGCTGTGATTACCAAGCAGGCCAGAAAAACCAGAAAAAGAATCATGCTTTGAAGAAGCTCTGTCCAGCCTGTGCAGCAATGGCACAAGTCAGCCCCATCAAGCCTCACAGATGCCATTTCTCCCTCTCCCTCTCCCCTCCCCTCCTCTCCCTCTCCTCTCCTCCCCTCCCCTCCTCTCCCCTCCACAGTTTCTCTTGTCATTTTATTGAAAAAGCAGATATAAACTCCCTTGTTTTTTGCAAAGCAAGAACACATCATTTGGTATCATGAAAACAGAGGGGAGGGCTTGGCAAGGAGCACACACACACAGTTCCTCTTGAGAGATACCCCACCTCTGGGGCCAGTAATTCCAGCTTGCCCCCATGGTCCGCAATCTGAATTCATATTTAGTTTGAATATCTACCCTCATCTCACACCCACACTCAAACCTGAAGTGGCAGAGCAGCTTTTAAGCCACGCGGACACATCTCCAAAACAGAAAAATCGTGATGGTATTTGCAATTCAAAGTTATATCTGCAAGGCAGTGTCCTCAATTACGTGAGCTGTCACACACTGAAAGCAGCAGTGCATCCCATCAAGGACAGTGCTCCATGTCGGAGTGATTCCCAGGTTTCCAGACCCAGTTTGACTTCTAAACTGCAGTATTGCTTAGAGTATTGAAAATACCAGCTCTAAAAGAGGAGTCATAAAATCAGTGTGCCATTATGCGCTTTAAAGACAGGGCTAATATCCACTAGATCTTAAAGCAGAGGAGTGCCATAAGACCAGTCTGTTGGCTTGAGCCTTCATTCCTATTTCCTTCTCTCACTTCAGGAATCCTTAGAGGAGGTTTCTCAAGCAGAGGAGGTTGCTGTAGGATAAAAGAGATGTCCAATTTGCAGGCAAACCCCTTCTCGCAGCTCTTCAGTCAACCCTCCTTTTCTTTATGGCTTGACCTCCCCCTCTAGGTTGCCTCTGGGATAAAGCTCACCTCACTCTGTCTCCAGCCCCATCCACACCTCCGCCAGCCCCACTCCCATGTCCTGCTGACATACACACTGCTTCCCAGAAGAAAGATTCTTCTCACAGTTACTCCATGAGATGCATCAGGCACCAAGTGGGCAGGCCACCTGTGCATCCTTCCTGTTCTTCCCCACTCCCAGTTATGGGATGTCCCACTCACTGCCTTCCCACCAGAGTGTTTTCATCCCCTTGTCTTTGCAAACTGCTGCACAAACTCATCACAGTACTAAACCAAGCATAACTACCTAAATCACACTTCACATCACTGCTAAATAATAGCTATGCAAATCCCATTTCAATATGCAATCTTCAGAGCTGTAACAAACTAGCAATGAGATACTGCTTGGAGGCAACTCTCCAGGCCCAGAATCCCTCAGAGGTTTCAGAAACCTCACATTTCTATTCAGGAATTACTTAAACTGCAGGAGATCAGAAATAAAATTATTCAGGGCTGTGGTGTCGTGGAAACAAGGAGATCAAAGTATTCCACTGATACAAAAGAAAAAACTAAATGCCTAGCATGCAGTGGTGTTTGCTTGGTTTAAGTTTAAATGTAGCTGGAGCAGCCCATGCCTGCAGCACTTGTTCTGCCCCCAAGCACAGACTAGCCAGTCTGTATTTTGCTGGTGCATTCCTTCATGAGCATGTCACAAATTTTACTGGAAACCTCGGTTTTGCCTGCCCTATCTGAAAGGTTGCCCTGCAATAACACACATAAACCACGAAGCTTGTCCTAGGCCCAGCATGGCCTTGGTTTTAATATTAACTTCCACAGAAGCCACTGAGGTTTTAATCAAAACTCCAACTGCTTCATCTTAAGGCTAAAGACTAACACAGTTGAGTTTTGAAGAACAATTCCATCTTGCAGGAGACAAACCTGCATCACGAAGATTACTCAGCAGATTTATGACCATGAGCCCTACTTGCAAAAGCACTTTAATGCTGGATACTTGCTGGCCAAGGCCTGATTTTTAGATGCATCTAAGTCCAAGTTCAGGTCATAGCAGGAAGGCACCCACCAAGCCTGGTTAAAAGCACCTGCAAACAGACAGCAGATACTTTAGAAGATGCTCCTTTGCTGCCCCACCATTTACAATGGCACAAATGGTGCAGAGTAGTTGCATCTGTCCCCTGGCCACCCTCCTGGCCTTTTGGCACAGAAACAGGTCTCCACAACTGTGTAAAATACGCTGTACAGCAAGCTAAGGCTAAGACACAAACTGAGCCTCTGTCATTAAACTACTATACTCAGTCTGGCTGCAGCATAAGCTGATACGTAAACTTCCCCAAGCAGACGGGCACACTGAATCACACTGCCCATACCATTTAGAAGCAACCTGCTACACATGGCCAGTCACAGGCAAACGTAGGAACAAACCTCCATCCATGCCCAAAGCTCTACCAGAAGGGCCTGTTTCTTCTTAGGACTAGCCAGCTCAGCCAAAACAGATATTTTTATCTCAGCAAGGTGTTCTTTGTCGCTACTGTTTTATCGCAGAACAGACATGGGCATGGCAAACTTTGAGCTACTTGTGCTGGGTTCCTGGGCCAGGCCAGTGCCTGTAGCCCACAAGGATAACCGCATGTGCTGGAGAGAGCTCAATTGTGTATCATCACTCGGTGCACGAGGAACACATTTCTACTGCCATATATGCCCAGGAACACAGAAAAGCACAGGTGTACACTTTCTGTTCAAGTACAGAGCAAGGCACATTTTTCCTTCTGTCCCTGATTTACTGTGATTCGCGGAGGGATGCCTCCCTCAGAGCCCATGCCAGCCACCAGATCCATGCATGCTGCAAAGCACACTTCACTGGCCTTTAGAAAATACCCGTGAAATGCCAGATACCCATGACGAATCAGAGAGTTAGCAGGGAGGCTGACAGCAAGAAAAGCAAGTACTTGCAGGAGTGTTCGGTTACTCCATGTTGGCAACCATACAAGCCCAGCTGTAAACCTACTTGGCTGTTTAACAGTGAGAAGACTTTTGCATGCAAGGAGGAAAATCCCCCCGGACCATTTGCCTTCACAGAGTTCCCACTGCCACGGCTGTGCTAAGTGGCACAAAGTTCCCTGTTTATATGTCAACAACCTGCAGCAAGGGCACAGGGATGAGAGATTCTGCTCCAGACTGCCATGCCACCTCCTTTCTCTCAGAGCTCCCAGGAGAACACAATTGGTCAGTATGAGCCTGATGGCGTTTCTCATTTTCATGTTGTCATTCCTGCTGTCAGGATCTGGGCTGCACAGTGACAACCAGAAAGCAACGGATGAGCAGGACCCCGACCCTACCTCTATGGTGCTGCTCCTCTCTCTTCAGCCTGCTTGGGACCTTGAAGACATTGCCCATGCTTCATGGCAGGGGCATGAGACAGCCGAAACCAAGCTGTTCCTACAGCCTGCCCTGCCTCAGCACTGTCCTACTCCCTCCACTGCATGCTCCAGAGCTGCTCCAACCACATACCCACTGTTTTTTGCAGCCCCACTGCTCATTTGCTCTCCTACCTGAAATCCCTTCTCATTCTTCCACCTTGCTGAAGGCCTTCAGACACCAACCAATACAGGTGGGGTTGGCATAAGATAGACTTTACATCTCAGCCTCAACTGCTCTTCTGTCAAGCCTCCTTTGACTAAGCTGTGCTTGTGACATCTGTCTGCACAGCACTCAGCAGTCTGGGTGCCTCCAGAAAAGCAGAGACTAATACACCAACACTGTCTGTGTACCAAAACCATGTGTCCTTTGCTTGGTTTCCAACAGCAGTCAGAAGGTAGGGCTCACAAGTGAGCTTTATGTTCCAGGACACCCTTTTGCTTCACAGGCAGTCCTACCCCCTTTTGTCCATACAACTGCAAAGAGACTGGGGTTGGAGAAGCTACAACTTCTTTGCCTGGGTGCTGGTTGTTTTGAAGTTCACCATCTGGAGCACTTACACAATCAGATCAAACCAGTCCCAGAGGCAGGAGGAACTGAATAGCCACATGCACACATTTCCCCCTCTGCTGGAAGCACAGGCAATGCCTTCATACACCAGGACTTTGCAGCCAGCTCTACAGGAGATGAGAAATCTGCCCGGAGTGTTGGCAGAAGGAGAGGGAAAAGAGATGGTGTCTCACACCAAGCCTGCTTCTTCTACCCCACACCATTTAAATCTCGTCTTCACCACTCTCTGCTTGGATGAAACAAACGAGTGGCTTCCTGCAAATGTTGCTGTGCATGATGCATCAGCTTATTCTCAAGCACTGCGCACTGAGAATACTGCTCTGTATTGGTATGAATTTTTAATATGCTCTTCACAGCACTGCCTGCATGTCACGCACAAAAATATTTCCCAGAAAGTTAGATCTCTGCACTTTCCGTGTTTTATTTCTGGGGTCCTGAGTGACTTAATCTATCTGGCCTACTTTGAGCAGGGGAATGGGTAGAGAGAAACCTCCAAGTTAGGACTTCATTTTATTCTCAATGGAATCTAGTCTCCTGGCTGCAAACACAACAAAAAAAAGCAGCTGAAAGCAAGAGGCATCACAAAAGGGAGCAGAGCAGGGTGAAACCCACACTATGAACAGAAAGTTTCAGGATCCTCACATTGCAGCCCTGGTTAAAGGCGATTAAAAATAGCAAACAAATACAACAACAAAAATCTCACCCTGTGAAAGTGTCCCAGTGGGAGGGACAACTGTGGAAAAAAGCTACAGAGAAGAAAACTCTGTTGGTAAGCACTGAACACAACAGCAGGCTGGCAAGCAGAACCACCCATCAAGTACAGCACATGCTCAGAAACAAATCAGCCTCTGATTAAATATAGTTAAAAAAATTAAAGCTTGAAAACAAAAAGAAAAGCTTGCTCTGGAAATGCAGAGTGGGAAAGGTGGCCAGTCACAAGGCATAGGACCAACCTGCAAAGATGAGTCTCCAAAGACCAGAAGCTGAGAACACAGAGGAAAGGATGTTGAGAGCAAAGAAGAGGGTTAGAGCTTTCCAAAATATGCAAAAGGAACTGATGGCAACCTGCCATTTTTCCTTTGAAAGGTTCAAGACCTTAAATGTCAGCAGAGACACCTTCCTCAAACACAGAGCACTCTCCTGCGGGTGCCCAGCTCCACTCCAGAGCATCACCACTGCTAGAGGGGCAGGCTCAGCCTTGGGGCTGCTGGCTGACACAAGCACCAGACAGCTTTCAGCTCTTGCACTCAGAGCACCAGCTGCCTCTCGAGCCAGCAACTCATCTCTAGGCCTCACAGCTCTGGGCTGTGAGTGTGTATATGGCTTACCTTGAATATTTCCTCCAGCTCGCTGCACAGGAAAATGTTTTCCCAAGGCTCTTAATTCATGCCAGATGACAGAAACATGAAACAACCTCTGTGCCAGATTTCTGGAAACAGGCAGGAATGCTCTTCAGCTTGGAGCCGATAGGTCTAGGTCAAGCTTTAGGACGTACATCCACAGTTCACCATGCCGGGAACCCCAGACCCGCTGCAGATGCTGTCCTCTGCTCCATTCAAGCTCAAGCAGCTCCCCACACCATCACTGAGGTTACCCTGCACTTCACCTCCTACCCAAGAAGCCACCAGACTACTCGCCCTGGTGGGAAGCCAGGGCCATGCCAAAGGGTAAGGTGCTCTGCAAGATCTGCCCAGGAGACAGATGCTGTACCTGGCAATGCTACCTCTAATTTTAGTCAGGCAGGGAAGGGGAGAGGACACACAAACACCAGATAGAGACTGGAAGCCTTTAGGGGTTAAATACCCTCCTCCTTTCCCAAGTCATGACAGGGTCACCTAGCTCTTAATCCCTTGCTGTCCCAGCAGAAGAGGGCATTGACACACCTCAGCGCTTGCAGAAGTTCTTAGGAAGCCTTTGGCACTGGACCGAGCACACCTCTGGGTGAAGACCTTGTGTGGAAAGCATTTTGGATGCTCAACTCAGCAGCTAAAGGAGAGTAATTATTCAAAATGCCAGTTTATCTTTCATCCACTAATTTCCCTAACATGAGATCATCCGTTACTGATGTGGCAGTACAAGGTTTCCAGGTATAAAAACTGGAAAACTTTATGTTTGTTCCAAAACATTAGTCAATTATCTTTTTCTCAGGAACGTAGAAATTAATTACAGTTAGAACTGGAATTCAATTAAAAGCAAAACAAAAACCCACACACACTCCTCAGACCACACAGCTCAGTACTTCCTGTCTCCATAGTTATAAAACCAGAATGGAGAGAGCAGTAACAAATAATCAAAATAACTCCATCAAAATAACTCCAGCAGCAATCATGAAGGTTTGCGCCCTTCTGTCTCCTTCTGACAGTATGAAAAAAGCAGCTCAGAGAAATAAAGGGTGGTTGACATCTACCTAATTCCCAAGCCAGTGCAGGTAGCTGTTTCACCATCAGTGTGGCTATACGATGCACGCAACATTTTTCTCCTCTTTCCACAACTCGTGAAATACTGATCACAGAAAGCATTTATGCCAGGTAATTCACAGAATCACAGAATCGACTGGGTTGGAAAAGACCTCAGAGATCATCAAGTTCAACCCTTGGTCCAACTCCAGTCCATTTACTAGATCATGGCACTAAGTGCCATGTCCAATCTCAGTTTAAAAACCTCCAGGGACGGCGAGTCCACCACCTCCCTGGGCAGGCCATTCCAATGCCTGACCACTCTCTCTGTAAAGAATTTCTTTCTAATCTCCAGCCTAAATTTCCCCTGGCAGAGTTTAAGCCCATGCCCCCTTGTCCTGTTGCTAACTGCCTGGGAGAAGAGACCAATCCCCACCTGGATATAACTTCCCTTCAGGTAGTTCTAGAGAGTGATGAGGTCACCTCTAAGCCTCCTCTTCTCCAGACTAAACAACCCCAGCTCCCTCAGCCTCTCCCCATAGGTCTTATGTTCAAGTCCCTTCACCAGTCGTGTTGCTCTTCTCTGGACCCGCTCCAGCACTTCAATATCCTTCCTGAACTGAGGGGCCCAGAACTGAACACAATACTCCAGGTGTGGCCTCACCAATGCAGAGTACAGGGGAAGGATCACTTCCCTTGTCCTGCTGACCATGCTATTTTTGATACAGGACAGGATACCGTTGGCCTTCTTGGCCACCTGGGCACTCTGTTGGCTCTTGTTGAGCTTCCTGTCAATTAGTACCCCCAGGTCCCTTTCTGTCTGACTACTCTCCAGTCACTCTGTGCCCAGCCTGTAGCGCTGCAGGGGGTTGTTGTGACCAAAGTGCAGCACCCGGCACTTGGCCTTGTTGAACTTCATCCCATTGGAATCAGCCCATTTTTCCAGTCTATCCAGATCCCTCTGCAGAGCCCTCCTGCCTTCCAGCAGGTCGACACTCCCTCCCAACTTGGTGTCATCAGCAAATTTGCTGATGATGGTCTCAATCCCCCCATCTAAATCGTCAATAAAGATGTTAAACAGGACTGGACCCAACACTGACCCCTGGGGAACACCACTAGTGACTGGCCGCCAGCTGGGTGCAGCCCCATTCACCAGCACTCTCTGGGCCCGGCCCTCCAGCCAGTTCTTAACCCAGAGTAGAGTACACTTGTCCAAGCCATGGGCTACCAGCTTTTGTCATCTCAGAAAGAGACTTGCCATAAGGAACGAAGGCTGTAACTTTTGACACTACCACTCCCCTCCGAAAGAAGGATGAACATGATGCCATTTCTCTACTTTGTCCCATCAAATTAAATCTATTTCAAATAGTACTTCAGCAGGAGGAGTGTCCCTCATCTAGTTCCATCTCTGCCTATTCTGTTGAGCACTCCATCCTTCTTCTCCCTGTGGCGGAAGGTGGAAGCCACCACCTCTGCCCATGAGTGATCAGAGCAGACACTGGAGAAAGGAAGCGACCACAGGGGGCAGGTAAACAATACAGTATAAAGGCTCAGGAAAGGGAGAGGGAGCATTAGGGAAAAGCTGAAACAGAAAACAAAGCATCCTCCAAACTGCTGAATATTTTACTGCCCTTTTAATATCTAAAAAGCACCTTGAATTGTCAGGCCACAACACAGCACTTTCAGACAACTGCAATACAAAGCCATGAAAAATTGATTTGCTTCATTAACATTTTAGGACTTTATTAGCTGGAACGAAATTGACTGTCAAGTCATTTTAAGGAAGAGTCGTGGTGTAATGAGCTCAGTGCAAATTATCCTCATCTCAGAATAGAAACAGGCCTGTCACTGAGTAACCAAGCCCAGAATCTACCTTTTGGTTATTTTTAATTCCACCTCTTCAGCCGTATCTGCCACGAGCACTTCCTCATTCTGCCAAGGCAAGGCACCAGCTGGAGATAGAGCTGCAGCCAGCCCCAACCCGTCTGCTCTCACCCAGAACAGCAAGGCACTACTGCAGGCAGAGCATCCACCTGAACACTGGACACCACCAGCTGCAGCCAGTCCAAACAGCAACAACTGGAGCATTAGTAAAGAGACAGATCCCTGTGAAGACACGCAAAGGCTGGGAGAACATCTGGGACAAGTTTTTTTCTCAGTTGCCTTGTTCCTTCTTCACAAGATGTCCATGCATGCCCCAGCTGAAGGTAAGGATCCTGGCTATGCAGCCCCTCTTCTGTTACGAGCATTCAGCAAAGTCCAGCTGGGGAGTAAAAGACCTGCAGTTTCCCTTGTAGTCGCCTTTTACATTCTGCCACTACAAACTTCCCCGTGCCCCGCCCCCTCCCTCCTCCCCCCATTTACCTGACTTTCACCAGCCAAGAAGAACAACAAACCAAAACACACGTGCAAGACATGTGTGTACATGCACTGCTCAACAGTCTTCCATGAGATTAAATGAATTCATTCCTGAGTAAAAGCAACTTGGTTCCATGAATTGCTGTTGCCTTAGGGCCATTCCAAGGCTTCAGTGTATTCAGCAAACTGAATTGGGGGAACTGTATTTTCAAACCTGCATGATAAGTATTATCTTTCAGATCATTTAAGGTGAAATGCATGTGCAATACTCCTCTGTGAAGCTATTTTGCTTACATTTAAACCCTTCCTGTTCAGCAGGACAACCACAGAGCCCACTTAAGCAGAGTAACATTTTTTTTTTTCCCTTCATTATCGACTGGCCTAACGAGCAAAGTCTAAACACTGTAAGTCCCACTCAGGCTCATACATTAAATCAAGTAAATGTTTTACCTGTTGACTGAACCAGCTTGAACATATCCCTGTTTGAATCTACTAATGTGACTTTCTACTGAAGCCACTTCACCGTGGAATTTGATCTATGCGTGTGCATCACAGAATTTATTCTAGACTCGTGCTTAATTGGAGCAAAACGCCTCCTTGATGCTTCTCCTACAAAGCTATGCATTTCCTGCTAGTTAATAAGTAACACCACACTATACATGCTGACCACAGGTATGGCTTCAGCTGAGTAAGAACCTGCAAGATCACAGGAGTTTCCTTAATTATGGTGGTATCAGATCTAACCTGCTTCTCTGCATGTATTACTTCCCTTTACACTGAAGTTTCACAAGTGCATCTTTAGGTCAAGTGTTTCTTCCTTGTGACCCAGAGTGTGATGTAGATTTGGGTGAAGCCATATGGCTGAAATTAGAGGAGCAGAGCACTGAGGCATGCAGCCAACTCTTGGTCTCACAGGTAAGGCTGGTGTCTTCTATAAAAGCGTTGCTGGTGCACATCACCGTACCCAAGCAGCACTCTGCAGAGCTTAGAGCCTGAGCTTCACTATGCCAACAGAGGTGGAGAATTGATTTTTGTTTCAAATCTTCTCCATTAGTTTGGTTTAAAGTATTTTTCTTATTACCAAAATTGACATGCTTTAAGTCTCAGTGGGCTGCTGGCTTTGCATTACTCAGTAGTCAGGAAAAAAGCTCTGTCCTTTTAAGATTAGGAGCTGTACAAAATCTTTTTCTACTTGTCCCCTTTTCCAGAGCGGATAAGAACTAACCTTTTATTATTATTTTTTTTTTTTTAAATTGTGGTGATTCCTCAGTACTTTCAATTATTTAACCATTCTTCTCTGAACCCTCTCATTCTCTAATATCCAAACAGGGAACAACCAACAGCTGTAAATCAAGGTAATAACTAGCTTATCCTTACAAACACCTTTTCCCCATGGGAAAGTGCTTATTTATGGACTTAACATCATAGACTGTTTTAATACCTCTGCTGAAACCAATTCTTATTACTTTTTATTCTGCCACTGGAATGCCTTCCAAAATGATAAGTCATGCAAGTTCAGAAACAATAGTGTTGCTACTTAAGTCCTTCAGTGTTCATTGCCTGCTAAATGCCATCTGCTCTGGGGTTCTCAGTACCCAAAAATAAACTGCAGCATCCGTCTCTGCTGTCTAAAAATCACTTCTATGGCAGTCATGTTTGCTAACAAAACAGGAAAGAGCTTTGGGGGCTGTAAAGAACTCATCAGCCTCCCAGGGAGGCAGCAGCATTGCCAGAGAACATTTCACTCCTTCACCACTTCCTCTACCCCCCTGCCCCTTCCCAGATGCTGCCTGTTCCACCATGGGACTTCAGGACAGGGCTGAGCTCCCTCCTGGCCCCCTAACTATTTGCGCTGCAAATCTGTGTTGCAGGTTTTCTCCAAGCAGCTTTCTACTAGGTGGATGATTCTGAAGTATTTATGCCCCAGTGTCATTGTAACACAGCCCTGGCCCCTTCTCCTTCAGGTGTTTCAACGTCCCATCGGAGCTGCAAGCTGGGTGTCTCTAATCTGGACTCGCCCAGCATCGATCCCCTCAGAGGGATCTGTCTTGGGAAGAAATAACCTTAAAACTTCCCAGACATTTACCTGTACTGATCAGAGAAGAGACTCGGGGAGATCATAAGCATATAGTCAACAGACCCCAAGACCAAGGATTATTGGAACTAGAAAAGCAGGAGCCAGCAGGACACTCACTCTCAAATGCTGTTCAGCCCTGGAGTTCAGGCCCCACCAGGCTTGCTCTGAGGGGAGGTGCAACAGACGTGGCAGCTCAAAACATGGCTTCTGCCAGAAAAGTGGGCAAAATACTGGCATACAGGAGAAAAAGACAGTACTTTTCAGAGATTATGTGTTATTTTAGACAGTGCACTTTGCACAATACAGTGGCAGAGCAACAACCAAAGAAATAAGGTCAATCACACAAACTTTCACAAAAGGCCATTACAAGAGAAGCAAAGAGCATCCTCTCCTCTTCTGCGCTTTGTCCAGGATCACAGTTTGTTTGGAGATGCAGGAGGCCATGGATAACCACCAATATTTTGGACATAAAGAGTTTAAACGGGAAGCATAAGCCAGACTAGACTAGAAAGAGCCTTTCCTTCCCTTGACAAGCACCAAAGGTTTGCTCTGTGAGGGAAAAATTCAGAGAAAGCACAGACCTATGGGCTGCTCCTACTTGCACATGTAAGGGTTTTTCATCCTTGGTGCTAGTGGAAACGTGTCCCACAGCTCTGGACTTCACCACCAGCAGCCAAGGAGCCACACAGAGGGACTTGTGTCCCTTCTCCATGATCTGGTTCCCTCACATCCCCCTCAGTCTCCTGCATTTTTTCTTAAACACACAATCCAAGAGAACAGTCCTCCAAGCAAGGCAAAGCTTTATTAAATATGACTCCGATTAAAAAGGAGTTTTAAATCCTTTTGTAGTCATGACTGGATTATCTGCATCACACTGCATTATGCAACTGGGGATAAGGCAGCACAGAGCAAGTTGCAAAAATGCTGTCTCTAGCAGAGCCACAACTTTCTTGGCAGCTCCCAGTCCCAACAGTCACTTGCAAGGCTCAGATGGCACTGGGCACACTTAGTATATCCCAGAGAAAAAGAATCACACGTAAGACTTGCATGATACAGCAGCTGCAGAGCAGAGGCTCTTTTGCCACACGGCTTTCAACCAGAAGTGCTGTTTCAGGGGAATACTGACATTAAATACTTCAGGAAAGGCACGTAAGAATGACATATCTCTGTGACCTGGAGCCTGGCCACAGGTCTGCCATAAAACATGACAACTTGTCATGCCATATCGGCAATGAACTAGAGGCTGGGCAAGAACTGCACTGAAGGAGCCCAGCCTCCCTACAAGGGCCACGCAGTCAGCAAACAGCACATTTTTAGCACTTGCAAAGTGTTATGCCAGAAATCCAAGTCACAGATTCAGATCGAGCCTACTGTGCTCCCCAAACCAGCCCATCAAGCATCTCCTCTCATCACACCCTCTTCAACCTTTTTTTTTTTTTTACATCAGATCCCTGTGTGAATCACTAACTTGAGCATGGTGTTGCCTTGTTTGGCAACATTTTCTTAACATTGTGTTTGGCTTCACTGCAGGCTCTCAAAAAATGTGCATGTGTGTACGTACATAAAGTCTTAGCCTCTCTTTTGTCATAGAGGAAAGATGTGATTTATTTCAAAGAAGGACAAGGAACAAGCTAAAACTAACAGGAAGCTTCAAAAGCTTCATGGTAGCTTTCTGTTACAAAAGAAGACAGAGAAAGGTGTTGTGGGTTTTTTTTTGTTTGTTTGTTTGTTTGTTTTTGTGGTGGTTGTTTTTTTGTTTTGTTTTTTGATCCCAAAGGAAGGTTCCCAGACTTTTCTTTCATCCAAGAAAATCTTTACTTTGGCTGAGCCTTTGAGACACAATTACATTGCTTGGGAAAAGACACACACAAGACTCAACTCTTGATCGTGTATTTCAGCATCTTACACTAGGAGGGCTCCAAGCTGACCACAGCAGCCACTTGCTAAACTGAATTATCTGCCCAAGCAAGCATCAGTTAAAATCTTGCCAAAATCCAGTAATGATCACTTCAGAGTCTGAAGAGCTCTCTCTGGGCACAAGCAAGCCCAATCACAAACTTCTCACTGATTAAAGCTGACATGAAAATGTCAGCAATATTAGCTCACAGGCTTCTGGGTCACCAGCATGAGCAAGACTCCCTGCTGAAAACCCCTTGCAGTACAGGTTCAGGTACACAGATCTGACCGGAGTTGTTAGCAAGGACAAAGCACACACGAGCTTCATTCCCCACATAGCCCTCTGGCACCACCACAGAGCTGGGCAAAAGTACCTGGAGATTACACCAGTTTCAGAACGAGGCTTGCATCACCTCTGTTTTCACCCACTGAATGTCCCTGCACAACTGTCCACCACAAGCTTTAAAGAAAAGAGAGAGAGGGGGAAAAAAAAATAATAAAAAAAAAAAATTCTTGCTCAGCACATCTCTGGGATATTGCAGCCAGCAAGCAGTGGCATCTCTTCTCAACATCCCAGAGTTGTGTGGTTTCGCTCTCATCTCAATGTGAAAGCAGGCACAGGATGTCTGGAACCAGGTCAGCAGGTAGGTGAAGCAGAGCAATCTGATATATTAAAATATGAGCTCAAAGCTCCACAGAGCCAGCTTTAACAAAGAAGCTAGCTTAAAAAAGCCCAAACCAACAAACAAAAAACCAAAAGCAAAGCCAGTAATAAACTTTGAAAGCTTGAATTATATATTCCTGACACCAAGAGCTCAAAGTGTTTCAGTGGTGCCTGATTCCAGCAGTTTGTTTCATGCCTGGGATGGCTCAGTCCTGGTCTGTAATGGGGTACAGTGAAAGAAAGTCCATGTATTACAGAGATCTGTGAAACCAGAGGTATGACTGGTTCCGCACAAACTTCCATTGCATATGCAGTTGTGTCTCTACTTTGGTGACAATGAAGCACCACCTTCCCTATGCTGTCCTCCTAGAACCTGGGATGATGGAGATTGTGTTAAAATATATCACCACTGCCACGCACTACACCCCCAAGATGCTGAAAAAGTTAACCGCTATCAGAGAAAAGGGTTTATTTTTAAACAGAGCATTGAGCCCCAGAGAAGGTGGGGAGGCCCAGAGAGCCTCTGCAAAGCAGGCAGGGCTGGAGCGAGCCAGGCAGCACTGCCAGGAGATCCCGATACGGCGCTGGCACAAGCTCTGTGTGAGCAGACTGCCCTGAGAGCCTGGAGCTGCAGCACGGCCGCCTTACTTCACGGAAACAAATGTCTTCTTTCCCACTGTAGCCATCACTTAGTGCCCAACCAACACAGATTTAAGCTGTCCCATAGTAAAAATAACAGCAACCAAGAAATGTTATGTCAGATCACAGGAAGGGGAAACTCTTTTTTGACAGATTACCTAAATTTAGCGACTTTGATAAACCAGAATCATTTGGACATGAGAATTTTCTATATCCAGTGTGTGCATCGTTATCTGAAATAAGAGCATCAAAATCTCCCTGAGAGAAAGAGCCTGTTCAAAAGGAAGATTTAGAGAAATGCACAGGGATCTGAAAACTCATCTGGTTACGCAATGCATGTAAGTAGGCCTGGTGCTTGCTGCTGACTCCCTGGTTTGGAAACCTGCCACCAAGCACATTCAACCCCATCCAGCAGTTCTGCTATAAAATACAGTCGACACAGCAAGTGGGCAAGAAGCACCACGCAGACCAGGAGAGAAAACACAGAGAAAACCCATTGTGTGTCTCTTCCTCTCCTTGCAGCAGCACAGACTTATCAACAGGGTAAGTCTGTGCCTCGCTCCCCACTTGCAGTGCCCCAGCAGAGTGGTGAGAGGTCAGCTTGCTTGCTACTCTCTGGACACAGCATGCTGGCTTCCTGAAGATACAGCCCAGATGAGGCTTCCCCAGGAAAGCCAACCCATCCAAGAGATGAGGGGCCTGGAGCACAAGTCTTATAAGGAGTGGTTGAGGGAGCTTGGGCTGTTTAGCCTTGAGAAAAGGAGGCTGTGGGGAGACCTTATCACTGTCTACAACTACCTGAAAGGAGGCTGTAGCATGGAGGGTGTTGGTTTCTTCTCCCAAGTAGCAAGCCATAGGATGAGAGGAAGTGGCCTCAAGTTGCACCAGGAGAGGTTTATATTGGATATTAGGAAAAAATTCTTCACGGAAGGGGTTGTCAGGCATTGGAACAGGCTGCCCAGGGAAGTGGTGGAGTCACCATCCCTGAAAGGGTTTAAAAGGCTTTTAGATGAGGTTCTTAGGGACATGGTTTAGTGCTAGAGTTAGGTTAGGAGGTTATGGTTGGACTTGATCCTGAGGTATCTTCCAACTGAAATGATTCTAAGATTACTTGAGGACTACTCTGGACCAGCACTGATCATCCCAGTTCTCACTGCTTGCTCCTGGTCCAGCTGCCCAGCAATGCGATGGCGCAACATGGAGGCACTCAAAAGCAGTAATGGTGGGACAGAGGCTGGCTGCCCCAGAGACCATGTTAAGACAATGCAGGCCAAGACAGGAGCTGTACCCTCAACCTACAGTGCTGTTCAAAACCAGCTTGCTCCCAGGAATAGCTTCCTGTCATTGAGTGAAAGTTTGGCACCACCCAGCTGTTGCTCAGTCTGACACCAGTTTGTCTGGATTTACAATTCCCCGTGCCCTTGGGCAACTCCCAGATGAGCGTGCAATTTGCAAGACACCTTCCACCATACAGGCCTCCCTACGTGCTGAGCAGCCCAGCTGACTCTTTAACACCTTCTCTGCTCCAGCTCCTATGGGTCTCATCATGACTAAACCCCTCCAGCTAAGGAAGGTCATAGTTCCTGTGAGTCACTCCCCACTTCACACATAAAGGATGAAGAATTACAAAATGAAAGGGACATCTAATTTATGTAGCCGCCCCAAGTCCCCTTTGCTCCCATACAGACGAGAATCCAGCTGCTCAGACCTTTTTGAGGTAAAAACAAATGAATTGGACATAAATAGTTTGAAACATTCCTTATCACATATTGCAATAAATACAGCTGCATCTCACTATCTGTTGAGGATGTAATCCTGAAAAGTGCAAAGGTTAGCAATCTGACAGACAATTATGCTATTTTTCCCCATTATGTAGTAGAGGAAAAAGTGTGTACAGACTAGTGAGTTATACACACTATAAATACAGAGGGATGGTGGAAAGATACAAATGCAAGTATCAGGATGGTCAATACGAGATGACTGCTTTTGAGAATGGATCACTATCCCCAGCCATTACCCCATGTTGGGGTCCTTCATTCTTGATTGATCTCAATTTATCCGAGAATTTTAATGAGCGCGATGAAAATGCGGAATTGAGGAATGAGGAATTCAGACACAGGCAACAGGAATACTTAAAGGCTGGTGTCAGGCGGCCAGTCTTAGACAGAGGTCCCCACCTCTCCATGCTCCACACTGCACGTCCTGCACCTTTGCATTTCAGATCTGCACATTGCTAAGTCCTTGCTTTCTAACATTATCTGCTCAGAGAGTAACTGCTTGCTATCTATACCTGACTGCTGCATCTGAGAAATAGGCCACAGCGAGCAGAGAAAGGTATTACATGGTCAGCAACAGAGGTCCACAACAGCTAGAGGTGCAGCAGGGTGCTGCTGTACCATGCAGCACTCTATCTGTGCTGCAGGACAATTTTACAGTTCTGTTGTGTCCACCACAATGTTTCAGAGGCCAAGAAACAAAGACACATGTTTGTTCTGCTGCAGGAAGCTCACCCTCTGCTCATTGACCGTGTAGCAAGGGGCCTAACTAGACGCAAGGACACTTGTTTTGAGGTAGGTTTGTGACAAATCAGTCTCTAGCAGTCCTCTGCATTGATACAAAGGCACCAAATGTGTTGCACGTCTCTCAAAGTCAAGCAAGATGCAATCACTGTGTTCATGTTCAACAGTTTTCCACTGTGTGGTTTCATGTGGCAGAAACAGCAGCTAGATACCTGGGAAGCAAATTAGGTCAAGCACCTCCATCTTGAGCCAAACCTCGCAGATTTTGGTGTTGTGGAAGCCATGGCCAATTCATTTTTTAGAAAGTTCATCAAGAACCCTACCCTGCTACAGGGCAGGATTCATCCCTTATCATAGGCCATGGCTCACTCTGTATTGCTGGAAAACACCTGCAAAAAATGTGAAGGACATGCTCTGAGAGGAATTCAACACACACAGATTGTAGAGTTACTACACACAGATCATTCAAGTCTTAAGCAAAGTATGCCATAATCTGCATTATTAGGACAAAAACCTACAATATTAATTTATATCATAAATCACAGCATGAGTTCCAGAAATCCCTGTCCTACCATTGTTGTGCCTCTGTTGGTTTCCTTCCTGTTATGCCATAACTAGGAGAGCCTGAAAACTCTACAGAAAGTGACGGGTACCAGATGAAGGGGGAGGGAACTCTCCCAGAATGGTCTGGGAGGTCTGGGTTCCCTCACATGTAACACAAATAACAATACTTATCTACACTGGACACTTGGCAAGCATCACCCTACAACCGGGTAAAGGGGAAGATACAAAAACCAAAACAACAACAATTAACCCACAACAAACAAATCTGAAATTAAGGTTTTGCTTTAAACTACAGCCAACTCAAGCAGGCAAGCACTCCAGCAGTCACGGCCCAGTCTGCCTACAGTCTCCAACCACCGGCCACAGGCGAATCACTCCTAACCATGGAGTCTGAATCACTCCTAAACCATACTGCCACTGACCATGTTGGCAACTCGATCAGCACATTCAAAACCAAGCGTTAGCCAGGAAAATAGCACAAGTACAATATGGTTCAGCCTCCAGCAGCCTGCTGGGGCAGAACCATAAGCTCTCAAAAGTGGTCCAGCTGAACCCCCAAACTAAATTTCTCCCAATGCCAACCAGCCAGTTGTTTCACAGGTCTTGAACCTCACAACCCCAGTTCTTATATCTGGTTCCCAAGAAAGAAACCACTAGAGAACAGCTGCTCAGCTGGAACAAAGGCCACATCCACACAGGTAATCTACAGACTGCACCCACTCCACAGCTTCTAAAACCACCAGGGCCTCCTTGCTCTCTGTACAAGAGCTCCTTACTGTGGTCACCAGAACTCCATCAGCTCTCCTGTTGTAGGCAAGGACATCACTGTACAGCAGACCAAGGAGGCAGGCTGAGACTCCTACAACCCAGCTGCATTACTTTCTCAGACCCAGATACATTCTTAGCTAGTGAAAAGCACCAACACATTTTGTTTGCAGCAGCAGCAGGAGTTTGATTTGTTATAACTGACAGGGTACTTTAAGCACTCCCTCCCCACTCCTCATCCCTACAAGGTGCTCCCTTAAATAGCACATCCTTACACTGGCATCCCACAAGCTCACCTGAGAAGAGGTGACCTCATTTAGCACCAGCCAGCCGGCTTATTCTCACAGTTGTCTGCATCTATACAGCAAGCACAAGTACCACAAGCAAGGAGAGGGAGATAAAAGGACATAACTGATCACTTTGTATTCATCCCCAGACCACAGTTTTATTTACTTATCAGCAAGGTTATTCCTCCTCTACTCACAACGGGGTGGGGAGGGGGGGCGGGAAGGCAATAAAATTGTTTTTTCACTCGGACTTCCAAGAATTCAAACACAACATAGAATTTTTCATTAAATACATTTTCTCCCTTCTCCCTTGGCAAACTACTTTCAAGAGCCAAACAACTAGTCTGCACTATTATTAGCAAATCACTAATTGGAGAGAATGCTAGGCTACCACAGTTACCTGCTTAATACTGTCAATGCAACAAGATTCCACAACATACAGAATTACCTACCAGATGTACTAATATTTTACTTCTAAATTTACACTTGTGTTTTCACAGCTCTATCCCAATGTCACATAACATGTTCACAACATCATCAAAAGCCAACAAAGATTCAGTGCTGTTGGTGATTTCCTACCATCTCAAGATGCAAAAGGAGTAGGAACTTATATCTGCATGTGGATCATGACATGATATATCTCAATCAAACTTACATGGGAGAACTTTTCACGCTGAAGTGTTTCTATGAAGAAGAAGTGCATGCACATAGCAAGCAGTAAAGCATGTTTTGTGACACCTCTGTCCACAGCATGCAGAAGGAGGGCACAAGTCAGTCCTGATATAAACAACTGACTCTGGAGACAGGAAAACCTACATCAAAATTTTATCTCACCCCTGCAGTCAGTAGCTTTCAAATAGCTCTCATGCAATGAAACAAACAATCATCTGGTACTGAGCATCTCTTTTATAGGTCATTTCCTGCAAAGATAAATTTCGGCAGCTGTAAAAGTAAAACACACAAACAAAAAAAAAAAAAGTAATGCACTACAGGCCAAAAACTCTGCTTTGCTTCACTAACCAAACCAAAAAGGTCCAGTCAACCCAATTTAGTGTTTCCCTAGTTCATTGACAGCAGCTCAAAGTCCAGAGGCCCAAAGCCCAGAGATGACTCCCACAGGGAATGGGGCAGGTGTGACAGGTGCACTCAACCCCTTGACCAGGCTGGCGATGGTTTGGTGCAGGCTCCGGAGCAGCAAAGGCAAAGGCCTGAGCCGTGGCTGGGCCGTGAACTTCCCCAGCTCCCCACAAGAGGAGCAGAGTGGCACAGTGAGTATCAATGCCCATGAGCTTGGAACACCCATCATGTGAGAGATGGATGAACAGCGGGCAGCTTTTCCAAGACTCATTTATCAACGAACAAAGAAAGTTGTGGGCATGAGGAGTCTCATGCATACCTTTCTCATCACATGTGATTTGACTACGAGCCAACCACTTTATTCCATAAATAGAACAGCCTGGGTGAGCTGCCTCTGAGCTCTCCCTTCTCAGCAGCGTGGTTGAACAGTGGTCACCTCCCCTTGAGCTGGAACACCTCTCAGGGTTATTCCTTAAGGCACAGAAACCTTTTACCAACAGCAGATCGTTGTTAAGTGACTGATACCGCATATAACCTTGTAGTATAGTAACTTTGAGCTTGCCTTGATAGTTTCAATTCGGCATGCAATTTAAGTTAATGAAACATTACCACGAAACACTGCTATTCAGTATTAACCTTATTTCTTGTATCTCTACCCTTAGACATAAATCATTGACTAAGTCTGGATCCAGCCACACCTATACTCCTCTCTGAGGAGGAGTTTAGAAAGCAAGAGGGTCCATTCGGAACCTTGTGAATCAACAGGAGGGTCTCCCTTACTCTGTGTATTTATTCTCTACACTTGTGTATAAATAGTTGACCAAGTCTGGGACTAGGAAGGGACCTAGCTGAACCTAGGCTCCATAAGGAGTTTAGAAGGCAAGGGAGTCCATTCTGAACCTTGTGACTCAATGGGAGGGTTTACCTTACCATTTGCATCTCTGGTCTCTGCGTGAAACATTCTAACGAGGCTAGCTCAAATTTCCTGTGTATATTTCCTCCATGATGATGAATCTTGCCATCGAACATGTTGAACCTTGTCAAGCCACTGTTAACTTTGTTAAATTCCACCAAATTTACTAAACTCTGTCAAATTATTATTTAACCTCAATAAAACATATTGCTAAAGAGAGAACGTTAGAGTGAGGTGCATTGTATTCACCTGCAACAGCAGGGCAAGACGAGCTGTTCAGAAGGGTTTTCTTGTACCAGAGTTGACATACCAGAGAATCTTTCCTTTAGCAGAAACGCGTAGGAACTTTGTGCGTAAGGACAAGGGTTCCTTCAAACAGTGTTAATCATGCACATCGCCATCCTAATTTCAAGTAATTTTAGCAAGTTCCATATCTGTGTCCTGTGCTCACACTATGCTGAAGTCTCCCTTCAGTGTCTCTGATTACGCCACACTACTCTCCTGAAGCCACTACTTTCAGAGGAGGATGACAACACTCACAAAACAGCTGCAGCATCTACTTTGGAAGTCACAAAATAAAGACTCCACCCTCAAATGGGGAAAATAAAAGGCTGTGAAATGCTAGCATCAGGCTCTATTACAAGTAGGTGTTGCTCTACTGCAATTGTCTGTGAAAAATACCCCAGCCGCTTACCATTTAATTACGAAGAACAATTAGACACCTGACATCAGCCTCTCATTGAGAGGCAGCCCAGATTTTGAAGCAACTTTTGAGCCTTTCTGACAAAACCAGTCCCACCTTCTCCCTCCTCACCTTGCACAGGACTTGACAGCATGACACATCATAGGATCTCTCTATCTCCTGACTCCACTGCAGCCATCAAGAGTTCATGCTTGCTTTTGACTCCAATGCAGGGATGGTGAGCATGGTTCACTTTGCATTACATGAATAAGTTGGCCTAGAATTAGCTCTGTACTAGCCATGACAGAGAGTCTCATAGGGGAACTATGCTACGATACCTCCATCTGTACCCCTGAAGGTGACTGGCATACAATCCTTGCTTCTGCTCACATTTGATGTGGGAGATGGGCACAGTGGAGGCTCATGATCTCCTCCCTGTTCCGATACCCTGGGAAGCAGTCAGTAATTCAGACAGGAGATATGCATTCCCTCTCCACAGGAGAGCTCTTGTCAGTCCTCCAGCTCTCTCAAAGCTCCCCAACCCCTTTTGGAGAGGGGCTGCTAGGCTCATACACAGTACCTTTGCCCGTGGCTTTGTCTGTTGTAACATTTTTAATCTCTGAAAACACAGATCACCTTGTCTTGCTCATGACAGCATTTTGCCATTCTTCTGCAACAGAAAAAGTCCTTGGTCTTCTTATGTCTGCATTCTTACTAACTTCAGAGGCAGGAATAAAGGAAAACCACTGGTCAAGCACAATCCCTCCCCTCCCAAAACACCTAAAGGATTACACATCAGGCATCAGGATACCTCGTGCAGACAGCAGCCTGGAAGAGCCCAGGGTGGCCTAGACCCAGCCTTGCACAGGGCAAGAGGAGACAGCAGCAGTTAGCTGTGCACATCAAGGCAAGCTTGGAAAATCCAGTCATATCTGCCCAAACAAAGCACATATGTCTACTATCAAATAGACAGCAAACCACCCCCCCCTCTGCAATGCCAAGTCACTTAAATAGTTGATGGGACATGAAGAACCTAAAAGCCCTTCAGTCCAGGGGCTAAAAGAACAACACGCTAATAAATAAATAAAATCACACCATTTCCTAATGCCTGCAACAACCCAACTGAGGTCTCATTGTCTTGGAGTGGTGAACATGCTTGGTCACTCCAAGCAGGGCCAGGCTCTCCTTGGCCTGGCAGAGATACTTTTATTCATATATAGCGCAAATATAAAAGAGAAAAAAAACCCAGAACTCAACACACCACTTATCAGGCAAGCAGATGACTGCAGCCTCAAAGCACACTGAGATTCCAGCTCAGATGCCAATTCATTTACTATTTCACCCAGCTACAAAACTGTTTCAAATATGAAAACTTCCTCAAAAGGTCCCCATCAAGGCATTTTATAACATTTCTATTCACTGTTTGTTTGCAATAAGCCCTCAGAAGACTGAATCCATAATCTCAGTTCTTATTTAATCATTTCTATAAACACTAGCTTGTTCTTAGAGAATTTCTGTGTGTATTATCAATGGAAGTTACAGAGTGTGTGCACGCACAACTGAGAAGAAAAGGAAGGAGAAGAAAAGCCAGGATTAATTCTCAGTTCATGAACAACCAAGTCCCCTTTTTGAAGGGGATTCCAATGAAAATTTTGGACGATCAAAGAAAGTACCATGGATTTCATGAGTGATGAAACAGATTGCACAACCAGACACACAGCCAGACTGCACTTCCATTTTTGAGCACAAATTTGGCAGTGTCTTCAGAGAACTATTTCCCTTATTAAGGTCAACAGGCTGCAAAGCAGTTCTTCAGAACAGTTCTAAAAAGACCACGGCCCTATTTAAGAATTAGGAGCATTGTAATTGCCAGGGATTTCCTCTGAAAAACCTTGGAAAGATACACAGACATCTCCCTCGCTACACATTTTCATAACATTAGACCCATCTCTTTCCTACATGCTGTCAAAAATGATGCCAACCACCCTTCACCTGCATGAGAGCAAGCCTGGCAGCATGACTTTAAACACATCTCCTGATTAACAAAATCAGGGGGGGAAAAAAAAAAGTCTTCAGTTTCACGACTGCCATTTGGGGGCTCCTAAACAGGCTTTTATTCACAGAGCAGATACACAGCAAAGAATACTAAGAATATTTTAGATTAAATACAGGCATACAGGCCTCCACAAGCCAAATCATGGTTCACATTTTTCATACAATCCAGGTCATAGCTGGGTTAGATTCAAGCATAATCCAAGAAGACAAGCAGGTTTCTCGATAAACTGCAGCCTTTACTCACTCTTCAGCACATCCACAGATCAGACCTGCTGTTGAAACACATTTGTCTTCTCAACATTCTTTCCCCCAGCTAGACTCACATGGTATTCCTCTTAAGACGGTCACCCCCAACCCCAAGGCAGGGCCACTTGGGATGCTAAGTCTTGTGCTCCTAGCAGCAAGGCCTGGCTTCTCCCCTGGATGCTGCAGCCCCCTTTCCACAGGCAGCACCACTCAGGCAGGGTTTGGAGGTCTGGCACACGAGCCTCCACTCCTCCTATGCTCAACAGGCGTGGCTGACCCGTGCCTCCCCTTTCCAGGTGAGAGCAATCCCTTCCTGGCTCTAAGGAAACACATATGGCACAGCCAAACCTGAAGGGAAGCCCTCCAATTTCAATGCCACCCTTTTGCTTTAAAAAAAAAAAAAAAAAAAAAAAAAGGAGAGATATGTGCCTGCAGACCTGAATTATTCACAAGATAAACCTTCAGTAGCCACCATCACACCTGCACACACAGTTTGTTGGCTTGGCTAATTTTGGTGGAGTTTTGGTTGGTGTGTTTCATTTATTTTGTATGTTTGGGTTTTGGTTGGTTGGGTTTTGTTTGGTTGGTTTCGTCTGTTTGTTTTAGGGGTTCTGTGATTTATTTTTAGTTTTAGTGTTTTGGTTTTTGGTTTTTTTTTCTTTTGGAAAGCAGATCACATTGCATATAGCACCATGTCAGGAGCAAGACCCAGCATGCAGATACCACTCAGCAACACACACAGCATGGGTTCACCCCGCCAGGCTAATGGCTCTTACATAAGCTAGCACAGTTAGAGGGAGACACAATCAGTGGAGCCAGGATGCAGACTGAGGAGCAAACAGTATCTCATTCTCAAGGTCCAGAGGGAAAAAAAAATAAAAAAATTAAAAATCAAATCCCCAAACATACCTTATTATTCACATTTTCCTACAAACCAATTTAGCACCACTGCTTGCTTTAACCTATTCGTACTCCAGTTCCTGCACAGTTTCAGGCTATGTGTAAATAAAGAATGATCCAACATACTTCCAAACATAGGTGCATGGTGTGTGTGTAAAAAATGCACATTTCTAGAGTGCTGCTTACAGTCCAGGGTGTGTTTTTATTTCACGCAGATTTACACACCAAAGCACCTTTCCCATAGCAAACCCAAGGAAAGCAGGGAGGACACAGGCTAGGAGGCAGTACCTGCATATGTACAAAGTAAAATAGATGCTGCTGGACAACACCACCGATAAAAACATGACTTCAGAGGCATCTGCTTTGAAAAAACACCACGACTAGTCACATTCCAGAGGAGAGAGATGATGCTTTTTTCATTAGATGAAGGGGGAGAAAGGAAGGAAAATAATTACTCTCAAAAATAGCTCCAAAAAGCACAGTCTGGGAATCACTTATAGGTGAGACACTTAAACAAAGAAGATGGAGTGTCCCTCTCTGTTCAGGGAGGAATTCTTTCTGCTAGAGACAGGGCTCAGATATGAGACAGTGCTTTTTATACAGGGCTATGGAGACCAACACACCCATTGTCTACCAGCAGGAGCTTTCCTGCTTTCAGAGAGGCTGCAGCACAGGCCAGGTTTTGGGGGCAGAGGATGTGGGACGCCTGCGGTCTTTTAAGCATCTCTCTCTGTGTTTACAAATAGCCGCAAGGAAGGGGGAGCTTCAGGGTAAAGTGAATTAGGAAAAAAAAACCCAGTTCTATTCAAAGGAATCAAAACAAGCAGGACAGGCCAGAACCTTTTCAACAATAGCACCATCAACGCTTTGGGCCAAAACCCAGAAAGCAGAGAGAAAAGGCACAGACAATGGGGGATGTAACACCCCCCTCATCTCAGAATAGGGTTATTTTAAGCCTGTCTCCTTGGAGCTACCCTAATATTTTCTCTCATGACTCAAGTCACCAGGGAAAGGAGGTAAAGCAGAGCAGGGAAAAAGGAAAGAAAAAAAAAAAAAAAAAAGAAAGAAAAAAAAGAGACAGAGCTACAACACCGTAAGACCCCCATCTAGAAAGGACAAAGCCCCAGAAGAGACGAAAGGCAAGCTGGCTGTGCCTTACCTGGAAAAGTGTGTGGGTTGGGTGACCCTCTTTTAAGGCACTTTGAACAGAGGACGTGCACAGTGTAGTACAGGCCTGGCCATTCCTGAAGCAGAACATTCAGTTCTTCCACTAAGGGGGTAATAGCTTGCCAAGCTGTCCAGATATTTGGTAGGGACGCATGACTAGCAATAGACAGAGTATCTGGCTGCACAGATCCCCTGGCAGGCCGGTAACTCACCACCACGGGCACCTTTCCCCGGTAGGCATAGATCTGGTATTTGCCATCTGACCGCTGAACCACGTGGCTGTTAATCTGAACACTGTAGCGTGCAAACAAGCCGGGTGGGAAAATGAATGGAAAGCTATATTCAATCTGCAGCTGCTCCACCACGAAGGACTGTCCACTCAGGTTGGCACTGTTGATCCACGCCTCTGCATGGGGCACCTTATTTTTCACGTAGCAGGGAAACTTGTACCAAGCAGCTGCCCCATTTAGGGGCTTGCATTTGGGTTTGTTGACACAGTAACAGAGCCCCATCTTCTCCAGCAGCTCCAGGATGAGCTGCAGATCCTCCCGGCTCTGGATGTGGGGCTTAAGGAGGAGACGGATGACATGGGCAGGGAGGAGGCCATGCAGCAAGAAGCCTTCCACATAATGATGGAGCTGAGTGGCCCTCAGTTCGTCAATGTGGGTGTCGCTGAGCAGTTTCTGGAGCAGCACAGTGGCATCCCGCTGGCAGAAGATGTTGAGGATGTCAATGAGCAGCGGCAGGTTGTGGAACACATACTCCCTCAAGGTGAGGTGCTCCTCGAAGTAAAGCAGCTTTCCACTCTCATGCAAGTAGGACAGGGCACTCTGGAGCCGATCCTCTGTCAGGCCTGCCTGCAAGCCCAACCGAGCAGAGTCCCACCAGCTAAGCCACAGCTGCTGAGCTTGTGGCTGGAAGTGCAGCTCTTCCAGCACTTGCCAGGACCTGGGCAACACCCGGTGCAGGTTCGGGAAGATATCCCGGTGCTCAGCCACCGAGAGTAGCTTGTCTCGCAGGCGACGCACCTGGCAACGGTCCCAGCAGCTGAAAGGCAGCACTGGAGAGAGGATCTGTGGGCGGTGGTTGAGAAGGTACTGAAACTGGGCTTTTTTTCGCCGCAGGTTCTTGTCTGAGACCCCATAAAAGGCAGCATGTGGGTTGGAGCAGCGCAGGTCAAAGTCCTGTCCCAGAGCCTCGTCCACCTGCTGGACCAAGCTCTGGAGGCCCTCAGCATCCCTCTTCTCCTGCTGAGCAATCTGATGATGGATGTCCAGGCACTTCTCTTCCAACTCCCGCTCTGCACAGAGGTCAGCATGGGTTCCCACCATGCACACCACAGCATGGGGCACCTTGGAACCGAGCCAGTGCAAGAAATAGCCCACAGAGGGGTAGAAGTGCTGAGGGACGTAGGCACTCAAATTCACCACCAGCACATACAAGGCTCCAGGAGAGAGGAAGAAAGACTGGATCACATCATAGCTGCGGTCCCCTGCCAGCTCATACACAATGAATGTCAGGCCCCTGTCTGCATCTGCTGTCCAGTCCATTACCTCAATGCCCTTGCTGCCTCCTGACAGTCCCAGTCCTGATGGTATTTGTGGGGCATTCAGAGGTAGTGACAGCATAGGGCACGGTGTTTCCCCTTTCACTCGGTGAGAGGGCACATGAGAAGGGAAGTCCTGCTGCTCAATGGGGAGATGTTCCAGCTGCTGCATGGCAGGTACCTGGGCTGAAGAAGTACCCCGAGACTCCAGGGAGGGGCAACACCCAACTGGCACTCTCCCAATGTCCTGCAGCTGCCTAGGGCTCTCTCTCGGCTGGGTGCTCCCTGCCTCCAGACTTCCCACATCATCCCTCTGCCCATCCTCCTCCATGAGGCACCGTCTCAGCAGGGTCTTTCCTGCATCCTTCAGCCCCACAAGGACCAGCTTGAGGCGGGGTTTGAGGGCAGGCTGGGAGTGGGCCAGCTCCTGCTGGTAGGCTGCAATGTAGGGGATGCCTTTCATGCACACCTCATAGGGGGGCTGGATGAGGGGGTTGTCTTTGATCTTCCACAGGGTGACACGAGAAAGCTGCCCAAAGCCCTCCGGCAGGATGGCAATCTGGTTGCCTTGCAGGACCAGCTCCTCCAGGCTGTGGAGAAGC
This sequence comes from Columba livia, assembly GCF_036013475.1. Lineage (NCBI taxonomy): Eukaryota > Metazoa > Chordata > Aves > Columbiformes > Columbidae > Columba > Columba livia. The sequence continues at coordinate 47,573,494 of NC_088605.1, forward strand.
ACAATGGAGTCAGGCAGGTAGCGGATACGGTTGTTGTCCAGCCAGAGGGTGCGAAGCTGGTGGAGCTGACAGAGTCGAGGCGGCAGCAGGGTGAGCTGGTTGCGGCTCAGGTAGAGCTCCTCCAGACTGGGCAGCGCCAAGATGGCAGTAGGGAATTCCCCCAGCAGATTGGAGGAGAGGTTCAGCATCTTGAGCCGCTGGAGGCTGCCAAAGCCAGCGGGCAGGGCCTGCAGCCGGTTGCCATCCAGCATGAGGCTCTCAAGGGCGCTCAGCTGGCAGAGGCCCTCGGGCAGAGCTGCCAGCCCCGTGCCGCTCAGCCAAAGGATCTTGAGGCGACGGAGAGCAGAGATGCCCTCGGGCAGGGCCCCGAGGTGGCGGTTGCCAGAGCAGTCGAGCTCCTCCAGGGCGCCCAGCTCCAGCAGCAGGGTGGGGAAGGATGGCAGCAAGTTGTGGTCGACGTCGAGGGCACGGAGGTGCTGCAGGTGGCCCAGGCCCTCGGGGAGGCGGCGCAGGCGGTTGAAGCTGAGGTCGAGCTCCTCGAGGCAGCGCAGCTCGGCGAGGCAGGGGGGCAGACCCGGGCCCTCGGCGCCCAGCTCGTTGTGGCTGAGGCTGAGCTTGCGCAGGCCCCGCAGCCCCGCCAGAGCCCCGCCGTCCCCCAGGCCCCGCAGCCGGTTGTGGCTGAGGTCCAGCTCGGCCAGGCGGCTCAGGTGGCGCAGGGCAGCGTCGGGCAGACGGCTCAGCCGGTTACGCCGCAAGCTGAGCACCCGCAGCCCGCTCAGGGCGGCGCCCACCTCCTCGGGCAGCTCCTCCAGCCCCCGCCCGCTCAGGTTCAGCGCCTCCAGTTCCCCCAGGGCCGCCGCCGGGGGTGAGCGGCGGGGCGCGGCAGCGGGGGGCGACGGCGGCCCCCCCGGCGGCCCCGCGTCCGGCTCTGGCTCGGACTCGGGCTCGCCGGAGCCGCCCCGCAGCTTCCGTGCGCGCAGGGCGGCGTCGCGCCACAGCCGCACCGCCTTTGGGGGCTCCGTCTGCGCCATGGCCGGGGGAGCGGGTCCCCGCCCCGCTCCGCCCTACCTGCCGCTGCCGCCGCCGCCGCCGCTCGCCATGGGCGCGGCCGCGCTGAGCGGCGCCGCCGCCACCACCACCACCGCGACGAGACCGGGGCTCCCCGCGGCTCCGCGCCGGCACTACCAGCCGCGCCGCCCCGCGCACGTAACCGCCACTACCGCCCCGCCGGGGGCGGGACGCGGACAACGGTCCGCCCCGCACCGCCCCCGGGGGCTCCTGCACCGCCCCCGCCGCGCCGGGGAGCGCCGGCCCTGCCGTGGGGGCGGGCGGCTCCGCGACTCCCCGCCCCGGCCTCTGCTCCCGGGGAGGAAGGGTCCCCACGTCCGGCCCGAGCCTCTCAGCTCCTGCCCCTTGCTCCGCCTGGCACGGCCCAGAGAGCGGCCCCGCCGCCTCCCTGGGGCCCCTCGGGTGCCCCCGGTGGGGTGAGCCCGCCGGTGCCGGCGGTTCCCTGGATCGCCGGCGTGTGGCTGCAGCCGCTGGATCTCTCCCTGCCCTTGGTCTTGCTGCGAGGTTTGTGAACCGCTCGGGTGACTGAGCACAGCTCACCCCGTGGAGTAACAGCAAAAGCTGTTGTGGTGCTGATCCCCGCACCAGGCAAAGGGCGTTTTTTGGTTGGTTTGTTTGTTTGTTTTTATCCAGCCCCGCATGAAACCGAGATTAACCTTAGTCGTATCAAATACGGGTGTTTCCGTGTTGGAGGGTGAGAAAGCCGGTGACCTTCTTATTAGTCAGAGCAACTCTGCCACCTTCCTGCCGTGCTTTGTTTCCGTTGCTGTGTACATCTGGCCAGACCCTAAACACTGCCTTCTTCACGATCCTCAGTCAAGCTTTGCTCCTAGGGCTCGAAGAAATATGCCCAGAAATGTCCACCATTGGGGAAACAGTGATGGAAATAGAAGGGAAAACAGGGTCGTTCTATAGCAGGGCGGTGAGGCAGGCTGACAGAGGCTGTGGACACTCAGATCTCTCGAGTAGTGTGACGTTATCCTTACAAATGCCAGTGATACACCATGCCCAAAGGTTCAGAGGTTTTAAAATGTCACTGTCTTTGTACAGCACTGAGTAGACCAGCCTGCTTTGGGGGCTTGAGAATAGTGGCTTCCTCTCACTTTGCCATGTTGTAACAGCTACCATTAAAGCATGCTGTCAGCTATTACTTCAGAGCCATGAAGAGACAGCAAAGGATTTGAAATGAAGGGTGACCCATGGGGAAAACAGTTTCACAGCCTTTATTCTTTTTTTTATTGTGGAGAGCCCTCACAAGAATGACACCTTCTCTTTTGGACAGCCCTGCACATCTAACCACATTTCCCACTTGTGCAGAAGAAGAGAGCTGAACTGACACGGTGCATAGTCACTGCACCAAATTACTAAATTTACTCACTACTAAAACTACAGATCACAAAGGCTCAGGTTCAGTTGCTGTCTTTGCCATCAGCAACAGACATGCAGGTGCAAAATCGTCTTTTCAGGCCCTTTGAATCTTAAGAAACCTTGAGCACGTTTCTGCCAAATGCTTTCCTGAGCATGAGGTCACTCCTGCGTAGGGAAAAAACTGCAGTGTTGGCTGGTAAAGCCAAACAAAGGATGCAAAGGAAACGGAGGAAAGCCCACGGCCCTGTGAGAAAGCATGGCTGTGTGAAGGTAAGACCCAGCTTCAAGCCAGGTTCAGGATCTGTCCAAAGCCAGCAGAGGCAGTCATGGGGTCTGGGGCCATGGTTTGGCTCCATGGACACTACTTGGGCTCAGGGGGAACAGGTATGCAGGGAAACTCATGAACCAGGAGGCTCTACTGAGAGGGACTGAACCTGGGGATAAAACTCTTCCCATTCTTCCTGCTTGGCTGGTGTCTGATCCTGACACCAGGAAACAGATACTTCATGGCCTCTTGCTTAATTGTGCCCATTTAGAGCTAGTTTCCAGGCTTGCCTTCATTTATTTTCAGAGCATCCTGGCATTGGGTGAGTACATCTTTTATTTGGGCTAACCCAGTTTTTGTGTCTTTGCTTTTCCTGAAGATCACTTGGGAAATAGAGCCCTCCTCTGTGTGCTGAAAGGAGCTGTCTCCTTCCACACTTCAAAAGTAGCACATTCAGTTCCTCCTTGGAAAGAGTAATTCTCTTCCCACATCCTCTTCCCCAGTTGCTGTTGTGATAACAGGTCAGCCAATGGTTTCACTTCCAGCTCTCTACATGCAAAGTCACTCGGCCTGTCACTATCAAAATCACATTTTAAAATCAAGATAATGCTTCTAGAAAAAAAAGATCTCTGGAGGGAAAATTGACTCCAGCATAAAACTTGTAGCTAATTTTCTTCCTCCCTGTGTCTTGTGAAGGTAAAGACAAAGAAAGCAGCAGCATCATTGGGGACCACTCACCCCATGATGTCCATGGGCACTGCAGATCCTCTCTGAAGCCAAGGCAAGGCACTCAGTTGTTCTATGATCTGCAGCAAATGTAACCTGAAAGGCTGCCACTCTGCACTACCATTTTGTTTCCCATGGGAACACTGGACATACCCCTCCAGCAGGGACACTTTGAGCAGCTGCTTGACTCAGCCAGCTGAAAAATACCAGAGAGAGAAGCACTTATCTCTGTTTGCCTGCTACTAGAGGTCATGGCCTGTATTAAATACATCTTTCTGACAGCACGCAAGGACAGCCAGGGAACTGGTCTAAGCAGCAGAAGTTTTGCCTGTGAAAAACCCTATCACAAAATATGCAAAGCAGCAGGAGCTAAATGCCTCCCAAAGGTAATGAAGAGGGGAAGAAAGTCATGCAGCACAAGTCAACCTTTGGTGAGCTCCTGTAGGTGGTGAAAGAAGCTACGCCAGAAAAAACATGATGAGCAGCATGCTGGCACAAAGACACTCCTGGTGCTGCTCGGAGGTTGTCCAAGGAGGAAAGCTCTGGTGCTTTACCAGGAACCTAACTTTTTAATCTACTATACCTGCATGGGTGTGCAAATCTATGAGTAACTTCAAGCAGCCGCAGATGATGTCTCTTGGCTTCTTCAACCCATCCACCATGGCTAAAGCTGCCAGGTGTGATTGAGATACTTTCTGGAGAAAGGGAAGATATTGTTTCTCAGATAATGTATCTTTTGCTACAGATCTAGATGATCTCATCTTTCTGTCTGTTAAGGCACAGGAGATGTGTTTCTCCAGTTTACTTCCTCACTTCCTTGATTTACTCATCAGCATTACTACAAGTCCATTAAACATGAGTACTAGCACACTGGATGTTAATTTTGGAGCCACTTTCTATTTGCTGGAGCTTAAAAATATTCAGAAACCACCCCAAGCCTCTCTTCTAGCTGCCATCAGCTGGTGCTGATAGGCAGGTCACTGTAAAATTGGCAGCAATGCTATAAAGCACTTTGGTATTAAAAAAAAAAAAAAAAAAAAAAAAAGAAAAATAAATCAATCCAAATTTAGTGCATTCCATTATATACCAGAGCTGCATTTGGAGTTATTAATTCTAAATAGTGGCCCTGGAAAGTCCTATTGACAGCATTCAATTATTCAGCTGAAGCCTGAGTTGTCTCCACTTTACCGAGCCCTGCAGCTGCATCATTAATGAGATTTCTATCTAAAGCACCTCCCCCCTGGGTCAGGTAAAAGACACTGAGTTATGAACAGCATTTTAGGGCCTGACTATGGGTTTTGTGGGATGAGAGTTGCAAATATAATCAGCCACTTGTGACAACACATGAATGTAAATTGGCTCAGCAGAACCATCCAGCCTCTGTGGCAAGCAAACATGGGGAGCACTGTGGGCACTGCAAAGCTCCTGGACTCTGACACAACCATCAAGCGAGGTTGGCATCCCATTGGGAGAGTCTGTGTCTTCCACACCACCAGACACACAGCCCAGACAGTAAAATTCCCCAGGTTCCCGCTTCAGCAGCAACTGAAGAAGCCATATTTCCAAGGGCTCAGTGGCTGGCCAGGGAACAAGCAGTGGGTTGACTGAATGACTTTAAAGATCTCCCCATGTTCCTCCTCAACTGCATTCCCTACACTGTTTTGCCCACCATTTCTGCAGGAATTATGTGAATCTACCCCAAGGCACACCAAGCCATATACAAATGGAGATGGCAGCACTTGAAGGGGTCCTGGACATACTTTGGGAAGGGGAAAGAAAAGAGTTGGGGTGGACAGCACTGCTGTTTGCTTCATCTCTCTTGAGGGGTGCAGTGATGCTATACATGTGGGGCAGGAAAGTGGAGGCTAGGGAAAATTTGAGCTGCAATGGGATAGGGATCTCCACCCAAAGGTGGGGGTCTGAACAGGAGGTATATCCCCAGAACTGCTTGGCATCACACTCTGTGAAACCCACGGCCAGGCCTCACTTCCCCACAGGCAGGTCTCATACTGTGAATCCTAATCCCTTTACTTGTTTCTTCCCAGGCACAGCTTTCATAAAATCACAGAAAGGTTTGGGTTGGAATGGACCTTTAAAGGTCATCTAGTCCAACCCTCCTGCCGTGGGCAGGGACATCTTCAACTAGATCAGGTTGCTCAAAGCTACATCCAACCTGACCTTGAGAAGTTCTGATGAAGGGGCATCCACAACTTCTCTGGGCAACCTGTTCCAGTGTCTCACCATCCCCATAGTAAAAAAAAATCCTACTTAAATCCACGGTAAATCTACCCTCTTTCAGTTTAAAACTGTTGTCCCTTGTCCTGTAACTACAGGCCCTGGTGAAAAGTTTATCTCCACCTTTTTTGTAAGACCCATTTATATATTGAAAGGCCTTAATAAGGTCTCCCTGGAGCTTTCTCCAGGCTGAACAAGCCCAACTCTCTCAGTCTTTCCTCGTAGGAGAAGTGTTCCACCCCTCTGATAATTTTTGTGGCCTCCTCTGGCCCCTCTCCAATGGGTCCATGTCTTTTCAGTACTGAGAACTCTAGAGCTGAACTCAGTTCTCCAGGTGAGGTCCCACCAGAGTGGAGTAGAGGGGCAGAATCACCCCCCTTGACCTGCTCGTCACACTTCACTTTATGTAGCCCAGGACATGGTTGGCTTTCTGGCCTGCAAGTGCACATTGCCAGCTAATGTCCAATGTTTTATCCACCAGTACCCTCAAGTCCTTCTCTGCAGAGCTTTCAGGAAAGGCTGACCCAAAGTGTAGCATTTCTTATTTGGTCCTACAACCAACAATTAATTTTTAAGGCCACCATGAATCCCAAATCTCAAAAAATATTACTTGTATATTTTAAAATCTTTCAGGAAGTAGAACAAGTGCTTCCCTACCAATACACTTCACAGAAGTGATGCTGTCTGTAACCTTGGTTTATGGGAAATACAGAGAGGGGCAAATGGATGTGATTTGTTTGCCACTGATGTCACAAAAGCAACTGGTTGGTATAATATAGGACTGCAGGAAGCCAGTGGTGAGCTGAACAAGTGCACACTGATGCTCTGGCCTCTTAAATGTCTCGCAAAGCTTGGGCCTGACAAAGAGGCTGTTGTAATTAGCTTGCAAAGTCCTTTGGGGAGTTTTGACTTGCAAGAAAGGCAGCAACTATCTACATTTGGGTGTCTGGGAAGTCTTGCCAAGCTCTCAGTGCCTGGTCAAGGCCGATGGCTTCAAAGTCATGACACAAGCAAGAGCTGAGCCAGGCACATTTAAGTGGATCTTCATGTGCTGTGCTACCAGTCAGGGCGAATGATTTCATGTCATCACTGGCAGATAGGTACTTTTTAATAGTAGCACTAGACCAGATCCCAATTTCTTCTGAATTTCTGTTTTCTGATTTTCTGTGCCCCTAGCATTAGACCTGGTCAGCACTTCTCCAGCACGTCACACGGTGCTACGCAAACACTTCCCAAAGCCCTTCTGCAACCAAGCAACTCCAGCATACCTGTTTGCCAGGACGAGGCTGGCTGGCGCCAGCCGCAGTCCCTCCCTTTCACTGGAATCCCCCACGGCTTCCCCCATTCCCTGACCTGTCACTGCTGCTCCACCAGCACTGGGAGCCCCAGTGCCCGCTGTACGGGAATTCTCCAGGAATTGTTGCTGTTGATATTATTCCTGTCACTGGAATCTCCCCCGTGCTCACGGATTAAAGTTATGGTAAGTGAACCGGAGATCTCCCGGTGACAGTTATTGGAGCTTCCCAACTTGAGCAGTTTATCTGTAACAAGTGTTCATGTCCCCCGTGGACATGAGTGACCCCGGAGCATTTTGGTTTCACCCTCCAAATCCAAATCACAAAACCCTTACGGGAACGGCGCTGCCCGTTTCTCTGCAGTTCAGTCCCCATGGGGCTTACCGGGCTCTGTGGGTCCCGGACGTCTGGGGTTCCTGTTTCTCACTCTCGGCGCTGTCGGCTGTGCCGCCCTTCGCCTCCCGCTTCACGCCTCACGCGGGGCTCGCGCGCACTCCGGCAGCCGCGGCGGGAACTCGCGCCCCGCCCGCCCCGCCCCGCGCAGCGCCGGAGGGGCTCACCCGGCGGCCGCCAGGGGGCAGGCGCGAGCCGCTGCCCCGCCGTGGGGCGGCTCCCGGTGAAGCCCCGCCCCTGCCCTCCCCGCCCCGCTGCCACAACGCGGCCGTCATGTCCGGGTGCCGTAGGTTGGGATTGGCCGGATGCGGGCGGAAGTGTGGGTGGGGGTTGCCGCGGTTGCTGCAGTGACAGGGGCCGGGAGGGGGGCGGAGGAGGGTGAAGATGGCGGCGCCGCCGCGTCGCTCCCAGCACCATCACCACCATCACCCGCCGCCACCGCCCGGACCGGCTTCGCCGCCGGCCGCCGCCTCGCCGCCGCGCAGCCCCAGCCTGGCACCGGCTGACCTCACCCCCGCCGCGCAGCGCCACAGCCTGGCCGGCCCCGAAGGCGAGGCTCCCCCCGACGCCGAGCGGCCTCCGGCCCCGGAGTGCTCGGAGGGTGCGGGCGCTGCCGCCCCGGCCCCGCCGTCGGGCTCGGGCAGCAGCTCCAGCAGTTCCTCCTCGTCCTCCTCCTCGTCTGCATCGTCGTCCCTCGCGTCCAGCCCGGCGGCGGAGAGTCCCGAGGCGGCGGGCCCGGGCGCGGCGAGCGGGGCGTTCCGCGAGCTGCTGGAGGCCTGCCGCAATGGGGACGTGACGCGCGTCAAGCGCCTGGTGGACACGGGCAACGTGAACGCCAAGGACATGGCGGGCCGCAAGTCCACGCCGCTCCACTTCGCCGCCGGTGGGTACCGGGACTGGGGAGGGCAGTGCCGGCCAGTGTGTCGGGACAGGGAGGGTACAGCTCCCCACCTGGCTTCCCTGGCTTCGGGGAGTGGATCTCCAGCATTTCGGGGGGTCGGGAGAGCTCGAGCCTAAGCTGAGAGGGCACAGTGGGCACAGTGCCCCGGCGACATAGTGCTGGAGATGGTGGGGAGAACAGCTGTTACATCTCTTTTGACTCAAAATGGAATAAGATCCTTCCTTTGGGTGAAACGAATGGCAGGGGAGATCCTGGAGGCTTGAAGGAGACTGTGTGATCTAAAAGTAGATACTTTGTGTTTGACACATAGGTTGCAAACTTGTGCACATGTGCTTGGGAAGTGAGAAACCGGAATTCAGGATAAGCTTGGCTGGAAGGTAGGGTTTTCACTTGTAGTACTTTTTGAAAGTCAGGAACCCCTCTGATGCATGTAGACTTGGTAGGATTGTACTTAGTAAGTTTTTAGTTCTATTTGGGCTTAGCTGCTGATCGGTTTCTTCATCTCTGTGGTCTGAGTGGGCTGGGGAAAAGATTAGTGTAGTCCATAAGGAGAACATTTTGTACAGGACATGGTCTTCACTGAAGGCACAAGGCATGTAAAGTCTGTGATAAAAGTAAAATGAGGAAAATATTTTAAATGATCAGCCCTAGCTCAGGACTTGCATCAGGACTAGATCTGTGGTCTGGCTGAGGGCTTTCTGATGTGTGCCACAATGTTACGGGACTGGACTTCATGTAAGTAAGGGACATAGATCGTGTTTAAGTTGTGCACTGGTACACATAAATTAAGAAAATTAACAAGCCTGTGCTGAGTGGTCTATATTTAAATGCGGGTGTGTGGCTTTAAAGCACCGTGTTGAAATCTGTTATAAAAATGAACATTTTATGGCATAATGTTACTTGGAACTCTGAATAGTGATGTTCAGTTTATCAGTCAGATAATACTCTCTGAAATTGTATGGGTTTGTTTTCATTTTCAAAGTACAAGTGTTCCCCTAAGGGAACTTTTGGTCACGAGCAGTTTCCTTTTCATTCTTCTCTGATCCCTGAGCTTTAGCACTTGCACAAGTGGCATTTAAAACACAGTGAACTCCTGGGGTATGGAGATGAACTTAATTTTAGTGAACTCTGGAACATAACACTGGTACAACTGCATGTGTCTGCTTGAAGTTATTAATATTTTGGAGGGCTCATGTGGAGTCTGCTCTGCTTGTTTTTGATTCAGACTTAAAATTAGTCCTTGCTGCTTACTTTTAAACTCTGAGATCTTAAGTTGTAACTTCAGTGCTAGTACAAATGGTACTGCTGAAGCTGCAATGGTAACTTCTCTTTTGGTTAGAGAAGAAATGGACAGAACTTAAGGGGATAGTGTCAATAAGATGTTACTGTGATAGCAATGGAAAGTGCTTCATTGTAGCATGAGGTTGGTCTGTGTAACAAATTCCTGTATCTATTTTTTTCTAGACTGAAAGACTTTCCTTAACTACTGTATATATTTTATCTCAAATCACTGCAATATATATGGTCCAAATGGATTTGACATGTTAATAGCATTAGGCAGATTTCTTATTACAGAAGTCTTTGGGTCCTGGATTTTGGAAAGGTCTGTAAGCACATGTTTTGAATGTAACTGATCTTGGGTAGTATATATCTGCCAGTGATGCAGTGTGTTGATTTGATCTCCTTCTTCTTTGTGGGCAAAAGGAGAAATAAAACTTGTTTGCTTATGAGCATAGATGTCTGCTGTGTATTTGAAGATGTGTTATGGATAATAATTCATGTTTTATGAGCCATACTTCAGTGTGAGTTATGTGGTCTTCACTAGGGGATCAGGAGTTGGAGAGTGCACTATGCAATGTTTTAAACTTCTTCTTTCACCCTTTGAAGCTAAACTTGTAAATGGCAACAGAGTTCTACTTCTGATCTTGTGATTTGTGATAGAGAAATTTTTCTCCTAATTTCTTCTTCATTTCTTTCTAATTTCTTCTTCATTTCCCTAGCTCGCTCTGGTTTTCTCAGATGACCCTTTTAGCAGCAATGCTAGGCGGTTAAGTTACTTTTACTTTTTTACTTTAATAAGGAAGAACAATTTCCATAGTTCTAGTTTCCTGTAAAAAGCATTACGTTCAGTTTTCCTTATGCTTTGTGAGGTTTCTAGTTTCAAAATTACCTTTATCTCCTCCTCATGACAGAGGAGAAAATAAAAGGAATGACTTCTGAGAGCATTCGGAACCCTTAGCTTGGGATAAGGTGAGAACTGAAATCTCTGTAATCAATTACTTTAAAAGCTGGGAATAGATCTCAATCTGTTTCTGGAAGTTGGGGTCATCTGTCCATTATCGACTTCCAGATAAAATGTGCACAGCACACAGTTGAAGCAACAGTGTGATCCAGATTTTCCTTATCTTGGGTGTCTAAATTGTCAGTTGGTCTGAGTGAAGACGAATTAGTTCTTCAGCTCTTTGGAATGTCAGCTAGTATGCTGAATAAATTTCACCTGCTTTGGTTAGCTATTAATAAGGCAGAAATTAATACTGAGGCCACATCAGGACCTCTCTTGTCAAGCAGAAAGAGGTCAAACAAAGAATCATTTTCCTTTCATCCTCCAACTTGACCATTATTCTAGCAGACTCTCTCTTGAAATTCTGAGTGTCTTTCAGGATGTGTGGTATTCAGCTTTCACTTTGCAAGTGATTTGAAGGGTTCTTCTACAGAGGTGTAGAGATGCCTGGAAAGAAGAAAATTCAGTAGTGTCTTGACTGTAGTGTGGGTTGCAGGATATTTGGGTCCCTGGCACCAGTGCAGGCTTTGGATATTGTTCAGCAGCACCCAAGAGTCAGAGTAAGAAGCAGATTCTAAAGGCTTGAGAGTGATTGAGTGACTTTAATATACAAAAAAGAAATTAAGTGGTGGTATTGATGTATTCATAGCTTTGCATTCAGTTTTTTCAAATAAAACTAGCTTGCTTATAATTTAAAAAAGAATTAAAAAAACCCAACTGTGCTAGGCACTAACAAAAGTATGTTTGGCTCAAGGTTTTATCCATGCTGGTGACCAAAAGCAGGTGTCTATGGAAGAGTTATACACTTGCCCTCTTTGTGTATGATACCTCTCAGAATGCTCTTCCTGCTGTTCATAGCTCAGCAACTATTTGAGCAGGACCCGTTTTTACATGTTAGTAGAAACTCATCCTGCGGTAAAGAGTGCCACTGAATAATTGGAGTGTTAACTGGTATTTAAAGTAACTTGCTGCTTCTTGTATTTTCTGCCCCCTTCACTGGAATATCCTGTGTTCTGCTTAATGGTTCTCTTCTTCAAACTGTATTGAATGAGACAAACTGTTCCACTCCCTTTCCGTTGCACTCCTTCTTTGATCTAAAGATGTGTTACCTTTTTTTCCTTGAGAAAGATCTTAATGTTGATTTCACCAGATGATGAACACATTTACTGTGTTATGCCCCTTACTAGTTGAAAAATTTTGTTATGCCTGTGCTGTATGTTCCTCTGTAAACTGGTTTTATAATCCTGCTTTTGGTGATGGTGTTGTTTTTAGCCAGTATAACCAAAAGAGCTGGTTGTTCTGTGTGTATGTGAGAGGTAGATTTCCCCCTGCCCCCCCCACTTTGGGGAATGCTATTGACTCCTTTTTCCTTTTTTTTTTTTTTTTTTTTTTTTTTTAATGGTTTCATGATTTGAGTCTATGTGATAATGTGTCACTTTGCATGGGGTAGAGTGGGATTTCCTCTTGGCCTACATATTTCCTGTGAATCATTATCTGGTTGGTGGGGAGGGGATGCCTGTATTGGTCCATTGTGTTTGAAGCAGGTTGGCAGCAATACTTTCATGGCTCTTCTTTTGTGTGTCATCCTCGATTTGTATACCAAGGTTGGCTTTCCAAGACTTTTCTGCCTTTAGTATGCCTAGATGGGCAGGATTCCTGTGACCTTTTGTTTGAAATTCAAGCTTTTTCCCAGAGCCAGCAAAAATTTGTAGGAGCCGGTTTGGTAATGGACTTGCTTCTTCCCTTCTGAAACAAGGTTTAGCCTCACAGAAGGATGTATATGTATTTGCTGCTGGCGCTTTGATTCATATGCTTAGGCCTGGGCCTTGCTTGCAAATCGTTAGTAATAGCACCTCTTTCAGAAATAACTAGGTAGATGGACCTGATAGAAATAAGCTGAGTCCTAGCTAATTTCTTCAAATAGCCACAGTCATAAGCTTGTCCAGTTCCACACCCATTTAATGAGAAGTTAGCCCCTCAAGTTCTTAAACAACACATTTTTTTTTAGCTTTACAGTTATTATCTCTCTAGTGTTTAACCCAAGAATGTAGAGAGTACTAATAGTAATTGCTGAACTGTGGCTTAATGCCCACTTCTGTACTGAGGAAGAGGTGGAGGTTTCCAGAGTGGCTTTGGGAACGTATGGAGTTGGAATCACAGGGTAAAGTGTTCTTGGTGGTATCAGCACAAACTCAGGCTTGGAGAAACCTGATCTAAGGTGTCTTGTTAGAGTATCAATGCTTTTCCTTCTTTTTGTTCTACTTGGGTCTACAGTAATGACAAAAAGCTGTTTGGGAAAGTAGTTTTCTGTAAGCATGCTTTTGATATCACTAGTAATAACTTGTTGGAAGTCAAATCTTTTTATGAAGGCTAACATATGTAACTATTCTTTGGAAAATTTATAGAGTATACAACTTAAATCCTGAAGGCAAAGAGATCTCACTTGGGTTGGGAAATAGTCAGTGGTCAGAGTTTAAAAGAACCGATCACGTATATTCGTCAATTAGTGAACTCTTAGTCATAAAAATGTAAGCTGCTTCAACATGTGTGAGATAAGCAACTGAAAAGGCAAAACTAAGATAACTAGCTAGCGAGTGTTCCTTGAGAGAGGGCCAGGAAAGGGCAAGAAGTATTTGGCAACTTATTACACATTTCAGCAATATGCAGAAACACCTGAACTGACCACTCCACCTATGGTCCAATGTTAGCTTAAATTGCCCTGGAAAGCCTTGAGATACCAGTCTTAAACTACTCTGACTCAATTTGTTGCAGTTGTCTGATATATCATTGCCATAGAAGAGATGTCTGACCTTACTCAAACAGTTGTTTGTAAAGCTGAGTCACTGATTAATTCTGCCTTGTGCAACTTAAAGCAGGAGTAATAACAATTTTCAGCTGGATTCTTGTAGACAGGATGAAAAGTGCAGATTGTGTAGTCAAGTAGGAAACATCCTGGCAGCCTTACATGATCAGAGCTTGTACAATGCAGGTTTTCTGATGTAAAAAGATTAATTGATAAATTAGTGGCCTTGACTTTGGAATTCTTTCTTTTATGTTTTTGTAGCACTTGTAGGACATGAACTCTGTTAGTGCAACAAGCGTATTACTTCCTAGGCAGTTTCAGCTCACTTTCTTTGTGATTGGTAACTTGTCCTCTTGAATGGTCTTGCAATACTTCATACAACGTATTGTATCTCCTTCCTATTTAAACTCCTTTGATGGAACTTACAAGAGGATACAAATGCAAAATCTCAGTCCTTCAGTGATACTGAACCAGATGTCTTTTTTTTTTTTTTTTCCCCAGCTTGAAGGCTCTGCAGGTTAGTTAAATCACTCAGTTTAACTATGTTCTGACTATTGAAGTGGCAGAAGTGCTGGTGGCTTTTGAAAGAGAACATTTTTGGGAAAAGTCTTGTCCCAGAATGTGCAGAATAGATGTAAAATGACTTAGCTTGAACTTCTTCCACCCTTTGCTTACAGTTTAAAACCATTATCAAAAGGGTTATATGTCTCTAAATTCTGTGTGTCTCCACTTCAAGGGCTTGTATTCTCATGAGATATGTTCAGTTCTCTTAACAAGTGGGATTACATTTAGTGAGAGCATCTTTCCTGCTTTTCCTAAGATCATAGTAAGACCTGCAGGTATGCTTAACATGTGGTTATATACTTTTGAAAAATTTAACTCCTTTTGGAGTGTTGTGTTCTTAAGAGCAAGCAGGAGGAAAAATGTCTACTGAAAGCTAGAAGTCTTCCATATGATAAGTTAAATTCTGTACATAACAGCAGTGTTGCAGAGTCTGGAATTGGTGTTTGGAGGAGTTTATGCCATGTTGTGATCCAGTGATGTTAATTAGGTAGTGGAAGGAACAATACAGCTCTACTACAACTGATCAAACTGGCTACTTGATGTATTGTACTCACTGGGGAAAGCATTCTTCCAATTCTAGTGGGAAATCCATATATTTATTTGGTTGTTACTTTTTACCAAACTTTCTGAAAATAGTTTTGAAATCGGGCAGTGAATTATGTGGCTTCTGGGAATGTTAGTGATTAAGTGTCTTTAAACAGTTGCCAAGAGAAAGCTTATGACTAACTGATCTCAGGTTTAACATGGAAGCGTTAATCGAAGCATGTAACAGAAGGTATCAACTGGTGCTCCTGTTGCTTTACTTGCATCGTCTCCTTTGTCAGTCATTCAACCTGCTCATCCTGTTGCCTCATGTTAGTTAGGTTCAATGCCACAAGAAGAGATGGGACAGGACAAGTTACTTGGGTTCAATGCCATGAGAAGGGATGGGACAGGACAAGCTTGCGGATTGGGAGCTGGGTGTGAAGAAGTAGGACAGATCTTCTTGGCAGTAGTAGTAAGCATTTGGTGGTGTCTCTGTGATGCCTTGTTTGATGACTTTTAAAAGTTCTATTTAGCTTAATTTTCAAGCTTCCAGTTTACTACTTAAAGCTTTTTTTTTTTTTTTTTTCCCCTCCCTCACTTTCAGCCTGAAATGATATAAATTGGAAAATATGAGAATACAGCGTTGGCAAAGAACTAGTTAAGTGGTGTTTTCAATGAGTTGTCTGCTTGTCTCTTGATTTATGTAAAGCTATCATAGCTATCTCCATCTCTTGGCTTTTGTCAAGCCTTGGTCTTCAGTTGTTTCTGTGAGATGACTGAAGAAATGAAGAGCCTGTTAGTCACTCTGAATTTTTGCCTTTTCTTTGGTTTCACCCTTAAATTTCAGGCGTCCTCTTGCTACTGCCTTTTTATAATGGGATTGCTGCTTCCCTTTTCTCCTGGACAATATATTTTCTGAGGTAATGTGACTGTGTGAAACTGCTAAATTTTGTAAAGAAGCCTGTGCATTTTACTTATGTGAAATAGCCTGAGCTAATAAGGGACCCTGCCCATGAGTGTCTTTGGAAGCTTGCAGGTGAATCTCATCAAAACAAGCTTCCATGCCAGGCCTTCAGATCTGCCTCTCCTCCACAGTTGTGCTGGTTTTGGATGTTTTCCATAGGAACCTTCTATTTTATTGTCTTTTGGGATCTTTGCTTGCAAGTCCTTTCTTAGGAACTCTTCCTTAAGATTTGTGAATTCAAGTTGCACAGGAAATGTACAAGAGTAGGATTTTTAATCTTAAACGGCATCACATCAGTTTCTTCAGTTTAAACTAAATTATATGGGCTTCATCTGTCGCAAGTGGCATGGCATGCATCTGTTGTTTTTCACAAAAAGTGACCATGACACTGCAGGAGTTTCAGTAATTACAAATGCTTTGTCAGATTGTGTTGTGTGATTGTTTTGAAGACTTCCTGGCACTTTGTCAATTCAAGTTTTTACAGGTTTGCCTGTGGTGGCAGTGGGGGAAGCTATTCCCATAGTTGCTTACTTTTTCTCTGGAAGATGCGTCATCTGTTGGGTTAATATCACACAGTAACCTTTGCTATGTTTTTTGAGGACTGATCAGAAGAGCTAATTTTCACCAAAACCTCTGAAGTGCTTATTGCTGGCATTTCCAAAGATACCTTTATCAATGACCTCGTGTCCAGCAGTACTTTGAAGAAGTATGTTTTTAGTCCTGAAAATCACAACACTGAATTGAATTTGAAAAGGAATCTGGGTTTTCAGGCACTGTCAGATTGTTTTTCCTCGAGAGACAAGAAGTACATGTAAAGCAAAAAGCTCATCAGTTTCGGCATTGATTTTAGTAGTTCAGTCTATAGAATTAAAGGCTAATAAAATCTTTTTACTGTTTAGTTGAAAGCATCCTTTTCTAATTGTCTTGCTCAATTTTCCTTTGCCATTCAAATGAACAATACAAACATGGGAACCTTGAGATCTGGCTTCTTGGTATTTATGCCCCAGGCCAGTTAGCTTTGCTGTGGCACCAGATACCCTTTGTTTGCAGTTGTACCCATTTAACCTGTCATTTTCTATTTGAAGAGTTACAGGTGATTTTCCTTGGCTGTTTTATAACCAAAATAAACAAATTTACAGTCGCAGTGGCCTTACTGACAGTTCAGTTAAGAAAAAAAGTGTCTTCTGGTAGCAGTTTTGTTGTGATAGATAAGCGTTACTTTAAATAATACCAGTTTTAATTTGCATGTTTCTGTTTCTATAGTGTAAATTTTAACGTGATCAGTGTATAATGTACCAGAAAGATTTGACTTATCTGCAGTGATGGACTAAAATTGGATTGCTGAGCAAGTCTGGTTGTGGGCCGCTCCCTGCAGCTGGCACGGCTCAGCGGCTTGGGAAGCAGCTGCTGAACTGCTGTCCAGCCTCATATATTAAAGAAAATTCCACTTTGGTATCTGCTCAGTGTGTTAATTTGTAATTTGTAGAGGTCCAGCATCTGTGCTGCAAGCAGCTAAGGGCTCTGTGCAATGGGGATGGGGGAATCTTTACAGCTATCCAAAAAGAACCAGGCTGTACTTGTTAACTGCAGCCCTTGAGCTGCATTACCATACAGGATTGACTGAGGTGTAAACTGCTAGTCTATACTTCATGTGAGCATGTGTGTGTGCTTCCATGATGGCTTCCCCAGACTGTTCTTCCACCTGCTTGCTTGTCTCATAGAGCAATGCTTCTTTAGGCAGAAATAAAGGTGTTAAACTGTCATCAAAACTCTCAAACCATGATAAGCCTTGGTAAAGGAACTTTTTGTTTTGGCCCTGCCTGCCTTAACCATAGTATTAGTCACCTTCTGGAAAACTTGTTATCCTTCAGAAAGGGTGTTTATGGACTCTGGGCTACACTGAGGAGACAGTGTAAATTCCTATGGAATGGCTGGCCTGCAGCTTGACTGAAAGCTGGATGCTGAGCCTTAACTGGATAAGCTAGTGTAGATACAAAACTGCTAGATCTGGCTTAGAGATCTCACAGTATGGACTGTGGGCATAAAAGCATGTTAGTTCTGCACCTTAAGTCTATGTAGCTGTAACTAGTGCACTACTCTGGCAACAAGGGGGCTTAACTCATTGAAATAGAGGTCCTGTCCAGGGACTGCAGCTCTGGGGTAAAATCTTTTGATTTGTGAAGTCTTCACGCATAAGTTGTTGCCTTCCATAGGGTGTGCTAACTTTTGAGAATTGTTTCTGTCACTGTTCTAGCAGCATTTTGCTGTGGTTGTGTTGCATGGTCACCTGGGGGAAAACTAACAGCTGCTTTGCTTCACTTGAGCTTTGTATTTGCCTTCTACAAGGAAAATGTCTTTAGTTATGTTTTTGATCAGTGATCTGTGGAGTAAATACAATCTATAAGCTGCCAGTTAGCACCACTGTGATGGTATTTCACTTGCTGCAGTGTTTAATTCAGAGTTTCATAAACGTAGTTCATCTACATGGGATTCTTCATGCTTAAACTGGTTGGTATCCATGCTAAGCAGAAGACACAATAACTCTTGAAGTAACAGTCTTTTGAAAACTAGAGCCACAATTGCTTTTAACCCCAAGGTTTATAAGAAATGCAATCCAACCTTTGAGATACAACCTAGTACAAAAATGAACACTTGTGTTTTAGTTCAAAGTGGCCCATCTGGAGCCTGATATCTGATTTTTGCTCCTGTCCTCTAAGGCAGAGATCTCCAAGGTGGAGTGTGCAAGATATTTCATAGGATGCAGGAAGAACTGCTAATAAATGTAATATAATTTTTTAAACCATTTTTGTTTCATTTTTATCTCAGCATTTTAGAATTTCTATTTCTGTGTATGTTTGTAATATACATGCACTACCGTAGTATTATGTAGATGATATTTATAAATGTATTAGGAGCACATGCTTAAAATTTTTTTTGCTGATGTGGTGCACAACCAAAAAACTTTGGAGGCTGCTGCTCTATCACATTTGGGACAGTAGGAAGCACATGTAGGCACTTGAATCTTTCCAGGTTCATTGTGAACAACAAGCTAAAGGTGCAGGATTTTGATGTGTGTTATTTTAATGATGCTGGCTTTATGGTGATATTTTCCCTAGCGATAGCAGAGGTGGTGTTCCTAGGCTGGGACCTTCCTGAGGTATTATTTCCCAGCTGAGGTCTCAGTTCTACTTATCTGTAGCTTCTTAGTCTCTCTGTCAATTGGAGGTAGTCAGACTTTTTGAAAAAGTTCAAAAATGTAGTTTGGGGTAAGGTAAGATGGCTCTGCTTGAGTACTGACAGTGTCCTTTAGTCTTTGTTAATATGAAGTCTCATCCTAGATTAAAACTTGTATCAAGAGATAGTATGTAAGACACTTGCTTTAGGTACATACAGATTATATTAAATTTTTAAAATGAATACAAAGCTTTTCTTGAGAAAGAGTGGCAAGCCTATTGTAGAACTTCTTAGTGAGACAGAGTGGCAGCCAGTCTGGCTGATTATCAATACAAGACTGTTCGCTTCTGCCATGAGTGTAAGTGAATCTTCCAACTGTTGTTTGAGCAGGTGAAGAGGGTATCACTTTCTAGTGAAAAGAACTGAAAAGCGGAAGAGGGGCATGCATAAGATCATTTGATGTCAATACACCAGACTGAGAGAGAACAGTTTTAAATATTAAATCATGTTGTTTTATGAGACAAATAAACAGAAATAATGTTCTCTTGCAGGTTTTGGAAGGAAGGATGTTGTAGAGCACTTGCTACAGACAGGAGCCAACGTTCATGCTCGTGACGATGGAGGGCTGATACCCCTTCACAACGCCTGCTCTTTTGGTCATGCTGAAGTGGTGAGCCTGCTGCTGTGTCAAGGGGCAGACCCAAATGCTAGAGACAATTGGAACTACACTCCTTTGCATGAAGCTGCTATCAAGGGGAAGATAGATGTGTGTATTGGTAAGTGTCTGTCACTTCTTATATTGAAACTTTACCAGATCTATGTTTTGTGCAGTTGTAATTGTTAATGTGCTGGACTTGAGAGGAAAGATACTGCTTGTTCTTAAAAACTAACTTATTGCAAACTAGTGTAGTGATAGTCATTTAAGACTAAGTTTTTCACAGTATATAATGCAAACTTTACTGGACTTGCATCTGAAAAACTAACCCGGGAGGCTGGGTAAAGTTTCTTTGTCTGTTAAATTACAATATTCAAAATCTGAATATGGAAGTTTGTCTTTCTTTGTCACTGTCAAGAAAACTAGCTTTACTATGGAAAATCTTTGTTTTTTGGGCTGCTCTAGATGTTGTCTTAGTGTTTAGGAAGGTGATTAAACTTTCATTGTATACAGTATGAGAAAACTTTGGAGCTTTCAGTTACAAATTACAGGACACCATTGTCCACAGTGATTATATATCTTCACTGTATGTGCTGTAGCCTGGAGCCAAAGCAATTTCAAATAAAATTGAACGCTTCAATCATTTAAAATGTGTCTAGAACACATAAAGAGCTTTTCAGTCAGGATGTCTTCAACTTTTATGGGTTTTCTCAGTGTACTTATTATTACTTTTTTTCTAAATGGGAACTTCTCTTTTTTTTTTTTTTTACACTCGGATCAGTTTCTTGAACTTATTTATCAGTTCTAGTTCTTCTCACATCTAACCTGAATAAAATGTTCTGCTCAACATTCTGGTTCTTGTGGAAAGGAAAGCTTGATTTTTAGCAACCACAGTTAAGATTATGAACATGAGATTTGTTCTACATGTTATCCAGGTAACAAGACACAATTGTCAGAATTTCAGATAATGTTTATTTACTTAAAGACTTACTACATAAAATTCCTGCAGAGAAAGCTGCAAAACTTATAGGGCAAGTTCTTGCATTAGCTTTCTTGCAATACTTACATAATTACTTCAAACAAACAACAACAACAAACCAACCAACCCCCCAAAATACCTCAAAACCACCAAAAGAGCAACAACCACCAAACAAACAAAACCCAAAAACCAAAAAGAAAAAACAGAAAACCCCAAACAAACAAAACCACACCAAAAATTGAGGGAAAGAAAATGTGAGGAAATGCCAAAATATATTGTTTTAGTCTATTTCTTCTTTTTACGAGGGATGTGGTGGACTTAATTCATTTTATCTCTGTGGATGAGGTAAAACACATGGAGAATATTCTGCAGAAGTACTGAGTATAGCTGATTATGCAGCAGTACTGTGGGAACAGATCCAGTGATGTAGTAGGTCCCAATAATAGTCTACTAATAGTGACAATGGTGAATGGAAAAGGAAGCTTAATTCCAGTCAGTAGCTGAAGTTTTGTATGTGATGTAAAGGAAGTAATTGCTTTAGTCTGTTCAGTGCTGGAGTCTGCCTGGCTTTGGGAACTGCTGACTGAAAATACAAAGTAACTGGAGGAAGCTGACAGTGAGAGGCTGAGGGGTGACTTGTAAAGGAGGGCTGGATTTGTTTGCTTTGGATAAGATTTCTCCTACTCAGTCTTAAATCCTTGTTATAAAGCAGAAGTGGGTGCAGCAACACACCTTTGTGTTCAAAGGTGATAGGATGAAAGATGGTTGCAAAAGAAAATTTTAGGATTTGGGAGGGGCAGCATGGGCAGTGTTGCTTTGGATGGTTTGTCTAAAGACTCTTCAGTACTCTTTGAAGGAGATTGGGCAGGTCAGATCAAGCTGGCAGATAATGTGGTACATCAATTTTTATGTACAGCACTGGCAGTAATTTGAGATTATTTAGACCTGTTTTCCATAATCAAAGAATGGATGATAGCTTTAAGGTGTATTCTAATTCAGGAAGAAGTTGTGGGCTTGTTGAAAGAAGGTACAGAATCAAATTTATGGCTTGTATTACACAGAACTTCATTCTGTATTCCATGCGCAGGTTAGATCTGTGACTCTTACTGTTAGATGGTAGACTCAGGGGATGTTCCAGATATGTAAAATATTCAGCATGTGGTACTTGGTCAAATCCCCAAGCTCTTCTGCTGTCTGCTGCAGTTTTAAGGTTCCTTGGAAGAACTGAGCCAGGCTGTAGGACTAGACACAGTTCTCCTTACAAAGCTATTGGAGACTGGCATTTCTTCCAAGATATATTTTCAACTGAGCACAACATCATCATGCCTGTTTAGCTATGGATATCCATATATGTCATACTTCAGTCAGATATTTGATCAGTGCAAGAGTTACTACTGAAGGCAGTGTCACCAGTCACTAGATTTAATATGTACCATAGTAAGATGTTGCTTTGGGCTTTAGTTGATTCCATAAAACTGTTAGAACATGAGTATAGACGAAGTAGTCTACTCTTTCTTGTTTGCAGTGAGTTTCTTTACAATTTATATCTGGAGGGCATGCATGTTTTGCTGTATTTGGCAAGTTCCTGTTTCTTTTCAAAGGATTTATAAATAATTTTTATATTAAGGTCTTCAGCTTTTTTCTCAAAGTCCTTTGAAGGAACATATTATACACAGGGATAATGGAGCTATGGTTGCTTAGGGCATAAATTCGGATGAGGAATATTTGAATAGTTTTCTGGAATATATTTTACATTGCTGCTATTTACATCTTAAGTGTAAACTTTTACAGTAGATATGATGGAATAAATTGTTCTGTTTTAAACAAACAAACAAAAACCACAACAACAAAAAAGCCACAAACAAAACCAAAAAACCCCACATGCTTAGTGTTCCTTTTTGAACAAGCCTGCCACACTTTCTGAAAAGCATTAATTGAATATTAGTCTCTGGAAGTCCTGGCATAACCTAGAATATATTGCCAAACTTAGATATCTGTCTGAAAAGCAATAGACTGTGTAGGAATTGGTCTTCTAGCCTCATTTTTTGCGATCTGTTCTTGGCATCTTCTTCCACCAATGTAATGGGAAACAATTTTCAGTTTATCTTCTTCCCTTCCCTTCTTCTGTGCCACTCCAGTCTGCATATTTTCTTTATCATATCAAGTATAGAATACTGTTATTTTGGCCACTTTATGGGTCAAAAAGGGACAAAGTGATAACTAAACAAAGCATGGAGATGCAGCACGTTGACAAATAGTGATTTTTTTTTTTCAGAGGAATACTCAAGGTATTGAAGCAGAGTGAGAGGACCAGCAAAAGCTAGGTAGTGCTCTCACTACAGCTATAGAGTGCTCTTGTGTCTCGTGCTAGCTTTGGAATGGAGTAGACGTATTTATATGTAGTACCATGAGTGCTCAGCTGTACAGCTGTGTTTAGACTACTAGGTACAAACCCTGCCACTGGGATGCTTATGTAGAAATAACAAGTGTACATGAACTGATGAAAATCCTCAGGCTATGCACAAACTTCTATTTCAGGAGACTGTAGGAGAACAGGTGACTGAGACAGTTTCTTGTGCTTCTGTTTTACTGGTTGCATATTGTAATCATAGGACAGCGTAGGAACTTCAAGGGAGAGAATGCAAAGGTGCTGAGTTTGGGAGGAATATGGACTGTGGTTCTTTCAGGTGGCAGTCGCTTTTGTGCCCGAGTCTGGAAGTGTAGGACATCCTGAGGATGGTACTCAGCTGGTTTGCTGACCACCATTTACAATATGTTTAAGTCACTGCAGATTTGTTTAGTTGCTAAGTAATTGAATCCATCTGAAAGTGTTGTTTCCTGTATGTGATCAGTTTTTGGACAAAAGGTATTGAAGCATTAAAACCAATTGCTAGATAGTGTTCTCCATTATTTATGGCTTCTAAGATTGCTTTATCAGTCAGGAAAATGCATTTTCAAAGTCTGTGGAGTGCTTCTAGAGATAATGAAAAGTACCTTTGTTCCTCAGTGTTGCATTTGTCCATGAAATAATGAATGAATGGTGAAATCTGCCAAGTGTGTTCAGAGGAATGGTGTGGAATAAGAGTAGTTACTGTTCTGCAGGTTGTTCTGGGGAGAAAGGATAATGTATTTCTTCATCTGAAAGTCCATACTGTGGTCAGATCAGAGATACATGCAGCTCACTCTTCTCCAACTGTGACATGTGATAGATCCTCAGAGACTGTGAATGGTTTGAGTGTATCTTTCTTTCTCATGGCGATCAGCAATTTAGGAACTTGATGAAGTAGAGGCTGAAGCTGGACTGTGTTGTGTATCCATTGGCATACAAAATTTTTGAAAGATAGATCTAATCACTTCTTAAATGCTCCTAGACTTCTGGCTTTGAAAGTGGTTTGTGGCAAGAGAATTGTGCAGTTTAATAGTCCTGCAGGAAGAAAACTGCCCTTCCTTTTCTTTAAATGTTATTATTGATGACTTCTATTGCAAGCCATTCGGGACTTTTGTAGAGAAATATTGAACAGTCATTGCTATTAGCTCTCTGCATATCCTATTTTATAGGCCTTTATCTCTTCTCCCCTCAGATATCTCTTTTCCAAGCTGGGAAATCTAGTCTTCCATCATGTTATGTTGAATATTCTTGTATTTTTGTTCTTATTTTAAGGGTGAGGGGTTGGTGTGGAGGGTATAGATGTCAAAAGTGAGTGTAGTAGATTTATAGGGTAACTTAGTGTTCTTTCTGTTTTTGTTTTCTGGTTGCTGAGCACTGAATGGGAGTAGCTCCAAGGCATTTCCTGAGAAGTAACAGCACCTTTAAAACCTTACAGAAGCTGTGCTGCTACAGTCTGTCCAAGCTTACTTTGCCCTCCACTGCTTTTTTTTCTGCAGAGGCTGTAGCTCTTCCTGCAGTGAGGGTTTTTTGTTGTTGTTGTTGTGTTTGTTTTTTTTTTTTCCAAGTGGATCTCCAGTTAAATGTTGTGAGAACTGTATGACTGCCAGCCTAAAGGTGATCTTGGGTGTCATGCACCTACCTAGTTTTTGAGGTCATCCTTCACAAATATGCAGACTATGAGCATCTTCTATGGTGATGCCCTGATTTATGAATCAGAACATATAGGATACTTCAGTAACTTTTAGGAAAAAAAAAAGTTCCCTTTGACACTGTACAAAACTGTAAAAGTTTTTGAAAATTACTTTTAATCCATGCGGTGCTAAGGATCCATCGGAAATTACTTATTATGACATTAGACCACTGTTCTTACTGCCTTCCTCTGGCTAGCTAGAAAATTTACTGCAAAGATCCTGTGGCAAGATGAATTTACTGTATCAGTGCTATGAAGCAATCACGAATGGTAGTGTCAGGGTGCATTTGTGTCTCTTTTTTGACTAAAGAACTTCTATGGAAGTTGATGGTATTTTTCTGATTAGCTTTTTGCACTAAAACATTTTTAAGCTAGCAGGTTTTCCAACATACAGGGATTACTCTTATTTAGATGTCTCTTTGTTAACATGTCAAAACATTGCTCACCCTGCTGTTTCCTCATGACTGAGGAAGGAGAAGAATTTGTCAGCTATTAGCTTCTGCTATTACATACCTTTAGGCTGAAACATGTGGAGGTAATATGATGTGACCTTTTCCTGCAGGGCAGATAAACCTTCTGTCAGGATTTAAAAAAAAAAAAATCTGCAAAAGGTAGTTTATGGGTAGAACTAGTGCCCAGTAAACCTTAAAGGAATTGTAGAAATGGTAATTTGCCCAGTAGCTGATCTGCTCATTTGTTTGCACATGCCTTCTTTGCAAGGTGACCAAGGAATAGTGAAGTTCTTACAGTTTACGATATTTTTGTCACTTGAGACTTCAGAATACTCAAAGCATTTTGCCTTCCAAGTAGAGGAACTGTATCACTCTGAAAGTTAGAGCTGTGTCTGATTTTACTACATGAAAATAAATAATTTTTAAAAATCACAGGAAGTGCTATCAAAGAACAAAATTGTGCAGCAGGCAGTTCATTTTGGGGGTGGGGAGTCAGGTGGGGTGAGGTGAGGGGGAGCAGCTTTAGCATCTTAACTGAAAAATGATTACAATGACTATAGATTTAGCTGCTGGATTGACAGAAGTCTGTCAGAGGACTAGTAGGTTCTTAATAAGTATTAGAAGGGGATATTGGTAATTAAAGTACCTTGAGACCTGTTTATGCATGTTGTTTGTTGGAGAGATGTACTGAATTCCCAAAGACTCTCTCGGAGAGCTGGTGTTCTAGAAGGAGGCTGAGATTCAAAGTGGCATACTCAGGGACTTCTAAAATCGTTGGAAAATGCTCTCAAGTGAGTACTTCTAAATATTTTGTGTAAAATGTTTAACTATTGCTGCTGTTTATATCAGACATTTTTTTGAATATTGTTAATATTCCTGCTTTGACTTTTGAGCTATGGAGTTGGAGCCCTACTGATACTATGTATAATGTGCAGTGGGAAGATGGTGACTTGCATTTGGACTTCTTTAAGCTGCTGGACAGCCTAAAGAAGTTTAGACTGTTCTTGTGTACCAGAAATGTGGGATTTGTTCCATTAAGAGGACATGAATTAATCCCTTCAGTGAAGAAGGTATCCTGTCTGGTTGCAGTTAACATTGATGGACAGAGCAAAAGGAACCTTTTTATTCGATATGCTTAAGGCCAAGCAGTACTTGTTAATAGCATCTATTATCTGTCCAGATACACAAAATAAAAATCCTGGCTATTCTTAGTAATATTTATTACTTGGATACTCACTGATCAAAGCCAAATCTGTTGTTGTGGAAGCAGGATCATCAGACTATTGAGGTTATGAATTCTTCTGGTATGTTTCTGCTCTGTGAGTGATGGTATGTGTGCGGAATGCTGCTTCTTTGAGTAGCAAATGGTTTTAAATCCTGTGCATACAAAGTGGTTCAAAGACCTAATATGCTTAAATCTACTCGTACTGTTTCTTCATGGGATCTTTCTCAAATGAACCTTGTGTGATAGCAACCATAGGATAAAAATTCTGTGTTTTGGGTTGAGTGGAAGAATGCTTTCTCACTGGAGTTCTTGTTCATGGTTGTAAGTAGTTTCATGTCCTCTAAGCTCTTATTTAAGCTATGTCAGCTTCTAAGCATCAGCATTTATCACAGAATTTAGTTTCTAGGGCTGAATCTTGCTACATTTCCCACTCTATAAGTCTGTGGTACAGACTTCTCTGTCTGAACCTGAGAATAAGGGACTTGAGAATAAGGGCGCCTTCTCTGTGAGCTGGTGGGGGTGGAGGAACCTATGATTGAATCATACATTGGTAATTTGGAAGCATTATAATACTGTCATCCCAGTAACAATGAACTGGAGTGTGAGAAAACAGGGCATTTGTCAAAAGTGTCTGCAGAAAATGGTTTGGGATGTTCTACCATGGCTTATACAATTGAAGTGCTCCCTGGTGGTATTCGGCAGAAGGACAGGAGGGCAGTGGATTATCACCTCCTGGATGTGAAGGACACCCCTTGAGTATATGTATGAGCAGGCAGGTCTGATAACGTAGTGCAGTCTACAGGAGTTACTGTTATGGGAAAAGCTGCCAAAATGAGATGGGATCGTTTGCTGTAAAGGCTCCAGGGAATCCCTTCTACTGGCATTTTGCATCTGTGCACATGTAGCTGTGATAGATGCTTTATGAAGAAAATCCCGGTGAGCAATGTCAGTCACCCATATGTGTTGGACTGAGGTCTTGGGGTGCCAGGAACCTTGAAATGAGTGGATCATCGATGCAAGGTGGAAGTGCCCTACCACAACACTTTTTTGTGAGAGGACCAAGCATTGAGCTGGATTAATCCTGAGGTTAAATTCTTTGCAGAAACAAAATCAACAGTAAACTTGATAGCAGAAAAGATGATGCTGTGTATGAATCAGGTGAAAATGAGCCTTACTTCTGGTGAGGAAGACCTGTCTCCAGTTATACCAATAAAATAACTTATTGTTTTCCTATCTGGAGCTAGTGGTGCTGAAGGCTTGTGAAACTTGTCATGTTACTGTATTGCTTACAGTACTTAAGGCTATTGTTTATATTATGGTATGTGTATTGCTAAAAGTTGATTGAAATTGAATTTCATGAGAAGGATTGCCTTGTCTGGGGTTTCATACACTGTGTATATTTTGGAAGCTGTCTTTTTGTTAGGTTTGAATTGTATGGACAGTTAATATGTTGAAACCTATCTGTTTGTTTTAGACTTTTTCCCAGCTCTATTTCTTCTTTCCTAAAATTCAAGTGTCAAGAAAACTAGTATTTTTGCCTTGTTTGGCTGCTTGGCATGGGAGAACCTGTGGAGGACAAGAAAAGTCATTTATTTTATGATGTTTCTTTACAAATGTTGATTAAATCAAAATCTGCTTACTTACTGCAAAGGAGGTAGTATGATCATATGCAAAACACTATTGGAAAACTTGCTGTAGGGCATTTACAGGAAGTAAGGTCTTTCAAAGTACTGATGTTAAATATTAGCAGATTGACTGGGGAGGAGGAGAAGTTGCATATTATCCAGAACAGAGTAATGGAACAGATACTGCACTTTCAGACACTGGAACTGCTTTCAGCTGTTCAATACCAGTTTACAGCAGCTTTCTAAATGTCTTGCAGAAATACTTAATCCTATGAGACTACAGTTCTGATTACTGTAGCAATATCCGCTTTTAGCTTTTCAGAGGAACCATGTGGTCTTAATGCAGTTCATATGTGGTTTAAAAACAATGTCTAGATATATGTCTAGCCTTTAAGGCATAAATGAGTGGGGCCAATTCTAGCAGAGTTCTTGGATGTTTTATTGGTCTAATGGAAAACATTGATTTAAGTACTACTGTAAGATATGATGGTCTTACTTGTAAAAATGTGCAGGCGAATAAATATTTGTCATATAGTGAACAAAGGAAGGTATCTCTTTTTAGTGGTTTGGTCTTTCTG
Organism: Columba livia; assembly: GCF_036013475.1. NCBI lineage: Eukaryota > Metazoa > Chordata > Aves > Columbiformes > Columbidae > Columba > Columba livia. The sequence goes on from NC_088605.1 coordinate 47,601,649, forward strand.
CAATGAAAAGCAAATGTACAAAATGAACTGTGGGTGATTGAAGGCTACTGGAAATACTGAGCACTCAGGTGTGACCCAGTAGAGGAGCCCACTCAGATTGATCTAACATTCATGCTTCCCTACTGCGAGACCCACAATAGTGATGATATCTTACCTGACAGGCTCTGAGATTTTGTGCAGTGTAGGATGTTTGCTTGTCAAGGACCTAATGCTAAATAGGATGAGACTTGCACTGCTCTGTATCAACAGGGCCTGGTGGTGAGCAGTTCTGGAACTGGAGAACAAATGGGTAGAGCTCTGTCCTTTAAGAACGGAAAGCAATTTGACTGTTTTACATAATAATATGATCTAAGTGGCTGGGGAAGGTTTTCAAGACTGATACACATAGTACTGCTAGCTAGTCAGTTGTTACGAGTATTTGCTTGAACTTAATGTATTTTTAGCTTCCTGATGTTTACTTCAGAAAGAGCATTTTTTGAGAATGCCCATGTCTTCTGGCCAGTCTGTAGCTTTAGCCAAATTTTGTGGACTGATCAGTTTGGTACTCTTAATTTTGTGTGCTTCTGGTATTTCTTAAATATTTGGTCACTATGCTGTGCACTAATGATGGGTTTACAAAACTGGCACAAGGTTCAAATTTTATGCAAAATATGTGAAAGTTATTTGTCATGTTGGTGCTTCTTTAATTTTTAGAGTTTCAGCTCTTAGTAATGTTTTGATGTGATTGTGTGTGTTCCATTGGGTGTCTAAGATACCATCCCCAAGTTGTGTACTGTTGAAGGCTGATAGGCACTGAAGTTCACTTCTGTAAAAGCCTGGATAAGGTTGTGTCTTGGATTCTGACAGTTGTTTTGTTTTGTGCTTTGATTTTTTATTTGTTTTTCTTTTTTCTCTTTCCCTTCTTGTGCTCACCTCGCTTAGTGGTGGGTGGAGAGCTGCTGTTAGGGTTTGAATCTCTTCAATGCATGTTTCTTCTGGTGCCAAAAAGAAAAACTAGTTTTGATTGTGCATGCCCCTACTGTTTCAGAAAAATGGTATATCCAAGACAGGTTCTAAGAAACTTTTAAGACTTTTCAGTCTGTTGCTTCCTGATTATTTTAGTGCACTGGCAAATAATGCATTCTGATAGCCACATAGTGAATTCTACATACTGTCAATCACCTGACTTCCACTAGGATTTTTTCTTTCCCCAAAACTTCACCTGGAAGAAATGGCTAGCATATGCAGTAGGAGATGGTAATTGGTCTTTTGTTTCTCTTAACTCTTTTTCCTCTTAGGATGCTACTTGTTGACCTGATTTGCCTTCGTGGCTACTTTTGCTTTCCAAGGACACTGAAAGCAGGGCTCTTAATCTGTCAAGTGGGATATCAGAATTACAGCTGACATTTATTTGAATAAAACTTGAAGTAGAAAGGTGAATTCGTTCAGAGAAAAGTGAAATTGGGACAAAACAATCAAAGCAGCTTTAAATTTGGGATATAGATGAAAACATGAATTGCTCAGACAGTAGGGCAGCAGTTAAGATTTCTAGATGTTCAATATATAGTTTCTAAGCATTCATTTTAGTTACTAAGTAGCTGCAGAATTGTTGCTTGCAAGGAAAAGGGGTGTGATTTAGTTGTGGTATAGTGAGACCTCAACCCATACCATCTACAAATGGGTTAAAAGTGTGGGGGGGTTGTTTGTTGTTTTGTTCTTTTTTTGCTTGGTTGTTTATTTTATTTTTTTTTAAAGCTTGTTTGGTTAAAGGGTGTTCTGTTCCATTTTGCATGCTAACAACATGCATGTTTCAGATGACTACTTGAACACACTTGAGTGTGATTCTTAAGCCCCTGTATGAAATGGGCACGAACTGACATGTGGGAGGTTCCCTCTCAACATCAGGAAACTTTTTTTCTTTTCTTTTTACTGTGAAGGTGACAAATCTGGGCACAGGTTGCACAGAGTGATTGCAGAGTCTCTGTTCTTGGAGATTTGAAAAGCCATCTAGCCGTAGTCCTGGGTTACTGAATGTGGGTGGTCTTCTTTCAGCAGGAGGGTTGTTCCAGATGATCTACAGAGGTCCCTTCAACCTCAACCATTCTGTGATTCTGTGAAAAAGGAGTGAAGGTTCATGGCTGCAAATAAATTAGATTAAATAATCACTAAGTGTATTGTCTTTAATTGCTTACTAGCTCAAATATTTTTTTTTTTTGGTAACTTAAGTGAAGCTCCTGGATTTCTTACATTTTGCACATTCATTGTGGAAAGCCCAAAGCTTCCTTTACGCAGCACAGCTTTTGGTGAGGATTGTGTACTTGGGGGTAGCATTCTGGAATGACAGAGCCATCTCTTGCATGATGCAAAAAAACCCCAGCAAGCAGAAATCTGCAGTTACACTAAGATTTTTAAGGTTGCTGTCTAAAAGACTGCATTCTGCATATACTTTTGTTTTCTCACCATTAGCTGAAATGGAAAATTTTAAGTTAAAGTATTCTATCCAAAAAAGGAAACAGGAATATTTACTTAAGTCCAGGCAAGATGAAGGCTTTGAATTGCTGTTCGTGTGGGCTGAACAATTGACCAACTCTAGCTCTTTCTCTAAGGGCAGAAGGATATTATCAGCCCACTGTGCTGCCTACAGCCTATGGAACTTTCTGCCTGTTCTCTCTCCCTGTGTGTGTTTAACCACCGGTAGGCAGAACTGGCACAGCAGGGAACGATTTTGTAGTGCTTCCTACATATAAAAAAAACTAATCATAGTTAAGATGCACCTACTTATGGGGAAACACTTGTGAACAGTTATTGAGGGAGGAGGGAGCCTTTGTAAAAGGCATTGTCTTGCCCTGCTGGAAGAGCTCTGGCTGTTGCAGTGATGCTTGTGGTTTTGGTTGTCTGGTTCAGATCCTTTCCCCCTACTTTACTTTGATTAGATAACTGTGATCTCTGGAACATCTAATGCAATCTTAACTCTAGAATACATGGAAGTACTTTGTAGTGTGTTGGGAAGAGAGGGGGGTGTGTGTGTATATACACATATGTAGACCAGGAGTCAGGCTCTCTTGCTAAGAGGTTGAAATTTCAGTGGGCAAAGTCTAAAAGTACTTCTGGGGCAAACAATGAAGAAGTTGGTACAGGTAGACCTTGTTCATGCTGCTGCTTTGATTTCTTCTTGCTGCCTTGAAGCCCGTTTCTGTGAATTGTTCACCTAAGCTGAAGGAAAGTCTGACCTGTAAGCATTGTTTCTGTGTTTTACTGGGCCTGTGCTCAATTTAGTAGTTGCATCCTGTTACTGTAGGAACTGGTACAGTTTCTGCAGTTCATGAATGTGAGAGAACCTGCCTTTCATAGAGCAGATCTGTGTCAAGAAAGTGAATGTTTGATATGGCTGTCCTTTGTCCCTGATGGACCAAACAGTCACTTCAGCTGTAAAGCAAGAAGTGCCTCTTCTAGGAGCCATATTCCAAGGTATGTATAGTCTCCTAGCATATATTAATGACCCCAGTAGTTGCTACCATTGCTTGCCTAATGATGAGGTAATAGAAACATGCAAGCAGGTGCGATGATTTAATCTAGATTACATCACATTTGGCCGAAGTACCATTTCTTTACTAGAGGTAGCTTTCCTATACTTAGAAATAACCATTTAAGACCATATGTCTGTATAAATTGTAAAACTCTGTATCTCCAGGAACTGACCTGCTGGATTAGTGTCATGGGATGGTTTGAATTGGAATGAACCTTTAAAGATCATGTAGTCCAACCCTCCTGCCGTATGCAGGTTGCTTAAAGCCTCATCCAGCCTGACCTTGAACACCTCCAGTGATGAGGCATCCACAACTTCTGTAAAGCTGGAACAGGTTTCCCAGAGAAGTTCAGGTAGATGACATCTGTAGCTTTTTTCCTTTGTCAACTGATGCGAACACTCCACCATAGAAATTTACCAAATTAATTAGACATGATTTGCCCTTGATGTCTCTAATCAGCTCCCTGTCTTCCTTGTGTTTTGATATTTCTTCCAGGAGGATGTGTTTCATGATCTTGCTGGGCACAGAGGCAAGACCGACTGGTTGGTTGTTCTCAGGGTCCTCCTTCTTACCCATTTTAAAAATGAGTCCATGTTTCTCTTTTTCCAGTTGCTGGGGATTTGCCTGACTGCCATGACTTTTCAAATATGATTGACAATGGCTTGGCAACTACATCAGCCAATTCCCTCAGGACCCTGGGAATACATCTCACTGAGTCCCATGGATTTCAGTGTATTCAGGTTCCTCAGGTGGTCTTGAACCTGATCTTCACATGTAATGGGAGGCACTTCATTCCATAGTCCCTGCCTTGAGGTTCAGGGGCTTGAGAGATGTGAGAAGAGAAATTACTATTGCAAACTATGGCAAAAAAATTGGTGAGTACCTCAGCCTTCTCCATATCGGTTGTCACTAGTTTTTATGTCTTACTTATCAAGTGGGTTATGTTTTCTTTCATCTTCCTTTTCTAGCCAGCATTCCTGTAGAAGCCCTTATTATTTGTATCCCATGCCAAATTCAGTTCCAGCTGTGCCTTAGCTTTCCTGATTGCATCCCTATACATCTGGGCAGCATCCCTGTATTCTTCCCAGGATATGTCCCTTGTTTGACTGCCTATGCACTTCCTTCTTACACTTCAGTTTGATCTTCATTACCCATGTTTGTCTCCTGCCTTCATTGCCTGATATCTTACACATGGGAATCAAGAGCTCTTGTGCTCTAAGAAAAGTGTGTTTAAAGCTCTGTTCAGCTGCTTTGTCCCTGAGAGCAGTTTCCTACAGGGTCCCATCCATTAATTCCTTAAAAAACTGAAAGTTTGTTCTCCTAAAATTCTTTGTGTAGCCCTTATCCATCAAGGCTTTGAATTCCATCAGAACATGACCACCGCAGCTCAGGCTGCCACCAGTCTTGACATCCCTGATTAGTTCATCTGTGGTGGTAGGCAACAGGTCTAGTAATGCCTCTCCCGTGGTTGCGCTGTCACCTGGATTAAGACATTATCCTCAGTGCACTCCAAGAAATCTCCTGGACTGCTGACAGTTTGTATCATTTTTCTGGCAGATGTCAGGGTGGTTGAAGTCCCTCAGCAGGATCAGAGCCTGTGAGTGCGATGCCTCGTGTAGCTGGAGTAAGAACTCTTCATCAACAAGCTCCCCTGGGTTGGGCAGCCTTGAGTAAACATCAGCCATGAGGTTTCCTTTGTTGGCCTGCCTCCTGATTTTTTACCCATGAGCTCTCAACTTGTTCATTGCTGTTTTTCAAAGGCAGCTCTGTGGACTCAATCCATCTTTTTTACATAGAGGGCAACTGCCTGCTCCTCTTTCCTTGCCTGTCCCTTCTGAACAGTTTCTGGCTGTTGATTGCAGCACTCCAGTCGTGTGATCCTTCCCACCGTGTTTCAATGATAGTGATTAGATCATACCATTCCAGCTCCTCCTGTGTGCTACCTATGCTGTGTGTGTTGGTATAGAGGCACTTCAGCTGGGTCATTGACTGTCACCTTTCTAGACCAATGCATCCTAATGTCTTTGAGCTATTTCACAGCTGTTTCCCTTTTGTTTTTTAATGTATCAGCTGTCTCTGGCTTTTCTCTGTTGCTCAAAACTCCATCACTTTCCCCCACAACTTGTCTGCTGCTTTCTCCTGCTGTCAAAACTCTTGTTTCTGTCTATGCAGTTGGAGAGCACTGTTCTAGTGTGGCAGAATGCAGACCCCCCTCTCTCCCCCTCCCTCCTTCAGTATGGAAGGAGTAGGCACATCTCCCTCTCTCTCTGCTACTTGAGGCTAATAGCTTCTTTTGTTTGGCCCCAGAGCACCCTGGCCAGGGCCATTAGGAGCAGGGAGTGCCGAGGCGCCACTGAGCTGCTGGGCACCTGCGGCCAGTGTGGGGGATGTTTGGAGGCTTAAGGGGCACCTCACAGGCAGGGTAGGGGTGCAGAGAAGCTTCTAGAATGCCTACAGTCAGATCTGATCAGCCAGTATAAAAACAGGACTCTCGTCAAGACTCCGCCCATTGTCACGGGTCTCTTGGAG